>NW_027397071.1:41994273-42375149 GCF_003265705.2 Callorhinus ursinus
GTTCTCTTTGATCGGTAAACTTGGTCTTGGCTTGCTGGCTGTTCGTGCTGATCCTCTGGGGGAGGGGCCTGTTGCCGTGGTTCCCAAATGTCTTTGCTGGAGGTGGAATTGCCCCACCCTTGTCGGTCCAGGCTAAGCAAGCTGCTCGGGTTTGCTCTCAGGAGCTTTTGTTCCCTGCAAGCTCTGGTACAGCTTTGGAGGACCAGGGTGAAAATGGTGGCCTCCCAATCTCCACCCAGAGGAGCTGAGAACTCGGGCCCCGCTCCTCAGTGCGCCCCTAGAGAAAAGCAGTCACCTCCGTCTCCCTGGTCTCCAGCCGCACTCCATGCTCACCCAGCCTGTGACTGAGCGTTTCTATCTCTGGCACCCGACCCCGTGTGGAGTCTCAAAACCCAGCAGATCCCCGCAGGGAGTCTCCCTGGCTCTTCCGCTTGTTGGATCCCTGCTGGAGGAGCAGTGGCCCGACTGGGCCGCGGATCACAGTTTATGGCAACCCCGAGCTGAGAGCCCGCGCCTCGGCTCCATCTTTGCAGCCAGCTTCCCTGCTCCAATACTTGGGAGCTCTGCCGCACTCAGGCACCCCAGGTTTTTCTATGACCCTGAGGGTCCTGAGACCACACTCTCCCGTGACAGTTCCACCCCCCCGCTTAGCCACTGGAGCAACATCCCTCAGTGGAGCCGACTTCTAAAAGTCTCAATTTTGTGCTCCGCGGCTCTATCACTTGCCAGAAGCGGCCGGCGGAGGCCCCTCCCCCTCCGTCTATCCTCCTGAATATCGCCTCGGATTCACTTCTCCGCACGTCCTACCTTCCAGTAAGTGGTCGCTTCTCTGTTCAGAGAGTTGTTGCTACTCTCTTCTTCGATCTCCTGTTGAGTTCGTAGGTGTTCAGAATGGTTCGATCCCTATTCAGCTGAATTCCTGAGACCAGGAGAAATCCACGTCTCCTACTCCTCCGCCATCTTGCTCCACCCCCCTCATATTCTCAATTTTATATCATGTTTTGGCAGCCTAAAAAACCATTTAATTTAAACTAAAAAGTTATCTTTTCAAACAATAATGCAGTATATAATGATATCAGCATTTACATTTGAACGCACATCTCAGCTTTCTGTTCAAACCCAATGTCATTTAATTCATGTACCACTGAAAGTTCAAAGAATTGAGTTACTAACTAGGTATTTCCCCCTTGATAACTGTTATTTTTATTTATTTATTTATTTTTTACGATCCTACTTTGCTGTAGGACACCTGGTCTGATTATGCCAACAATTAAAATGTTCGAAAACATTTTAACAGGTCTTTTTCAATGTGTTATAGAATACGTACTATAGAATAAGGGAAAACTGGAACATTAAAGTAAACACAATTCTCAAAATGTTCGATTCCAGATGTTTATATTGACATTATTTTTCTTTGCACTTTTTTTTTCAGAAGAAAATGTGAATTTTGAAAGAAACAAGTTTCAAGAGCAGTACTTCTCAACGCTCACATTAACAGGAAGGGTACTTATAGTGGCTGCAGGCTATTTTAACTACTGTCAAAATCCTTGCCATTGTTGTATTTTGTTTTCCATCATTTGACATGTAAGACTAATAGTTCCAAACGCACTCCTACTTTTTAATGAAGACATATTTACATTTCTGTTTCATAAAAATGCTAAGAATGATTTTAATTTATCTTCCACCATTTTACCTATTTTCCTGGATTTCTCATTGTTCACAATGTCATGCCCTGATCTAACTTCTTACAGGATATAATATTGAAGTTGTCATCGGAGCACACCTCAACCTATTTGCTAAACAAAGAAGAATAGGATCAACTTTGCTATTTTAAAATTTTCTCAAAATTTCTAATTTCTAATGTATATTTGTTAAAAAGGTTCAGAGAAGCTCACTTGAGCTATTCCAGTTTATAATTCTCTTAAACAAAATGATACATTCGGTGAAAGACATTAAAAACTACAACACTGAATAGATTCCTAATCCTCCCTGGTAGTTGTAAAGTAAGGATTATATATGTGTATTGTCCAGATGCAGAAATCTTCTGATAAAATCTATGGAGGACTTTGTATTTCTAAAGCTTATAGTCAGTCTCTACTTGTTCTTGTGGCTTACATCGTCACTGTGCTAATCCTTCTGTTTCCTAGTGGCTGCCCCCATAGCAAAGGAAGCAATTGCACAGGTTGAGTTTTCCCCAGAGACACACAAAAGCCAATAATCCTGCCAACATTTGCTCCTGTATCAAAGGCCAAGCCAACACTCTAGCCAGGTGGCCACCCACATTTTCCTGCTCTACAGATTTCACAATGAGGTAAATACACACGTTTCCAGGGGCAGGAATTCAGGTAACCTTTGAGAGAGGTGTGGTGTCCAGAGAGGCACAGGCAATAATGATGTCACCATTATGGTAAGACACTCTAGTAAAATCCAGTAAAATCAAATTACTTTCTACCAGATTGTAAGACAAAAACAGTCTTGGGTAATAGGAGGTGGGATGGAACTTTTCCCATTGCCTAAATCTTCAAAACTGTGCTCAAAGAAATATAAACTATTCCACTTTCTAATAAAAACCACAAACAGTTGAGAGCAAACAATTCCTTGAGGGTTTACTAAAAGGGAACATAATCAGCTATGTTATTACCAGGAAGCTCCTCATTTTACCCTGGGAATTGTCAGGAGGAATGTGTGTGCCAGGTGGCTACTCCTTGGGATTGCCATGTTTATGCTCACCTATCTCTAAGCCAAGTGAGAAGTTATCTAAAATATTAGGTAACTTGTAGAGATAAAAGGGGCCTAACAGACAAAATGGCTAACTTTTCATTCCTTCATTAAACATGCCCAAATATACTGACCCGCCCTCAGAAGGGAACCAAAAAAAAAAAAAAAAAAAAAAGAAATGGCTGTGAGACCAACCTAGAGGAAACAAGAGAATTGACATGTTTACTAAGGTAGACTACAAGAACAAAAACTCTGTCCCACCTCCTATTAACCAAAACCCTTTTTGCAGCCTTGCAGGAGAGTATTCTGTATTTACTGTTATTTCTGTATTAGTCAGGGCTCTCTGGAGAAAGAGAATTGTGTGTATCTATCTATATCTCTATCTCCATCTGCATCTCTATCTTTCATCTATCCATCTATAGAGAGAGATTTTAAGGATTTGGCTCACATGATTTTGGATGCTGGCATATCCAAAGTCTGCAAAATAGGCAGTCTGGCTGGAGACCCAGGCAAGCGCTGATGCTGCAGTTGAAGTCCAAAGGCTATAGATGCAGAACTGGGGAGAAGATTTTACTCTTTTCAGGCCTTTAACTGATTCAAAGAGGCCTACTCACATTATGGAGAGCAATCTGCTTTATTTGAAGCCCACCAATTTAAATGTAAATTCTGTCTAAAAACATCCTGACAAAAACATCCAGAATAATGTTTGACCACATATCTGGGCACTGTGGTTCAGCCAAGTTGACCACACAAACTTAACTGTCAGATTTTTTTTTTAAATGAATTATTTTTATTGTGAACAAACGTCTAAATTAATTTCTCCACGCACTTTCTTTAAAAAGAAAAAGAAATCAGCAGGCTAAGGAGATACCCATTCAAGAACAGACATGATTAAAAATTAAGATATAAATGGGTGACTCAGAATGTCATTAGCTTACAAAGATGGTGGAGTAAACTATGACAAGCACACTAGTTATACAGTATTTTGTGGGAGAAGGGCATACAGACATAGCTAACTTCATATAGATCCCATTAGACAACTGGATTTACAAGTATTTTTAATAAGAAATGGGCAAAGCCAGCTTTCTTTTCAGAATCAAAATGCAGAACAAATGGAAAAAGTATGGTATTGAACCTTCACAAGTTTGAGCCTCCACAAATAATGCAACCAAGTTTTACATTTTTAACAGCCCTTCTACATACACTCCATCTTCTCTATCTTGGTTCCAAGTTTTATCTTCATCCCCAATTATGCCATTAACCGTCAGATATTTTAGCATGATAACAAATTGTATGGCTAACGTCCTCACTGGGATATGAGGAGGATGAGACAGTGGCATCCACTATGTCCACTCCATATAACTGTCTGAGTTTCCTGCCAGTCAAAGGAAATTAGAAGCAGTTGTGTTTGAGCCACTTTGTTGGCAACTTCATGAGCTGTCCCACTGTGTAAAAAACCATGGCAATGGGCACAGTGATTACCAAGGATGCCTATGCCAGATCTCCGAAATCAGGACACTGTGCAGTGGGGAGGACCCATAGCTCCTCCATAAGAACCTATAATGTGCTCCAGATCATTGCACACTGACAACAAAGAGAAAACCTGTGGTGACCAAAACGGCTGTACAATCAACCAAGAAAGAAATCTACAGCTGAACCTGTTAATAAAGAAGTATATATCTTTCCCTCTCCCATCAGTTCACCCCAATACACTGCAGAAGACAGACGTCAGAAGAGATAGGGTGAGGAGGTATGTTGAGGACAGTCATGCCTTTCTCTTTTACCTCTAAAGGTGGAGGGCAGAGGGATGATATTTTCAGATGGTAGGGAAGGGAATAAATATGAAATGAAGATGAATTTGAAAACTAAAACCACACAGATTTGTCCTAATTGAAAGTGACAGGAAGTTCTGAAATACACACACACACACACACACATACACACACACACACATATAGGTGGGTTTGATATTCTATATTTTATATTATTTTATATATATTTTGTTAACAAATGTTTTGCAGAATATGGTTGCAACAATGATGGTAATAAATAAATAAATAAATAAAACATCATGTTTATAACATTAATTTGGACCGCTTAATAAACTATTACACTTATAAGTCAATAGGCAATGCTGTGTTATCTATCTGTGGTAGCTAAAGCTCCCCATTCCACTACGGGAGGCATTCCCATTCCCATTATTTTGGTGGCAGCATTCTGTCTCTCTGGACAATTTCTCTGTTACTCCATATGGTCCTGCTGAGACAATCAATCATGGTGCCCCCTCATCTCAGCAACAAGCCTGGACATTTGACCCAGTTGGGTCAATCATAGTCCCACTGTATCCTATATAGCAAATGGCCTAGAAAGAGACACCAGAGCTGAACCTGAGAAATTAGAATCCTATCCTGAATTTTTATGAACTGATTTTGGAAAGTGTATCAGGCAGGATCCAGTCCTACCAATGCCAGTTATTGAAAAGGAGCATTTATTCTAAAAATAGTTTTAACTAAGTAAAAATATATGGTAAAATGAAAATGATAACTCTAAGGTATCACAGAGCAAGAGAAAACAGAGAAAGCAGCTATACCCTTAGAGCCAACGGAACAAAAGAGACTGGAATTATTAAAACAGAAACTTAGAGGAAGAGCCCCAAGAGTTGAAATTTGGGCTACTGAAAAGGAGGCATTGCTCCACTAGGACTGGTGTCTCTGAGTTTGGAGGTGTGTCCCTTGGGTCTGAGATGGGGCCTCTCAGATGGCATACTAGCAGATGGTGTTGGTGTCTCTGAGGGGTGGGTGATGAGACTGGGTTTGCAAGTGTTGGGAAAACTGCACACTGGATTCAGGGCTGCAATGGGAAAGCCCTGCTCTTGCTGGAAAGTGTTGATGGGGTGGTGCTTACAGGAACAGAAAGCCATCCAGAAGCTCAAAAAGAACAAACAGAAAAGAGTAAGTCCCTCTTGATTTTTATATCCCTGCTGCATCTCTCTAGTGCCCATGATTGGCAGAGCCAGCTGATAGAGCAAAAATGTGGCTTGCCAGTCTCAGGCCCAGAATCACAAAGCAGAAATCAGAAAGGTAAGGTTGGAATTGCTGAGAGACAAGAACTGAACAATTGGTATAGAAATATAGTTCTTCTAAATTATGTGGTGAGATGAATTAGAGTTTATCAAAAAGATTCTCAGCAAGTCTCAACTGGCCATCTCAAGGGAGGAGCAGGTACATTTCCTCATCTCAGTTCCAGAGGCTCTCCTTGACCAGTAAGTTCCCATTGTTAAATGATCAATAGAAGTTTCCTGGCTCCCTTTCCTTATAAATATACAGAGTAATTCAGGAGGCTGGAATCCTTCTGCTGGAGTCCACCTTATTCTCAGATATGCTTGACCTAAATGCATTTCCCTGTAGGGATAATGAGAGTTCAGGAAATTGGGTATACTCTCTCTATATTTTTTCAATTAACCCATTTTACATTTATAATACATGACATTGGCCAAGCAAACATCAGTGTCATCTCTATAGAACAGTTTAAAAATTGTAAAGATATACACCCAGGACCTTGGGAGTTATGCCCTGCCACATTAAGAAAGTTTGTCTACAATAGGAGTCTGAGAGAAAAAACAAAAACCAAAAACCAGAGAGGTGTTATGGACTGAACGTTCATTCCCCTCCCCTCAAATTCATATGTTGAAGCCCTAATCCCAAATGTAATAGTATTAAGAGGTAGGGCCTTTGGAAGTTAACTAGATTTGGAGGGAGTTATGAGGGTAGAGCCCCATTGGTGAGATTAGTGCCCCTATAAGAATAGGAAGGAACATCAAAACTTCTGTCTCCTCCATATGAGGATACAGCAAAAACAAGAGCCATCTGCAATCCAGGAAGAGAGCCCTCACCAGGAACCAAATCAGGCAGCACCTTGATATTGGATTCCCTAGTCTCCAAAACTGTTAGAAATAAATGTTGTTGTTTAAGTCATGCAGTCTTTGGTATTTTCTTACAGCAGCTCAAGCTAAGTCAAGATACAAGAAATAATGGTATAGAGGCAGATTCTTAAAAATATCATTTGACCATTGTCTCTACCCATACATAAAATATAATTTGCATTGAATTCCCCTATATTGTTGAGCCCATACATACATTTCTTGCCTAAACTAATTTCAATGAATTTCTACAAATAGTCTTCACTGCATGGGTTTGAAGCTGAGGACATTAAAATTATTTGTTTTTAAGCCGAGGTAGTTCCAAATAAAATAATGATGTAATTTATGAGATAGTTCACTGAAAAAAAATGATGATCCTTAAAAACTCTTTCTCCAAAACATGGCTTATTGGACAATAAATGAAGAACAAGCACACAATAGTCATTAAAACCATGTTTCTGAAACAGTCCTAAGCGGTAGTAGATTTAATTACTGGATTTAAAAACAAACAATGAGCAACAAACTGCTTCAACCTGATCCAACATTAGAACAGTCCTCTCCATAGATATATTGCCATGGAATAGGACAAACTTTAATGAATCAAGGTTTATGTTAAAAGGTAAAACTGCAAGCCTTTGATTCCATTTAATTCCTGAATTGTCACCAGGTCAATCCCACTGAAGGAGTTGGAACACTTGTTTGGAAAGAGAACAAAAGTCTTGGCCAAACAGAACTAGGTAGCAAGGCTTCAAAATCCCACATCCAATTTCCAGCTTTTTAGAGAATAGTCTAATATTCCCCCTGGAAGTAATACAAATCATGTACTGTCATCTAGTGCCCACGTAGATGTTGCAAAATCAGGCTCATGCTATTGCTCAACTAATTGCAAATGGCATCCTAAAGCAACCAGGACATTGGTTGGGGCTGCCTTTTCTCTCTTCAGGTAATTGCCTCCTTTCTCTTCAGTCAAACTCCCAGAAATATAACAAATCTAGATCAACCCAACAATCTACATTGTAACTGCAGACAAGCATCTGCAAAAAAAGATACATATAAATTGTTGCCAACTGTTACCAACATCCTCAATCTCAAGCAGGCTCTAAAAACCACATAGAAAATTTAAGTATTTCTATAATAATTTTGCTTTCCCAGTGTCCACAATTACTATTTCACATTCCACCAACCTCAAATTTCCAGTGTATCAATTGCTGCCAGCTTTTGGCTCTGCGTTTTACTTTAGAGAAATTAAAAGCCAAAAGACAAGGACCTTTAAATCTTGCCAAAACCAAATACAGTTTTCCCCGCTATCTGAAAGTAGACTGTTCATATGAAAACTTTCCTAACTGGAAATGACATAAGGTAGAGTGTCTCCTCCTCCCACCCCCTGCTTTCTGAAAGTTTGTGTTATACCACTCCACTTTCATGAAAGACTTAAAATAATACCCATTTTCTCTAACTGAAAGAAATCAGAAGAGGCTTTTTGCCTTTATGAAAAGTACCACTACCATACTAATGTAGGCCTTCTGTAAAATGAAGTGGCAAAACTTTGAGAAAGTGGGGGCAAACTGTACACACCAATTTGATTGCACCTATCACTATCTTCTCTTTTTTCCACTCCCATCATAATGATGAAATCATCTTTTGCCTAAGGAAGAAGTATAACTTTCACTATTTGCAGACATGATACCCTATATAGAAATGCTGAAAGATTCCGCCAAAAAACTGCTAGAACTAATAAATGAATTCAGTAATGTTGCAGGATACAAAATCAATGTACAGAAATCAGTTACATTTCTACATACCAATAATGAAGCAGCAGAAAGAGAAATTAATGACTCAATCTCATTTACAATTGGACTAAAAACCATAAAATACCTAGGAATAAACCTAATCAAAGAAGTAAAAGATCTGTATTCTGAAAACTATAAAACCCTTATGAAAGGAATTGAAGATGACACAAGGAAATGGAAAAGCATTCCATGCTCACGGATTGGAAGAACAAATATTGATAAAAGGTCTATATTACCCAAAGCAATCTACAGATTTAATGCAATCCCTATCAAAATACCAACAGCATTTTTCACAGAGCTAGAACAAACAAACCTAAAACATATGAAACCACAAAAGACCCTGAGAAGCCGAAGTACCTTGAAAAAAGAAAAGCAAAGCTGGAGGCATCACAATTCTGGACTTCAAGTTATATTACAAAGCTATAGTAATCTAAACAGTATGGTACTGGCACAAAAATAGACACTTAGATCAATAGAATAGAAATCCCAGACAGGAACCCACAATTATATGGTCAATTAATCTTTGACAAAGGAGGAAAGAATATCCAATGGGGAAAAATCAGTCTCTTCAACAAGTGTTGTTGGGAAAACTGGACAGCAACGTGCAAACAAATGAAACTGGACCACTGTCTTACACTATACAAAAAAATAAATTCAAATAGATGGAAGACCTAAATGTGAGGTAGGAATCCATCAAAATCCTAGAGGAGAGCACAGGCAGTAACCTCTTGAGCATAGACTCTAGCAACTTCTCTCTAGATATATTTCCTGAGGCAAGGGAAACAAAAGCAAAAAAAACTATAGGGACTACCTCAAAATAAAAAGCTTCTGCACAGCGAACAATCAACAAAGCTAAACGCAACCTATGCAATGGGAGAAGATATCTGCAAATGACATCTCCAATAAGGAGTTAATATCTAAAATATATAAAGAATTTATAAAACTCAACACCCAAAAATTAATAATCCAATTAAAAATGGGCAAAAGACATGAATAGACATTTTTCCAAAGACATATAATCCAGGTGGCCAACAGACATCATTTATCTTCAGGGAAATGCAAATCAAAACTACAATGAACTATCACTTCACACCTGTCAGAATGGCTAAAATCAACAACACAAGACACAATACATGTTGGTGAAAAATGGGACCCCTCTTGCACTGTTGGTGGGAATGCAAACTGGTACAGCCACTGTGGAAAATGGTATGGAGGTTCTTCAGAAAGTTGAAAAATAGAACGACCCTATGGTCCAGCAATTGTACTACTAGGTATTTACCCAAAGAAAACAAAAATACTAATTCAAAGGGATACATGCACCCTAATATTTATAGCAGCATTACATATATATATATATGTAATGGAATATTTCTCAGCCATAAACAAGAATAAAATCTTGCTATTTGCAAAGACATGGATGGGGCTAGAGAGTATTAGGCTAAGTAAAATAAGTCAGTCAGAGAAAGATAAGTATCATGTGATTTCACTCATATGTGGACTTTAAGAAACAAAACAAAGGAGGGGCACCTAGGTGGCTCAGTCTGTTAAGCATCTGCCTTCAGTCTAGATCATGATCTCAGGGTCCTGGGATGGAGCCCCATTTTGGGCTCCCAGCTCAGCAGGGACTCTGCTTCTCCCTCTCCCTCTGCCCCTACTCACCCCTCTCGTGCTTGCTCTCTCTCTCTCTTAAACAAGTAAATAAAATATTTTTTTTAAAGAAAGAAACAAAACAAATCAGTAAAGGTGAAAAAAAGAGAGAGAGAAAGGCAAATCAAGAAACAGATGTAACTACAGAGAACAAACCGATGCTTACCAGAGGAGAGGTGGGTAGGGGGGATAGATTAAGTGATGAGGTTTAAGGAGGGCACTTGTTGTGATGAGCACCAGATGATGTATGGATATATTGAATTACTATATTGTACCCCTGAAACATAACTATATGTTGACGAACTGGATTTTAAATAAAAACTTAAAAAATTAAAAAAATTAAAAGTCTTCAAATGAAAGTCTAAAAAAAGATTCTTATTTTTTTTTTATCATTTTGTAATGGAGCAAACAGGACTGTATTCAAGTCCCTTACTGTTGAACACAGACAAATAACTTCACTGCTGCAGGCACCTCAAAGGACTTTCCAAGTAACTTATTAATAAACAGCAAATACAGCAAAAGAAGAAGATGAAGAAGAAGAAGAAGTAAAGAAGAAGAAGAAGAAATTATCTCTTGCCTAACAAAAGCTGTCTGTGGATCAGTACTAAAATACAAAGTTCTTACCCTCTTCTCCCAAGGTTAAACAAACCACAAACTCATAATAATATCAAAAAGGAAAAATACCTCAAAAGTCACAACCTTCCTCAATTATGGTCCCCTCTCCCTACTCCATTTATTCTGAAGACAAATGTCTAAAATAGAATTCTCTACACACATTTTGTCTAATCTTTTACAAGCCATTTAATCAATTTCCCTATGTTTCAAATTATTTTTCTTAGAAATAAAACCTTAATGTCAAAATGGAAAGGCGCTTGTATATTTCTCCCCATCTCATTCTTTTTCGACTCTCCTCAGAGGCATCCATTATCCTGACATTTTTGTGAATCATTTCTGTCCATGTATTTTATATTTGCACTGCAAACCCACTATACACACACAAACACAGGGTTTTTTTTTACATTTTATTAAAATGGTATCTATTGTATATTTTTACACATACTTTATACAACTTGATTGAATTCTCACAACTTTTTTTTTTTTGAAGTTCATGCATGTTGGAGAGTCCCAGGACTCAGTTTACATTCAGATTACAATGACTCCTTCCATATTCTCAACCAGC
The DNA here is from genome assembly GCF_003265705.2 of Callorhinus ursinus. Lineage (NCBI taxonomy): Eukaryota > Metazoa > Chordata > Mammalia > Carnivora > Otariidae > Callorhinus > Callorhinus ursinus. The sequence goes on from NW_027397071.1 coordinate 42,005,528, forward strand.
AGCTTGCTTTTAAATCCTACATTTATTCTGGTAATTCAAAAATTTACATTTGTATTTCTGACACTTCCCTGAACTCCACATTGATATATACAATTGCCTACTTGACATCTCCCTTTGAATGTGCAATAAGCTCTTCAAGCTTAAGTTCAATTTTGAATTTTTAATGACTTTTCAAATTTACTCTACCCTCAGTATTTCCTATCTTTGTAAATGATAATTGTATTCTTCCATTTATTCTGGTCAAAACCATACAAGCAGGATGGTAGTTGTCTTTATATATTTTATTTTAATTAACTATATGCTCATTTTTAGTAGTGGTTGTCCTCCACACAAGTCTCCCTGGTCCCAGGACATAACCTTCTATCTTCTATTATTGTCCAGCTGCAAGTTTTTTAGTCAACAAAGTCGTCTTTTTAAAATATGTTTGATCATGTAACTTCTCTGCTCTCTGCCACAACATCTGGCCCCTGCCCCTTCTGCCTATCTTGTGCCATTCTCCATACTCCTTTTCCAATCATTTTCTGACCTCAGGGACTTCACACAGATTTCCAGAGTGACATAAGTGCTTCTCCCTTCACTCTCACCAGTTCCTTATCCGTTATAGACCTTCCTATCTCAGCTTCAGTACTGCTTCCAAAGAAAGGTCGTCTTTGCTTCCTTATCCTCAGTCAGGATCCCTGTTTCACTTTCTCAAAGCACCCTGTAACTGCTCCTTATATAACTTTTAATATTTTGGAAGTTCTATATATATACACACAAGTACATAAATTTCGATTAATCATAGTTTTTGGTTCATGACACACTTGAAAATTTGGTCCATAACTGTCTTGTATGAATGTACCTATTTATAATGCAAAAAATACTCATGAATCCACTGCCCAACACTACAGCAAATCTTTTGTTTCTTTTTAGAGTAAGTCCTTTTATATTACCTTAAATCTGTTTGTAAATTCCTACCGCAATTTTCCCTTAAATTGCCCTGTAGAGACAACTATCTCTAAATCATGTTTATCATTCTTATGTTTTTTTAACTTCTACTTTTATTTTTAGTTCTTTTTGGTTTAGTTTTAACTTGATTTTTCTTTTATTCTTCAACGTTATGTTGTTAAAATATATCTATACAGGTGTACAAAATATAGTATTTTGTACCTATAGTTTATTAGCTTTAAATTCTGGATATTTTATTGGGCAAACATTTCACAATTCATTTGTGCCCTTTACTTTAGGTAAGTGTTTGGGTTGTTTCCAGTTTTTTGTCCTTTCCAGCAAAGATACCATGGTAATTACCTATGTATATTTTCTAGTCCACAAGTGTGTTAGGCAGAATTTTTACTTCTGTGAACTCTGCCCATTTGATGATACTCTCATAAGTATGTTATATTACTTGGCAAAAGGGCTTTGCAGATGTAATTAAGGCTACTAATCAGCTGAACTTAAGTTAGGAAGAATATCCTGCATTATGCGGATAGGCTCACATGCACACTTCAACGTAGAGCTCTTTCACTGCTGGTAGCAGAAGAAGTCAGAGATGTGAAGCACAAGCAGGATTCAATGTGTTGTTGCTGGCTTGAAGATGAAATGGCAGAAAAGTTGGGATTTTAGTCATACAACTCCAAGTAACTGAATTCTGTTAACAATCTGAAAAAGTTTGGAAATGGGATCTTAACCAGAGCTTCCAGATCAAAGCTCAGCAAAGCTGATAATGTGATTTTGGTCCCAACCTGCTCAGTTGAGTCACTATGTGACTAGACCTCTGTTCCACAAAACTGTAAAATAGTAAATGGGGGTTTTAAGCTGCTTAATTTGTGGTAATATGTTTAAAAAGCAATAGAAAACTAACTCAACATGTTTAAGTGTTTTTCCTTGGAACGTAATTGCTCCATGGGTTACAGAGGGTACATCTAATCACTAATTCACTGGTGAATTTCTAGTATCTAACGTAGATCCTGGCTCATTTTGAATACTTAATACATATTAGTGGATCAAATTAATAAATAAAACAAATCTATAAATGCTTAAAGTAAATAAATTTTTAAAAAGAGGCATCTGGGAGGTTCAGTTGGTTGAAGGACCAACTCTTGGTTTCTGCTCAAGTCCTGATCGCATGAGATCAAGCCCTATATTGGGCTCTGCACTCAGCATGGAGCCTGCCTAAAATTCTCCCTTTCCCAGCCCCTCTGCTTCTCCCCCTGTTCACACAGTTGCCTGCTCTCTTTCTCTCTCTCTAAAATAAAAAAAAGTTAGCTTATTTCTTTAAAAAATTATAAATAAATGTTAAAACAGCAGAAATAGGAGGGAAAATCAGATAAGTATAAATGATGAAAACTCATATTGCAGTATAATAATGTAAAAACTGATAGCTGATATATTTGTGAAAATATAACTTCTGGAACAAAAATTATAAGATAAGAATTATTTGCAGTGCCAATTTATGAAAAATTATATTTGAAAAGTTCATTGCAAAGATAGGTTTGTTGGAATTCAAACGACATCTTCACAAGGAAATGATATTACAAGGGGCCAGTAAGTTGCCAACATTACCTAAAAGCAGCATATACCTAACTCAATCATTTTCATGAATGATGCAGGAGAAAGAATTATCCAGCCATTTTAAAAGCAGAAAGCATCTATCAGCAAATGGCAGAAGTGTGGTTGGAGAGTGATGCCAGAAAATGGAAGATGAGGGATTATATTTGATACAACTGGAAATCAGGGCATTTTTGTAAGAGAAATTGGTATAAAACAAGAGCTTTGTCCACAATGTTGCACAGTTTAGACGGACTGGACAAGAGACTAGAGGCAAGGGAATCATTAAGTTCTTTGCATTTAATTTAATGACAAGGAAATAAGAGTAAATTTAAGTTATGACATACTATCCCTATGATAGTAGAGATATCTCAAAGATCATCTGCAAAGGGCTTGATGATGAATTGGATATAAGGATTGAAAAAGGGAAATGCTAAGCTTTTTATGAATATTCATAAGAGAGTAAGGATGGGTTGAAGACTTAGAAAATTCTTTATCCTAAACTTGTAATTTTCTGGAAAGATCAGGTCATTCCCTACTCTGTTCCACACAAAGTAATCTTGACAGCTTGATTTTGTGCAAGAATAATTTCACTGATTGTCTAAGCTTATCTTTAAATTTTACCTATTATCTCCTCATTTTATAGGCTGCAGGATCCATTTGAACCCCATTCTAGATCAAATTTAGAATTTGTTTTCTTTAGTATAGTTTTCTATGCTAATATACAATTATTTTAAAAATTGATCATACTCCATTCTTTCGGCCTTCATTTGGTTGGGCAGCTCATAATCCAATTTGATGGTGGCCACATAGTTTATACTAACAAAGCATGCTTTTTGGTGCATGAACAATGGGTATGCAATCTAAATCCATAATTTCCCCCAGGCTACTTTATTTGGTTAAGCCTATACTGAATTGTTGGCTAAGCTAAAATTAAGCTAAGACTTAACTACTTAATTATTTTGTTTCAGCATGCTTTGTAATACTAAAAAACATTACTTTATTTCTCTATTTCTCTGCTTTATAAATTCTATTTGGTGTAATAAAGTATCTTTTAACCAGCTTTTGTCCACCATTAATACAATGCAATATCACTGGACCATAACATTGCATATTTACACGTGAGAAGCCAAAACTTCATATTTTGGCACACTTATACCACAGGTTAAAAAATAATCTCAAATTCTTCTATTCTTTAATTTATTCTGTCACTTAACCTTTTTTCTTAAAGAATTTTGGCACTTTAACACACAATAGTATTTTCACAACCTGTGGGCTTCAAATACATAAAATAATTATAGCCAGAAATAATGCACACTTTTAAAATGTCCCTTGAATTTGGGGGTGGGGGTGATAGTTGTTCAAAAATATTCTCATGCTTACTTTAAAAATACTGAAATTGGCATGTTATGGTTCATTAATTATTTATAAAATTTCTCAAACATAAAACTATAAGACAAAACTTTGTATAGTTAAAAAACAAGAAGGTAGTACATAGCTTACGTATAGTAAATCACACGGTGATACTTAACTCTAATGCTAGGCTTCAAGCTCTTGAGAGAAGAGAACTCTATTGTCTATATTATATAATATATAAACTTTTTTTTAATTATACACCACTGTATCCACAAAACCTAACACTGAACCTATACTTTATACATATTTGTTAAATGAGTATATGGGTAAATGCATCAATGAATCCAACTAACACAAAATAGTCATTACCTGAGACCAGTTTTCTTAATATGAAAATTAAAATACACTGATAAATTATTACAATATGCAAATTTCCGTGATCTTTAGAATGGGGCATACATAAGCAACTTAGGCCATAACTGTATATCTTTTTTTAAAGATATTACTTATTTATTTGACAGAGAGCACAAGTAGGGGGAACAGCAAGTGGAGGGAGAGGGAGAAGCAGACTCCCCACTGAGCAGGGAGCCCGATGTGGGACTCGATCCCAGAACTCTGGGATCATGACCTGAGCCGAAGGCAGACGCTTAACCAACTGAGCCACCCAGGCGCCCCATAACTATATCTCTTCTGCTGGAGAATAGTTTGGTAGGCCATCCCTATTAAAGCACATGTTCAAACAATTTAATGCTATTAGAATTGAAAGGCTACAAAACAATGGCTTTGAAACATTACTGCAAGTGTACGATAAAACCTAAAAGTTATTTTAAAAGACAGTAGATTAAACAAAGGATAGACTATATTGATGATCCTAGCAATTGAGACTATTAAATAAAAGTTGCTGCACAGATAAATGTTTGAATTGTTAGAATTCAAAAGGATTTGCAGTACTATTTAAAAAAAGAGTATCAGGGAAATTGCTCTTAGATGTTACATGTCTTCTTTAAATCTTTAAAAATGGTATTCATCAGAAAAAAAAAATGAACCTTGAACCTTACTGGAAACAACACACTAGAAAATAATTAGAAATGGATTCTGGAATTAAGATAAAGGTAATAGAATAAAACTTCTAGAAATTATTATAGTATAAAATCCTCATACTTTGAAATTGGCACAAATTTCTTAAACAGGGCATAAAAAATCACTGATCATAAAGGAAAAGATTGACGGACTGGATTTTATGAGATTTGAAAATCTCTGTTTATTAAAAGATACTTTTGAGAAATTCAAAAGACAAATCCCAAAAAAGGAGAAAATATTTGTCATACATATATCCATAGAAGAACTTTTATTCAATAAATCCTACAAATTAACAAGCAAACAACAAACTTCTTTTAAAAAATGAGAGAAATCTAGAGCAGACTTTTCACAAAAGATGATATCCAAATGATCAATAGGCATATGAAAAAGTGCTTGGTATTATGAATCATTTGGAAACACAAATTAAAACCACAATAAGATACTGCTACATATCCACCAGAATGGTTACAACTTAAAGAAACTCACAATACCTTTTTGTGGCACTTAAATGGATTAACAATGGTCTCATACATTTCTAATTGTGTTATAAATCAGTACAAATGTATAAAACTGTTGATAGTACCTTCTATAACTTAGTGTTTGCATACCCTATGATCAGGCAATTTATATGCAGCATAGACATGTACAAGAATGTTCATTAAGCACAATTCACAGTATCTAAAAACTGGAAATAACCACCAGCCATAATAGCACAAGAAATACACGTTATATAATACATTCATGTAATAAACTACTATACAGCAATGAAATAGAAAAAACTACTATTTCAAGCAATAATATACACATCTCATAGACTCATGCTGAGCAAAAGAACCCCAAACAAACAAACAAAAAATAGCACATCCTACATGCTTTCATGTGTAAAAATCACAAAATCAGTTGAAATTTATCAATAGTGCTAGATGTCAAAATAGTGGCACCTTGGGTGTGTGTAATGATTGAGGAACAGAACAAGAGAGGCATCTGGAATGCTGTAATGTTCTATATACCATGATATTGGCACTGGTTGCCCTGGTGTTTTCACTTTATAAAAAATCACCAGCCTGCAAACTTGAGATTTATGGCTTTATTATACATATTTGGCACTTCAACAAAAACTTTGCCAAAAATTATTTAATAAATAACATTATACAAAAATATCATATTCAAGTATCTATAATCACTTTTCTTAACTGGATCAAACCACCTTGTGCAAGTTTGATGCACCATTCAGTTTAATAATTTGTGTCCACATATCCAGTCATATTAACCAAGATTGATGCTATATTTTGAAGTAGTCAGTTACAGTTCATAAATCAATTTGCAAAACTTCACCTTCTTAATTTTCCCTTCTTGGTTATAATATTACAAGATTTATAATCCAAATTAGTCAATTCCCTTTCAATTTTACACAAGGAAAGTAAAAATTTAATAGAGATCCAAATAGTCTTGATTCAGTATCTTGTGAGTTGATTTATTTTTAATATAAAGAAAAATTCTATTAACAACAAATCCACTCTCTTGCACTTACTTATATAAGTATGTATTTGAAGTTTACATGCCCCATTATACCTGGTGATAGTAGTAGTAGTAGTAGTAGTAGTAGTAGTAGTAGTAGTAGTAGTAATACTAATACTAATACTAATAGTAAATATAATAAAATATAGGGTATTTATTATGAACCGTGCATCATAGTAAACACTTTATCTCATTTAAAAATCACAGCACTTTATTATACAGTGTTATTATTTTGTCCTATTTATAGATAAGGAACCTGAGTCTTGGAGAAATTAGGAACCTTGCCCAGGATGATACATCTGCCAGGTGCTATTGCTTGGGTTCAAATCCAAGCTGTCACTGCAGAAGCTCAGGCACATAACCACTTAGCTCAATGCTCAGAAACTAGTTCTTAGAGGTGTCAGCCTTACTTAATTCCAGAGATGGTAGCAGTTAAAGATCAATTGGAGCATCCTGATGCTGTCTTTGCATAGCTTCCTCCTTATTTACTTAAGTGGTCTCAATTTGTTTCTTATGCATTTAAGTGCTCAATTATGGTAATGTTGCTCCCAGGGGATTTGCTCTTCCCTCTCTGCTTTTTGTTTATAGGCTCCCAGAGGCTTCCCTTATGGAAATATGCACAAAACTTTTCTCCCTAATGAATTTATCATATTAAGCTTCTGAGGGCTGTATTCTTTGGTATTCCTTTTTTATTGTAGCAGACATTCAGATATGGGCACCTCCCCATTTTTTTAAATGTAATGGCTCTTTTACAAAATGCTTATTAATTGATGCACCTGGTTTCAGAGAGGTATTGCTAGTGTTGTTGACATATACTAATGGTTTTCACTTTGCTTCTACAGATGTTGCTATAACCTAGTTATGTCTTTTGAGCAACATATATCATCAGTATTTAGAAAACTGTCTTACCATTTAAGAAGTATTTAGTTTCTAAGGTCTCAAAATGAGAAGATTTATGCACTGTTTGCTTCCTATAGTTTAGGTTGAAAATGTTTGAATTACAAAACAGATTTAAAATGCTGAAGGTATTACACACTGAAGTGTTAGTGTCAGCCTTGGGTGTTTTGATTGCTGGCTTGTTTACATATCAGGCATGTGCAATCTACTCGGTGATAATATCACTCTTTACCTTTCACAAGAGTGTAGTGCTAGAAATAGAGATGCCCCACATGGAAAGAGCAAAGAAGCCTTTATCTCTTTACAACTAAAGTGGTGAACATGGAATAGCACCAGCTGCAAAAATGAAAATGATTACACGTCTGGTTATATTTCAGACATTCTATCCCACACCCCACTCCCACTGTCATCCTGCATCAATTGCCGAAAATGTTTGTGCATTTTTTTTTAACAGGAGGCAATTCGATTCTTATTATTAAAGCTATCTTTTAGGCATTCTTATATGTTTCTCATCTTTGTTCTGCCTCCATAGCTAGAATACACATCCTCAAAAATGGAAATTATATACTTTTGTATCTCTCTACAATTTCCACTTTAGTCTAATCAAGTCACACAGTGGATGATATTAACAATAATGTGCCTAAATTAACATTTAATTAACATGGTAGGTGCATAATATGCCCTCATCTGAGACCCTGTATAGTGAATACAGCTGCCTATTGATGTATGTCTGTGGCTTCTCCTTCTTTCTTGCTTTAAAGCACTTTCATTTCTCATCTGCCTGAATATTAGAGTCACATACTTCAAGCAATGACCCAGCCAAGCAGTCTAGTGAAGTATCCCAACAGATAAGTGACTCACAGTTCTGGAGAATGAAGAGTGAGTTAGCACCAGAAGCCTGGGCAACAAAACAAGAATTTTGTGGCCAAGTTGTCTCGTGGCGGGTGGCAGGGACTTAACCTCTGGGTTAGTTTTTTTTTTTTGTTCTTTTATTTTTAGTTTAACATTTTTTTAATTTTGTTATGTTAATCACCATACATTACATCATTAGTTTTTGATGTAGTGTTCCATGATTCGTTGTTTGGGTATAACACCCAGTGCTCCATTCAGTACATGCCCTCTTTAATACCCATCACCAGGCTAATGCATCCCCCCACCCCCTCCCCTCTAGAACCCTCAGTTTGTTTCTCAGAGTCCATAGTCTCTAATGGTGCTTCTCCCCCTCTGATTTCCCCCCTTCATTTTTCCCTTCCTACTATCTTCTTTTTTTTTAAACATATAATGTATTATCTGGGTTACATTTTGAATAGTAAAGGAAGGTGACAATTGGGGAAAAGAGGAACATAAAAAGGAAAACAATACTCCAATCATAAAAAGACAAACATTAAAGCAAATTAAACACTGAAATAAGCAGAGAGATCATGACTAGAAGACTAAGGTCCTAAGAGGGGCAAAGAAATTTATTATTTTTTTTTAAAGATTTTATTTATTTGAGAGAGAGAGAATGAGAGCAAGAGAGGGAAGAGGGTCGAGGGAGAAGCAGACTCCCCGCTGAGCAGGGAGCCCGATGCGGGACTCGATCCCGGGATTCCAGGATCATGACCTGAGCCGAAGGCAGTCGCTTAACCAACTGAGCCACCCAGGCACCCCGAGGGGCAAAGAAATTTAGTGGCAGGGAAAAGTGGCAGGGAAAAATTCAGTGGCAGGAGCTCAGTTATTCAGGATAGGGTACCAGCTGAGAATCAAATCCCAGTTGAATCAAATACCCTGACTTTATCACTTTAGTGCCTGCATAGGTCCTCAAATAAGAATCAGGTCAGATCATCTAAGCAGAAGACCAACAAGGAAACAATGGATTTGGATGACACACTGGACCAGATGGCTTTGGATGACACACTGGACTTAACAGATATATTCAGAGCATTTCATCCTAAAGAAGCAGAATATACATTCTTTTTTGAGTGCGTTTGGGACATGCTTCAGAATAGATCACATACTAAGTCACAAATCAGGCCTCAACTGGTACAAAAAGATAGATTATACCATGTGTATTTAGACCACAAGCTATGAAACTTGAAGACAACCACAAGAAAAAATTTGGAAAGATCACAAATACATGGAGGTTAAAGAACATCCTACTAAAGAATGAGTGGGTTAACCAGGAAATTAAAGAAGAAATAAAAAATACATGGAAGCAAATGAAAATGAAAACAGGACAGCAAAACCTTTGGGACACAACAAAGACAGACATACAAGGGAAGTATATAGCAATACAGGCCTTCCTCAGGAGCAAGGAAAGTCTCAAATACACAACCTAACCTTACACCTAAAGGAGATAGAAAAAGAACAGCAAATAAAGCCTAAAACCAACAGAAGAAGGGAAATAATTAAGATTAGAGCAGAAATCAATGATATAGAAATTTTTAAAAAAAGGTAGAACAGATCAACAAAACTAGGAGCTTGTCCTTTGAAAGAATTAACAAAATTGATAAACCCCTAACCAGACTTATCAAAAAGAAAAGAGAAAGGACCCAAATAAATAAAATCATGAATGAAAGAGGAGAGATCACAACCAGCACCAAAGAAATACAATAACTATAACAGGATATTATAAGCCATTACATGCCCAACAAATTGGGCAACCTGGAAGAAATTGATAAATTCCTAGAAAAATATAAACTTCCAAAACTGAAACAGGAAGAAATAGAAAGTTGGAACACACCCATATCGAGCAAAAAATTGAATCCGTAATCAAAAATCTCCCAACAAACTAGAGTCCAGGGCTGGATGGCTTCACAGGGGAATTCTACCAAACATTTAAAGAAGAATTAATACCTATTCTTCTGAAACTGTTCCAAAAAAATAAAAATGGAAGGAAAACTTCCAAATTCATTCTATGAGGCCAGCATCACCTTGATTCCAAAGCCAAAGACCCCACTAAAAAGAATTACAAACCAATATCCCTCATGAATATGGACATAAAAATTCTCAACAAGATACTAGCTAATCGAATCCAACAGTACATTAAAAGGATTATTCACCATGATCAAGTGGGATTTTTTTCTGGGCTGCCAGTGTGGTTCAATATCCACAAATCAATCGATGTGATACACCACATTAATAAAAGAAAGGTTAAGAACCATATGATCCTCTTAATAGATGCAGAAAAAGCACTTAACAAAATATAGCATCCTTTCTTGATAAAAACCCTCAAGAATGTAGGAATAGAAGGAACATACTGCAACATCATAAAGGCCATATATGAAAGACCCACAGCTAATATAATCCTCTATGGGGAAAAATTGAGAACTTTTCCCAAAGGCCAGGAACACCATAGGCATGTCCACTCTCACCACTGTTGTTTATTATTTTTTTAAAGAGTTTATTTATTTGAGAGAGAGAGAGAGAAACAACATGGGAGGGGAGAGGGTCAGAGGGAGAAGAAGGCTCCCCGCCAAGCTGGGAACCTGATGCAGGACTCAATCCCAGGACTCTGGGATCATGACCTGAGCCAAAGGCAGTCGCTTAAACAACTGAGCCACCCGGGCACCCCTCACCACTGTTATTTAACATACTACCAGAAGTCCTAGCCTCAACAATCAACAACAAAATGAAATAAAAGGCATCCAATTCAGCTAGGAAGAAATCAAACTTTCACTCTTCCCAGATGACATGATACTCTATATAGAAAACCCAAAGACTCCATCAAAGGTTGTTAGAACTGATACAGGAATTCAGCAATGTCACAGGATATAAAATCAATGAACAGAAATCTGTTGCATTTCTACACATCAGTAATGAAGCAGCAGAAAGAGAAATCAAGGAATCAATCCCATTTACAGTTGCACTAAAAACCGTAAGATACCTAGGAATAAACCTAACCAAAGAGGTAAGAGATCTGTTTCTGAAAACTATACAACACTTATAAAAGAAATTGAAGAAGACACAAAGAAATGGAAAAATATTCCATACCCATGGATTGGAAGAGCAAATATTGTTAAAATGTCTATACTACCCTAAGCAGTCTACACATTCAATGCAATCCTTTTCAATATAACACCAACATTTTTCACAGATCTAGAGCAAATAATTCTAAAATTTGTATGGAACCAGAAAAGACCTGAATAGCCAAAGTAATGTTGAAAAAGAAAACCTAAGCTGGAGGCATCACAATTATGGACTTTAAGCTGTATTTCAAAGCTATAATCATCAAGACAGTATGGTACTGGCACAAAAACAGACACATAGATCAATGGAATAGAATAGAGAGCCCAGAAATGGACCCTCAACACCATGGTCCACTAATCTTCGACAAAACAGGAAAGAATGTCCAATGGAAAAAAGACAGTCTCTTCAATAAATGGTGTTGGGAAAATTGGACAGCCACATGCAGAAGATGAAACTGGACCATTTCCTCACACCATACACAAAAATAAACTCAAAGTGGATGAAAGACCTAAATGTGAGACAGGAAACCATCAAAATCCTAGAAGAGAATATAGTCTGAAACCTCTATGATTTTGCCTGTAGCACCTTCTTACTAATCATATCTCCAGAGGCAAGGGAAACAAAAGCAAAAATGAACTATTGGGACTTCATCAAGATAAAAAGCTTCTGAACAGTGTAGGAAACAATCAACAAAACTAAAAGGCAGCTTATCCAATGGGAGAAGATATTTTCAAATGACATATCAAAAAAAGGACTAGTATCTAAAATCTATAAAGAACTTATCAAACTCAACACCCCAAGATAAATAGTCCAGTTAAGAAATGGGCAGAAGACATGAACAGACATTTCTCTAAAGAAGACATACAAATGGCCAACAGACACATGAAAAAAATGCTCAACATCACTCATCATCAGGGAAATACAAATCAAAACCACAATGAGATACCACCTCACACCTGTCAGAATGGTTAAAATTAACAAGTCAGGAAACAACATATGTTGGCGAGGATGTGAAGAATGGAGAATCCTTTATCACTGTTAGTGGGAATGCAAACTGGTCCAGCCATTCTGGGAAACATTATGGAGGTTCTTCAGAAAGTTAAAAAGTAGAGCTACTCTATGACCCAGCAATTGCACTACTACATGTTTATCCAAAGGATACAAAAATACTGATTCAAAGGAATTCATGCACCCCGATGTTTATAGAAGTATTATCAACAAAAGTCAAATTATGAAAAGAGCCCAATGTCCATCGACTGATGAATGGATAAAACAGAAGTGGTATATATATATATATAATGGTATATTTTATATATATAATGGAATATTACTCAGCCATCAAAAAGAAATGAAATCTTGCCATTTGCAATGACGTGGTTGGAGCTAGAGAGTATTATGCTAACTGAAATAAGTCAGTCAGAGAAAGACAGATACCATATGATTTCACTCATATGTTGAATTTAAGAAACAAAACAGATGAACATAGGGGGAGGGAAGGAAAAATAAAATAAGATAAAAACAGAGAGGGAGGTAGACCATAAGAAATTCTTGACAATAAAGAACAAACTGAGGGTTTCTAGAGGGGAGGCGGGTGGGGGGATGGGCTAAATGGGTGATGGACATTAAGGAGGGCACTTAATGTGATGAGCCCTGGGTATTATATGAAAGCGATAAATCACCAAATTCTACTCCTGAAACTAATACTACACTATATGTTAACTAAGTTGAATTTAAATAAAATCTTGGAAGAAAAAAAATGAAATACTACAAAAAATGGGGAAAGAAAAAAGAATCAGGACAGGCAGTACAATGGGGAAGAGCTTAACCTACATGCTTAAGGCCAAGTGATTCTAGCTCTAGAGAAATTGACTCAGGGACCTGGAAAAGGTCAGTGCTGAAAAAAGAGAAAATTATTTTTATATTTTATTTTCCAAAGATATTTTATTTTCCAAAGTAATATAAATTCCAGGAAGAAAAATCTTAGGCTTTGAGAAAGATAAAGTTTAGCAATTGTCCATGGGTTTATTTTATGTTCAACAGCAATCTTATTATTTGGCTAGATGAAAGGTTGCTGTAGTATTTCTTATCCATTGACATATTTATCTGGGGCTGATTTTAAAGTCAGGGTGAATTCCAGGCGGTGCTTTATGACGAATATCTTTAATATTTCCTCACCATTTTCACCTTCATCCTTAAATACTGATGGTTCATCTTACTTATATATCCATCGTCATACAGCAATTTGCTAAAGAGCAGTGGTAATCTCAAACTTAAATAGTGTGGTATTTTAAGGTTTTCATAATTCCTAGGGGCTAGATACTCTATATTCTAAGGATTTTGCTCTGAAGCCCATTTATGCAACATTCAAAATTTGGCTTTTTAACACTTTCAACTTTTTGATCACAAGTTTAAATGCATTTTCTTAAAAAAAAATGCATTTTCTTGATCTCACAAAAACTGGAATATTTGAGATGCTAATTTCATAAAATCCTTCACACTTGATATCTGAAAGACTAGTGCAATTGATTAATTTGATTAATTTATAACATTTAATTATATAAATAACCATAATCTAATTCTTGTTTTATTATTTCTCTTACTAAATAATCATTGGCAATAACTTAACAGGTATAATATTTCATATATCTGTTACAAGTTTAATTAAGTGACAGGTCTGTACCTCCCAATCTCACTAAATAAAACAAACAAAAACGTGGCCTTATGGAGCAGTGTCAAAACTGTAGTTGTTGATGAACACACTCTTAAGCTTATTGTCACATTCAATTAATTTCTAAATTATACCAAATTGTTTGAAAAATAATAGAAATTTAATAAATGATTTTACCTAATTAACAAAAATATTTTCTGAAGTACCCTTACTGAATACATTTTTGTTGTCTGCATCAGCAATTCATAATGAGTTTATTAGCATAAGTGTAATACATGCCACAAATGTGAATACTGTAAATCTTACGTAAGTTTTACATCATATTAGTAAATACTATAATTCTAAATCATGCCATGCACCAAATTTAAATAATTGTGTGATTATGAATAAATATTAAATGTGTATCCATCAAAACAGTGCCCTTTCTTGAAGAGATTGCAAGCTATTGGAACATCTCCAAGAGTATTTTAATCATCTCTACATGCAGTGATGCCTGGTAAGTAAGATGTGTTTAAAGTAGTAAGAAGCCATGGTGCCTGGCTGGCTCGGTTGGAAGAGCAAGCAACTCTTGATCTTGGGGTCATGAGTTTGAATCCCACCTTGGGTGTAGAGATTACTAAGATAAATAAGTACTTTTTTTAAAAAAGTAACGAGGAGCAAAATTTAATACCCTTGGCCTAGTTACCTAGTAGTAAGGTCAAACAAGGGGGTGCACATTAGTAGTTTGAAACCTCTTTAAATGTTTCTCTAAGAGGCTCTAATTATACATCTCAGGAAGAAGCCAGATACATTTTTCTCAAGTCACTAATATTTGCCTCTTTGCATAACCTTTTTCAAGCAATCTTTTCCTGCCTTATGTACAGAACCACAGATACTTGACCAACTGCATTCTAGTTACCAAGGAGATTCACTTTTGTAGTGGGTGTGAGTTGGTCACTAAGACCTATGCTGAGTGCTAACCCCAACTTGGTGAGCTAATTCTCCTGATGGCAATCTTAAATAAACCACTCCATTCCTTAACTATAGGTATTCAAGACACTGCAAAATTCTGACTCAATTCACTTATTGTATGATAGTTCTGAATGTAATTCAAGGATAAGATTTATAATAGTACAAATTGCAGTAACCATAGTTTCAATGAAATAGTGTAACTGGTTTATATTTCATATAATGCACACATACATTTTTGAGTTGCTATTTGTAAATAAATTCTGCAAACAAAATGTTCCTAAACCTGAAATCAGTTTCACATTTTAAAAAAGTTACACATTTACACAATACAATTTTGTTTCCACAAGCCATATCTGTGAGCATGAAGTAGGGACATCCTATTTAGGAATGCTACTAAAAGTTGCAGTATTCAAAATTACTTCACAATCATAAACAGGTAGCCTCAGGTAGTCATCAGCTCACCTTGATGGTAAGAGTCACTTCTGCCCCTAGGGATATCTCAAGTTTAGGGGTTTTCGGAAACATGCTGAAGGGAAGAAAATCTTAAAAAAGGAAGCAATCATTGAGTGAGTCTTTGGTTCTCAAACTTTAGTGAACATGAGAATGCCCTAGAGGCATTTAGATAGACCCATTTCTTGATCCCACACCAGAGTTTCTCTTTAAATAGGTCTGGGATAGAGCCCAGTAATTTGCATTTGTAACAAGTTCCCAAGTTATGCCTGTTATACTATGTTGTTATGCCTAACCACACTTTGAGAACCACTGGCTTAAGCAAATTAAGCTTCACTTTATTCCAGAATTTATATTATAAAAGAAAAAACTCCTGTTAGAGAAAATCAAAAGTTCATAATCCCAGTGAATGGTTACATATATAGGATCACTTTTGGGTTAGACAACCCTGGATAAAGGTAATACTGACCTGATCTTTTTTTTTTTTTTTTAAGTAGTAGTGATTTTCCTGTTTTTTAATGGTAATGGTCGTTAATATATGCTGCTACAATTTCACTAAGAATTGCCCTTACAAAAGTCATCCTTATTTTTGAAAGGCAAATTGCTAACAAACTGTTTACCTAGATTAAAATGCTTCTTTTAATAGAAAAAAAATCAATTTCAACTTTCTAAGTGGGATAATTTTAAGCCAAGAAAAAGTTATGTAACTTTAAGCATGACCATATGGACTAATCCTTCTCAAAATATCTATTTGGAATTAGCAGGATTTTTAACTGCATGGGTGTAATTATTTCATTGATTTGACAGAGGTTCCCACAGCTATGTACCTTGGTCCCCGTGTTGAATTCTCAACATTCACAGTAAGCTCCTGAACACCTGTCCAGTTTGGATAGGCATACTAAACTCTAGGAAATAAAATGCATTATACAGTTCTATAATCTAAAACCTCATTGTTGGGTAGCATGTTTAAAGTTTCTTTTCTCTTTCATCTTTCTCCATCTCTCCTCACCTCTCTTAATCCTACCTCCACTTTTCTCAAAAAGATGAACAGATGCTTTAATCATTAGCAGATAGTTACACTGGACATTTCTTCGCCTTTCTGCATTTCCCATTACCCTGCTTTCCTTCATTACCCTGGTCTCATCTTTGCCTTTCCCAGCGACCAATCACTGACTGACAGGCATAGTGGTTAATTGTACTTTCATGATTGGAGCCGTCAATCAACAGAGGCAGTTAAAACTCTACCTTGATTTTTTTTTTTTAAGATTTTATTTATTTATTTGACAGAGAGAGACATGGCGAGAGAGGGAACACAAGCAGGGGGAGTGGGAGAGGGGAAGCAGGCTTCCTGCGGAGCAGGGAGCCCGATGCGGGCCTTGATCCCAAGACCCTGGAATCATGACATGAGCCGAAGGCAGACTTAATGACTGAGTCACCCAGCAGACGCTTAAGGATGGAGCCACCCAAGCACCTCTCTACCTTGATATTTATCTCTGGATATCCACCTTAACATTCCTCAAGGGGCAGCTGAATCACAAGGTGGTAGGAGTCTGTGAAAATATACCTATATATTTACATATACATATGTGTGTGTTCATGCATTTGTGTGCATATAGCTAACACTTCATTATTTGTGGTGTGAGTTGCTGATTTTTCTGTTTTCTTAGTTTCTTCCAAAGAATTAAGATCATCTTATTAAAATGCTTTATGTGATAAGTGAATCAGATATCAGTTATTTGTATTTGTTTTGATTTTAGTCTTTATGTTAGGGGATTAGCTTTCTGATTTGAAGAATAAGAATAGATGAATGAAAACTTTTGCCTTACCTCTTCCAACTCTTTCAAGTGTCCCCTTTTACTATGTTGGATATTGTTCTATTCCTTCTTTTTTCTTTCCTTTACTTTCCTGCCATTCATTTCTTAATACTCAAAATACGGTCAGCAGCAGGCAACTCTTGGTTCCACCTGGAAGTTTGTTAGTAATATAGAATTCCAGGCTACTCCTCAGACTTAGTGAATTAGAATCTGCATTTTAACAAAATCCTCAGATAACTCTTATATGCTTTGGAATGTGAGGAACACTGACCTATTATTATATCGTGTATCAGCAACCACCAGACACGGCCAGTGGACATGTGTTATTTACTTTAAACTGTATTTTAAAATGTTTTAATTATTTGGGAACATATGAAAATTAGGAAAAATCATGTTGGAATGTGAATTCTCTGATTCCATTGAAAAATTAGAAGATCTGACTGACCTCAGCTCACATTGCCATATGGAAAAATCTGTTAAACTGTTGAACTTGCTTCTATTTAAATAGACATATAAAATACAGTAAGCTGGGGGAATTTGAATTTCAGAAATAGAAAGAGTACTCTTGGTATAATTATATCCCCAATATTGCATGTGGCATGCTCGTACTAACACAAAGGTATTTGTTTTCTATTTGAAATTCAAATTTGACATCTTGTATTGTTTTCTGTTTTTCTTAAATATGACAACCCCATGCCCTATCGATCAGCATGTGTTCATGAGACTATTAAATTACTTGATAAACAAGTAGAGAGAAAGGGTCTGGCACATAATAAGAAATTAATAAGGGTTAATTGCCTTTTCTTTTCCTATATTTTTTTCCTGTATACATGTGTCTCATAGCATCTGCAAAATCAAACCTAAATTGAAAATAAAATTTATTAAATGATACAATTCTGTGAAACCAGGGATACTTTTGAAGCAGAAATATGTTTTCAGAGCAATTTGTCCAAATATAAACAATTTTTCTTCATAGAACCCTTGAAAGCCTAACAAATTATACATAGAAACATGTATAATGTTTCTCACATTATATACACACATACTCAGTGATGAAAGATAAATTCCATACAGTTAAATTTCAGTTATTTTCTATGATTATATATTACTTTAGACTTGATTATACTAAAATGTATATTATTATATATTCTATTTTTAATTTAATACTTTAGGACTAATACAAATGCCAATAGAATAAAAATACTTAATAACATCCTATGAGTAAGTGTCACATAGTTACTTTTTATTGTTATTTTGCCAATTAACTTCCCAAAAACCCAAAAAACTAAAGGGTATAATATTAAAACATTAGGGCGCCTGGGTGGCTCAGTTGGTTAAGTAACTGCCTTCGGCTCAGGTCATGATCCTGGAGTTCCAGGATCAAGTCCCGCATCGGGCTCTCTGCTCAGCAGGGAGTCTGCTTCTCCCTCTGACCCTCCCTCCTCTCATGTGCTCTTTCTCTCTCTTTCATTCTCTCTCTCTCAGATAAATAAATAAAATCTTAAAAAAATAATATTAAAACATTAGAAACAACTGCAATTACCAGTCTTTAAAAACTAGTTATATATTAAGTTTGTGATATGTAATTACTGATATCCAGCATTTGGATACACAACAGTTTCATATAGTTCAACCTAAGAAATTGAGATGCATTCAAGGATAGTCTATCATACATTATTAAGAATACTTTAAGTATTCAAAACAAGTATTCAAAAGTATTACAAAACACAATGAGAAGTTTACATCATACTATTAAACCAGAAAAAATGTAAAAAAATAAGAAAACAAATTTTTAGAACAATCTCTCCTTCATTAGTGAGTTCATCTTGTTTATTTTATTTTTTTTTTTAAGATTTTTATTTATTTATTTGACAGAGAGAGACACAGCCTGAGAGGGAACAGAAGCGGGGGAGTGGGAGAGGGAGAAGCAGGCTTCCCGCCGAGCAGGGAGCCTGATGCGGGGCTCGATCCCAGGACCCTGGGATCATGACCTGAACTGAAGGCAGACGATTAACGACTGAGCCACCCAGGCGCCCCTTCCTTCTTTCTTTTTTTTTTAAGATTTTTTTTCTTGTGTTTCTTTAAAATTTCTGTAACTTTCTATATTTTTCATCACTAATGTTTATTCCTTTTGTAATCAGGAAAGTAAATATTTCCTTTTTTTTTTTTATAAAGAGAGTGCATCTTTAGTGGTGATAAGAGTAGTTCCAAGTCCAAATTCAACGAAAGACAGTAATCACATACTGTCTACCTCTGATGATCTCTAATGTTCTCTGATTTTTCTCTGACTTGTTGCAAGAACAGAGATTTGCAAACGAAGGAACATTCTTATTCGTGTGTGGGGAAACTTGGAAAAAGTCTTTCCCAAAGCCATAATGGGAGTCCAGAGCTGCACTGGGCAAGGGGTTGAAGACACTGGCAATTCTTTGGTCTCTTTCTAGTCAATTTGAGTCTGAAACACATGTGTGAGACTTGTAGAGCTTTCCTGATCTGATTCATCTTTAACTTACGTAAAACTCAGAGGAAGACTTATGGTTATCCCTACAATGTGGTTTGGTACAGCAATTTCTCCCCTCTCTACTTCCAATCAGACAAAATGCCTAGGTGTGTGTGCATAATGATAGGTCCTGAACAGGGAGGCTGAAAGTCAGGTTCTAACTTAGCCATCAAGGGAATTTCATTCTTAGACAACCTGGTGACCTTTATTTTTTTTATGAGGATTTTACCATATAATATATGTCTTTTCATATAAAAGCATTCTCAAACTACACAACAAGATTCCACTTTATCTGGTCTTAAATTCAGATCACAATATATTATAGACATTCCAATATTCTGTGTAAAGGCATGCAAACTTAATAGAGCCTTCTCTCTAGCTTGAATTTCACTCTGGCTAATTTTAATAGCTGGATTTCTTAATAGCTTCAGCTCTGAGTACTTCATTCCATATTTTCTTTTTTTTCTTCTCAAATTATTTTGGAAAAGTTGTGTACTTTTCTACCTTTTGTTTCTCTTAACAATAACGTTATAAGTAATTAAGGAAATTACTTTAATATGCATTATATATATCTTGAGGCTCAAAAAGCCCTGAATGTAAGAAAGCATTATAAATCCCATTTTAAAATCCAGGGATGTGATTTTTCCTGAGACTTGCATATTAACAATTTATCACCATAACCTCAGTAACAGTAAATGTTCAGTAAATAGTTGCTGAATAAATGCCATAACAGCACTACAAACCACAGATTTTCTAATCCCACGTTATGTGTTATCACCCTTTCCATTCATTCACTCATTAATTTTATTCAACATTTATCAGGCCTAGTTCCAAGTCATAGGTCAAGGTTACAGATCCAAGAATCAACTACACGGAGATAGTAGTGGAGCCCATGTGAGCATACACCCTCATTTAAGATGTTCCTGTTACAAGAGACAAGCTGAGGGTTGAAAGCGTAACTTAATTGAGTGAGGACAAAGAGAAGTCACTGAAGGAGACTGTGTAGGAGGTAAACCAAGAGAAGATTACAAAAGGGAGATACTGCCAAGGGGGGGAAAAAACTATAAAATACAGTTTTACCTGGAAGAGTGCTCGAGTGGGATGAAAACAGCTAAGAGGCCCAGAAATTCTTCACCTAGCAGGTCACCGTAGCCAGGAATAGGAACAGACGTTGGACTCCAGAGATGTAAACGACATGTTGGAGACGTTTGATAATTAACTGATGAAAGAAATAGATCAGTAATTTAATGAATAGTAGGATTCAGAAAATTGGGTATTCTTTTTTCTCTTTTGAGGGAACACATTTGTAGGCCAGATACAAATTACCTATAGTACTCATTGTAACTGAATCATTTCTCCATGAAATCAGATAACTTACAAGAACAATTGAAATCTTTAGTTGTTTGATGAGATTCATCCACAGTAAAACATGGCAAACAAATAATATATGATCTCAACAGAGGCAGATGTAATGAAAAAGAATTATCATAAATTTGTGTATTTCAGAATGACAATTTAACAAAAATGACACAGTCAAGTAGTGAAAATATAAAAAGAGATCCTAACATAGTGAATGTTCATAAGATATAAAAAGTACTAATAAATAAGTAAATATGAAAAATCCTTTTAAAAATAGGTAAAGAACACAATTGAAAAATTTCAAGAAGACATTAACAATATGAAGATGTTTAGCTTCACTCACAACTAAATGTATAAAATAAAATGAGAAATTGCTTTTATAATCAAAACATTAATAAAATCAAATTTTTAAGAAAGATTTATTTCCAATTCCAGTTATTTTACAGAAAACATTTAGCTGCCCTTCTTGTATGATGAAGAAATTAATATTTTCTAGTATAAATAGTCTTGTAATAATCACTCTCAAACATTAATAGTGAGAAAACTCACATACATTTTCTGCAGAAAATTTAGCAATATGTGCCCAAAATTATAAAACATGAATACATTTTTCTTGTAATAATTTTCTTCATCCATGCTGCCCTGCAAAAGTCTGCAAAATCACCATGCATGGCTATTCACCATAATTTTATTTATAATATGTTGAATAAAATATGGAATGTTGACATGTTCTAAAATGTGGACATTCCAATATATTATAAATATGATAGATATTATACATATATATATCTGGAATGTCCACTATAGTTATAAAGCAATTTATAGAGATGACTTAGATATATATTTTTTGACATGGAAATAGAACCACAGTATAGTGTATTGTGGGGGGAAAAAGTATTCAAAACAATATGTACATTATTATCCTATTTTTCTAAAAAGCCATATAAGCCAGAAAATAAAAACATTTGGAAGAATATACAGAGAACCATTAATGATGATTATTTTTGAGTATGGTATTATTTCTTTTTAAAGATTTTATTTATTTGAGAGAGCACGAGAGAGAGCACAAGCGGGGTGAGAGCAAGAGGGAGAAGAAGGCTCCCCACTGAACAGGGAGCCAGATTCAGGGCTCCATCCCAGGACCCCAGCATCATGACATGAGCCAAAGGCAAATGCTTAACCGAGCCACCCAGGTGCCCCGAGTGTAGTATTATTATAAGCAGGGTTTTTTTTTTCTATATTCATCTCTTTGGTGTGAATTTATTAACAAGTGATTCTTTTCAATAAACAGGAACAACAAGCTAACCTACTTTTATTGGGGAGAAAAAAGAATTAACCTCCCCCATCATTTTTATGACTCATTCATAAGCATCTTCTGTTTTCTATGATCAAAACAAAAAAAGTTATAATCACATTTGCAATTCATCTCAAACCATCAGCATCTATTGAAAAAACTGGGTTGGAGTTTATGTGAAGAGGAGTGGTCATGTTACCGTGTCATATCTTACCTTTGTTAAAAGATTAGTTCATCTATGGGGTTGAGTTCTTATTATTAAACATATGGAGGTTAATATTATTGTAATTAATCATTTTCAGTAGAAAGTAAAAAATAGGTAAGAAAAATATTGACTCAGTATTGATTTCCTTTAAGACTTATCATCTTTACATCTGCCTGTGATTATTTTCATCAAGTTTATAGAAAATTAATTTTTAAAAAAGTCCTAATATAGTAACAGTAAATAAACTATCACATTTTTGTCTGGAATCATAAAAAAAATCTATATTATGTTAACATTTCACAATTAATGTCCGCTCAGCAGTCTTCTTATGGACATACTAAAGCAAATAATAAAATAAGTATCACTGGCAAATCACTAAAAAATAGTGTTTTTTAGAAGGTTTATACCACAGCATCTCTCATATATCAGATGACTTTCAAAATGATTAGCTGCATCATTACTAGCTAATGACAAATTTTAACAGGACATAGTTTTATTCCTAGGCTCAGTATTCATTAAGGAGATTTCCACATAGCTCTCTCCACCATGGGATAACCAAGGGTTGAAGCATACATACCTGATCTTTCCATCTTCATCCATTTACTTACTCTTTCCCAAAAGAGAAAGAATGGCTGGCCAAAGCTTGCTAGCCATTGGACCACATTTGTAATGGGCAGAACCAGGTTTCTCTGGTGCCCTGATTGTCTTTGCTACTTCCCATGTCACTCTCTGCCCAAGACTCATTAAGATGAGCCAGATACCTGGTTTCTAATCATTGTTCTTAAGCTATCAGACTCCGAGGGAACATGTGAGTGTACAGATCTCAAGGTTTGGCCTGGGGAAGTAGAAGACCTGATTCCAGTCCAGCTTTTACCCAAGAGCTCTCCTTTTAGGGTGTTACTAATTAGGTCCTCCTTTCTCTCTGAGACTATTACTTATGATTTCCCCCATCTCTCTCATTCCTTGCTTGGCCACCAACAAGCAAAAGCTGTTTCCTCTGCCTTCAATAGTCATTATTAAGGTATGCACATTCTTTACTTCCCTGTTCAGAAGAAAACAAAGAAACCTTGGATTGCTCAGAAGAGTAGCCTCCCTTCTCCCATCACTCTCTATTCTCCTTAATCGGCTTTACTAGTTTTTCATAAAACTTACCATACCTGACTCTTCAAAACTGTTATATCCACCACAATTGAATTGTTTACTAAATAATAATGAATGGGGTGAGATAATGAGGGAACAATAGGATGTTGATTGGTCATTAATAAGGCTGGTATTTTGGTCCACATTTGCTCTCTGGCTTATCTACATGTCTTATTCATAGACCCCTGGGAAATATTTGAAGTTTAAACTCACAGAACTGTACAGGGAAAATGAGCCACACACCAGGGATGATAACAAGAAATGGACTGCAGGTCTGGGCTAGGTGCTGGCTTTCCAACATCCAGGTTCTTTCTGTAGAGAACTACCATTCCTGAGGGAAGACTAAGATGATTAGTGTAAGCAATAGATGCTATTGCATTCAGAAGTCATTCGCTTCATCTCTTATCCTCATATCTCTTCATAACTCAAAGGAGGATGTTAAAACATAGTCTGTTCCAAAAAGCAAAGTAGAGAGGAAAATAAATAATTAAACGTTTATCCTGCAAGAAATAGCATTTTTTCGTGGGAAAGACAAGAGGCCAACCTTTCCATCAGATTTAGCAGAGAAGAGAGGAGCCCAGCACAAAAACAGGTAAAATATTATCAAAGTACAGCTGTCTCAGCTTGAGAAGAGAACGGAAATGACAAAGGTTAATGGGATACAAGAGGCCCCTCTGAATTTCCAAGGAAGCAGGAGTGTCTCAGCTGCCATGTCTTCCCAAGGATATGAAAATATCTTATAAAAATGAAATATAGATTGCAGATTTTTCCCAAATGGGCATAAGTTAAATGGAGTTTTCCTTTACACATTCCTAGACATTACACAAGCTGAAGAACATCCTGGTGGGGCTAAAACTCCCATGTATTCTTTTTCTCTTTCTCAATCCCCCTCCCGCTCCTCTCTCTTTTACCATATAACACTAACTATCTGTTTCTGGAATATAAAAGCAATATTGATCTAGCTTGGAAATATAATTTGGGGATATGGGATAATAGACACAGAAGTTGAAATTTGCATTGTGACATCTAAATGTTGTTTGGATGGAGAACTTGCTCTGATGTTCTTATTTTTACCCTCCTCTAAAAATTAGAAAATGTGAGTAATTTAGGGTTAAGGTAATTCAAATTTGTATATTGCCAAGCAAGTTACTTTTGTTCCACTGGAAAAAAATCAAAATTAACTCTTTGTCCTGGGAAGAAAAATTCACACATATAGTAGTAGGAGGATAAACATTAGGTTGTTTTATGCTTATTCATTCAGCAATTCATTCTCTCAAAAAAGTATGTTCAAGATTAACAGGTAGAATGAAATAGCCTTTCAAAGCATAGAATTAAGATCTGTACCTATGACCTACGTCTATACCACAAGACCAGAACTTTACTGTGGGAAAATATCTCTTTCCTGGTCTTCTAACAAAGGAATTACCAATTGCCAAAGAACTAAACAAAAGTTTAATAAAGGAAATCTGAATTTGACATATCCTCATATGCTGACATCTACCAAGATTGCTGTTGGCCTAGAAGGAAGAGCAGTCAAGGGAGGTGTATCAATTTTCTGTGGCTGCTGTAATAAATTACCATAAATGTAGTGGCTTAAAACAACACAAGTCTTTATCTTCCTTTTCTATAGTTCAGAAGTTCAAAACAAGGTCTCACTGTGCTAAAATCAAAATGTTGGAGGGCTACATTTTTTTTTTGGAGGCTCCAGGGCAGAATCCATTTTTTTCTTGCCTTTCCAGCGTCTGGAGACTGCCTGCCTTCCTTAGTTCATGCTGCCCTCCTGCCATCTTCAAAGCAAGAATGACCGGTCCAACCTTTATCACATCACTCTGATACTTTCCATAGTGTCTGCTCTCTCTGAAACCCTCTTGCGATTACATTGGATGTACCTGGATAATACAGGATTAGCTTCTCAAAATCAGCTGGTTAGCAATCTTTATTCTATCTGCAATCTTAATTCAGCTTTGCCAGGGAACAGAACATCATCACAAGTTCCAGGGATTAGGTTGTAGACATCTTTGGGAAGAAGGGAATCATTATTCTGCCAGCCAAAGGAAGACTGTCCATATTGTAGGGGATTGGTATACTTATAGGTACAACCAAGTAAAAATGTCCTTTCCTATTTGAGGAGATATACATATATAAAATGTCATTAGGAGAGGTGCAAGCTAGGGCACCTCTGTGATGCAGGCACCTTGGAAAAAAGAAGCCTTTTAATATTATATAATCAGTATTGAGTTTTGCTGTGATAAGCTAATATGTAAATTTCCTTTAGATATGCTGAGTTGGCTAGGGGATAAAGATTTACACAGCCTTTTAATTTTTTTAGCCTAATATATGCTTAAACTTGATGTCAGTATTCCATATAATTTATTAATAGAGCCAAAACAGGTAAGTAATAATGCTATGAGAAAAAACAATTTCTAAAAAGGTAAAGATGCTAAAAACTTCAGGAGTATTTAGACAGTAAGATGATATTTGATTGGTGGGATCAGTGTTATTAAGCAAGATTTTAAAGGAGTACTTCTAAGTAATTTGAGGTGTCATTTTTGATTAGTTCAATCAATTAAGGATGGAGAGTCAGCATACTTTAATGGAAAAGACTGAGACTTTGAAGTGTGAGGGTATCTTGAGAAATGAAACCCAGCTGCTCTAGTTTTACCTGATTTCTAGCAAATCTTAAATTTCCTAAGACTAAATTCACCTTATATAAAATCAGAAAAATATCAAATTGTCAGAATTGTTTTTAAGATTAGAGGTAGAGAATCTAATGTATCTAGCATCGTTCTTGCCACAAAATACATTCCCACTGAGTAGTGACTATTATCTTAAACTGCAACCTAAACCCCATTGTATTGGTTTTTTAGTCAAACATTTTTTTGAAAGCATGCATGTCTTCCACAGACACTCTTATTATCTTCTCTTTGAATTTGCATTTTTCAGATTATATATGCCTGTCATCTTCACTGAAAATATTTTTCACGTCAGAATATGGTTCTAGGCATAAAATCTCACAAAGTACCTGATTCTTTGAAATGTATATTGATTTAAGGTTACATTGTGTTTATATACTCAAGATGTAAGTAGTCATAGTAAAAGCAAAGCTACTACAGTACATGTGACTTTAATATACTTAACCAAGACAATATGAAATATATGAGGTAATTATATGCCTAAAATGTTTTTAAAATATAAAAATAAAAATATTTAAATGAGAAAATAGAAATGATTTATAATATGGAGCTAGAATTGGCATGGGGGGCATATGCCAAATTTCAGTAGGGTAGTTGTCTTTGAAACCTCAGTGCTTTTTGTAGTGCCTGGAACACCCTAGATGCTCATAAAAAATAAGTTTGTGGAATTGAAATCAGGATTTCCATCATGTTCTTTCACTCTTCTTATTCTGTACTTTGCATGAGTTGGTGCTTAATAGATATTTGTGGGGTTTGTGACTTATATTTAACTTCTGGCCTTTGCACACTAGTTCACAGTTTGCGTGATTCTGATTCATTATTCCTTTACTATTGTTTTTCAGTTTATGTATTTCCGATGTGGAATCAGACTGATCCTCAAGACAAATAAATTTCCAGGTCAGTATTCATCGAGCTAAAGCTTAATTCCCATATCATCTCTGTTAAATAAGAACATTGCAAAATTAATAATACTTTATGTGTTTATGCATCTTTTGTGTGCCAATAAGGGGACACATTTTCTGTAGGTATGGGTAGTGTGCTTGTCTCTGAAACAAAGAAACCAGGAGATATGGTTGGCCAGTGCCATTAATAATAGTCCATATTATCACCTCTGTGACTCCCATAGGTCTTTTTGACACACACAGATAAAGCATGTGGAGATTTCTCTTAGTTCTTCAGGTTCCAAACAGAGGGCTTCACAGTAACTCTCTTTCATCCACTTCATTATCTTCCTGGGCAACTTCAAACCATGTAGCGGCTGATTTGTGAAGCAGAGAAAACAGGTGGCCTACTTGAGTCATGGCTTTGAGGCCAGTGAGAAAGGGGGCGAGCCAAACAACTGCTGAGGAAGGACACTTGGATTAGGGGAAAATGGTTCAGACAAGAAATCTATCTGAAAAGCAGTTATTAAGTAGGTGTCTAAAAATTTCTTCCCAGGCGCCTGGGTGGCTCAGATGGTTAAGCGTCTGCCTTTGGCTCAGGTCATGATCCCAGGGTCCTGGGATCGAGTCCCGCTCAGGCTCCTTGCCCTTTGGGAGCCTGCTTCTCCTTCTGCCTCTCTCTCTCTCTGTCTCTCATGAATAAATAAATAAAATCTTTAAAAAAAATAAAAAAATAAAAAATAAAAATTTCTTCCCAGTAAGATGTAGTTTATTCTTGTTTGCAGTATGGAAGATAAACATGCATCTAAGCATGTGTTACCAAGGTGGATCACGTTTCAAAGCAACTAAGCCTTTGAATTAGTATTCACTTATTTATTAATTCATTCAACAAATATTTATTTAGTGCTTACCATATGCTAGTCACTGTTCTAGCTCCTGGGGATACCACAAGAACTTACACAAAACAAACATAACTGCATCAATGAGGCCTTTATTCCAGTGGAAGAAGAAAATAAACAAATATAATATCAATAATGATAAAAGTTATGAAGAAGTGTAAAATGGGTAAAAGGATAGAATTTGTGGCTAACGTTTTAGACAGTGATTAAGAAAGTTCATTGTCTTTCATATATAACTGAAAAATGTCTAAATCCATATTCCAATAGAGAAGTTATTATGTAATCTACTTAGGACTTATAGTATTTGTCTACTCTTTTATTTATTTTCATAATTTTATATTTAATTTTCTATAATCTTATATACCTTATACATTCTAGAATACATACACATATATATTCTCTTTGAGTCCCCAGGAGCTAAAAAAAATAGTGCAGACTAACCTGGGACATACCCTTAAACCACTATACACAATATTATTTATATGGTGAAATGTAGAACCAGATTCCAAATGACTTAATGCTGTCGGAGAATCCAACCTATTTGCTAAGGTGCAAACTGCTTTAGAATGAAGCTTCTGAATAGAATTCTACCAAGCTCTATAAAGAACATTGGGAGAAATAACTACCAACAAAGCTCACACAAATCCAATATCATTCTGTAGAGAAGGAAGAAAAGAAAATGACTGAATGATTTCCTCCAAATACGTTAAAATGATAAACTACCATATAGTTGCTCCCTTACATTTTTCCCTTCTAAAATTTGTATAAAACTGTAATATCAGGATAAAATATCTCATAAAAAATTTAATATCATGAGTTATTTTGTAGAAAGGAAATTAATTCACATATATTACCAAATGAAAGTCCCGAATGGTAAAGCACTTTCTGGAAAAGGTTATTTGTAATGACCAAATTCGTCACTGTTTGGAATCTTGTAAAGGTCACAATAGAAGGTTTTCACTTGTTTTAAATAAAATTCTACATTTTAAAAATAAATATGCTTTTCTTCCATTCATAGAAATATCAATGCTGTTTACACTATAATTTACTTTTTGAGCTCCTGACATTTACCCAGCTGACTGTCTTTGGAGAACAATCTCTTGACTGAGAAGCACTCTAGGTAAGAAAACTGTCAGTTACAAATTACTGTTTGATGCATTGCAAAGTGCAGGAACTCTTCAAAATTTAAAGAATGACCTTGTTAAATACTTTTGTGTCTACTACTTTTAATTTAAATTTTAAACAGAGCCTGTGTAAAAATGCTGAACAATTGGCTAACAAAGCTATCACCAAAAGAGGAAAGCTTCAATTAAAAGAATAATCATTCTATAAAGCTAATAGTAAAGAATTTCTATGTTCATAAAATGTTGAATCAGATTTCACTTATTATCTTGAGGGAAATACGCTTTATTCATAAAATGAGTAACTGAAATAATAAATTGGAATAGTGTGATTATTTATATATATATATAATTTGAGTTAATAGTGGAATCTATATTATTTTCAATGATGTAACAAGACTGAATATGTAATTTATTAAGATTCATCTTTTATACTTATTCTGAAAATATTTTAATACATATACTACATCAACAATATATATTCTTCAAAAGTAAATATTTTCTAAGAATAATTCAAAGTAATAGTTAATAGTTAGTGTTAACTATTAATAGTATAGTATATACTATTAACTATTAGCATAGTTATATAATAGTATAGTATATACTATTAACTATTAATATATAGTATATACTACACTGTAGTAATAGTTAATAGTTAAAAAGAAAAAAGAAGCCAACGAACATAAACTGATTGCCAAAGGTGATTGGTTTTTCTCTTGTAATTGGCAGCATTGTAAATTATATACTTATAAATGTGTGATCTAACACATAAATCTAATTTATGCATTTAGTATCATGTACATTTACCAAATTTTTCTTGTGGCATAAACTTGTATCTCCTGTGTACTTTCTTCAAAATGTCATATATTTTATAATTGAGTTCATAACTTTCACTAAAAAAAAAAAAAAAAAGAAATCCACCTTTCAGTGAAATTCAGTGTAAGCTCTGGAATGAACGATATGTAAATACGTATATTCACACAGCAATCCTCTCCAAAGAAAAGAAACAATTAAATTTCTTGAGTTATGGCTAACGCTGAATTTCAAGGGTTTCTTGGATTTAATCAATAAGAATTTATGTCTTAAGATGTGTATCTTTTAAGCGTTCTATGTTTTGGGATAAAATAAAATATTGTTCAATATATTTTTATTTTTATAGAGCTGAGATAACTAGAATTTTTTCCTGGATGTCCATGTTCAAGAGAGCAAATATATCCGTAAGTCTTTGGGGTATAATAAATACTAATGTCGCAGAGATGTTGTTGAAAGTATCTCTATATATCTAGATAGATGCAGATATGTAGATATAGGCATGGGTATGTAGATACAGATCTACTAGTTTACTTCAGAGATATGGAAAAATACATATACACATATAGAAAACCCATCCCAACATATGTGTGCTTGCATATCGCAGAAAGTTCAAATGATTGTTCATTTTGCCTTTTTACATCCAGTGAATATATTATGATTAGTTGTTTTGCAGTCCATAAAATGTTCTATCTCAAATCTATGATATGCAAAATACATGTTATTTCAGAATATGATTTTACAAATCAAGGATGGTTTGCATAATGAACGCAGACACTCATTTATACCTTCATTGATTTATTCATTCAAAAATATTATATTAGGTGGTAAACTCTTATGTTAAAATTTCAAAAAGGCCAATAGTTCTGTCCTCTAGGAGGTCATAATTTCATTGAGGCAAGGAAGTAAACAGGCAATTTAAATACCATGTAAGAAGGTAAACAAAGAGAGGCATATCAGAGAGGCAATTGCAGGTCTGAAGGAGGTGTCCAAGAATGCCTGATGACTTCTAAGCTAGATCATAAGGGATTACCAGCAGTGAGGGCTAAGCAGATGATGGTAGGTGGTATTGAAGTAGGCAGAAGTGGTATTGACAAGCAACATTAATAGTTCTGCAGTGAAAAGGCAGGCCAAACACAAGGAGTATGTTATTTGCACATTTGCATTTCCTTTATTTCCAAAGTATTACTTTTTAATAGCTTAACCACCAAGTCTGAAGTTTTCATCTAAACAGTTTTATGGGCTTTAGACAATTTCCACATCTACCCTACAGTGATTCCTGCATTGGCTTGTTAGTTCCTCATTGAGCAAGTAAAACTTAATTGATCATTTTATGTTGGGTTCCTAAGTCCAGTGAAGGAATTCTCAATTACCATACAATACTATAACAAACAATTCAGATTATGATTTAAAGAACACAAAATCTCAAATTAAGATGTTGCTTCTTAAGAGTGATTGTATTGTTGTGACAATGCCAGTTACAAGTTGAAAATCACACTTCCTCTTTCTCTGAGCCTAATTCTATATATTGCATACTGTTTCAGAGCACATGACTATTTAAGTCAGACACCTGCAATGTGTTGTGATGTTATGATCAAAACTATGTCTTCTTTCATCTATTTGTTATTCCTTGTTATTTCCCTGAACTTTCGCTAGCATAGAGGGCATCCTTATTAGAATGTTCATCAAATAGAGGTTTCAGCACTGCCTGTGTTAATAAAATCATCAAGCATTCCTTTATAGGCATGACAGGGAGACTGCTCATCTATCATGAGTGTTTCATTAAGTGGCACAGAGCCACAAGCCCTAGGAACAATGCCAGTTTTTTTTTTGTTTTTTTTTTAAATAAGGTTTCAGTATCATGGAGTTTCCCTCATTTCAAGATCTATCCAATTTGTGGAGTTACTTGCCTGTGTATCCTCACATCACCACTTACCACACAGCATATAGGCACTTTGATTAGGATTCTTTGGTGTCTTTGAATGGATGAGATAACTCAGAAAAATGTTCTGTCAGTAACCTGTCCTTGTCACCCAAAAATGGGCAAAGTGGAAAAAAACCCCAAAGTTTCAGCTGAAACACCTTCTGCATGGTACTTTACATGAGTTAATCTTTTTTTCTATTATAATTTATTTTTTTAAAGATTTATTTATTCATTTTAGAGAGAGAGAGAGAGAGCACATGAATGCAGGGGGAGGGGCAGAGAGAGAGGGAGAGAGAGACTCTCAAGCAGACTCCCCGCTGAGCCCAGAGCCCCTGTGGCTCGCTCTCATGACCCTGAGATCATGACCTAAGCTGAAATCAACAGTCAGATGCTTAACTGACTGAGCCACCCAGGGGCTCCTATAATATCAGTTTTAAAGCAAATGTTCACAGGTATTTTTGTAAAATTTATAAATCAAAGGCAGTTACCACTGACCAGTTTTGCCAAGATCTATATCCTGACTTGTATAAGTACCAGCACTTGGTAGAGCTATCTCAGTTTCACAGTAAGACAAATACTATTTAGAAATAGACATAGCAAATTGCATGTTTCCATTCTCTTAAGAGCAACCTTAATTACATCTCTAACCTTTTAGAGAAGGCTTGTGGGCTAAAGTTTCCCTCTCCAGTCACAGATGGGAAATTGACCATCCTGAACCCACAGATGATGCCCACAGTAATTTCCCCATCAGGTTTAAGTTGAGTAACTTAACACCTCTCCCTGATACAGCACATTCAATATCATTTTGAGTGTGGTCTGAAAGTAGCACCTTTGTTGTTTTGGAGACAAATCCTCAACCTGGGGGTAGCCTAATAGAAAGCTGATGTTTCAGTGGTAATCCTTCCATTGACAGAGCTGCTGCCAGCACACTCCAGGGCAAAAGCTTTGCTACTGAAACTATTAAGAGATGTAACAAATATCTACCACTGGTAGGCTTGGAAAGTTGCCAGGAGCAAGTGTTTCATTTGCCTCTAGCCTCAGCAGCATAAAGTTATTTTTGTCCCCATCCAACATCAATCTCAGGCTCCACCACCAATCCTAAAATTTTCTATGTAGGTTCCAAGTGAAAAATCAGACTAATGCTTCTGTCTTAGTCTTTAACTTTTACACTGCTAGATTAGGAAGGAAATATCAACAAGGTGGCTCGGTAGGATCTGATCCCTGAAACCAAAGATTCCAACAAACAAAATACTTCATATGCCATGTGTGATAGGAATTAGTATAAGACGAAGGAGAAGAGTTTGAGTTTCAATTTTGGTCCATGAAGTTAACTTAAAGTTGTGCAACATAGTCACCAAGAGTGCAAGCATTTAATCACATACTATAATAAATGGTAAAATTTTGTGATTCTCATCACCATTTCATGATTATAGTTTTTAGGTTTCTTTTTATTAGTTTTCAAAAATGAGATTTATTTGTTTATTTCATCAGTTACAAACGAAATGTTGCATCTTTCTTGTTTCTCTATGGATGATCCACTCGTCTGGGATGAGGGCTGCGAGTCCTTAAACTTTATAACAGCAGCTGCAAGCTAAGGGAATGGCATATAACACTGGATAGATTATTAGTTAGCAAATGAATACAATATGCCAGGGGTCAGCAGATACTAAATTAAAGAAGATTTAATCCTCGAGGTATATACAATTTTGCCTATGCAGACAAATAAATTGATGCTTACAGTTACCAAATCTGTGACTGAGGTTTACTGCCAAGTGCTCCGGAATTCTAAAAGAAACTGGGGCATCAGGAATCAGCATCCTGGAGGAGATGATATTTGAACAGAATAACATTGGGTTTAACTTGGAAAATGTTTTGGGAAAAAGAAAAAAAGCAGAAATTTGATGAAGAAAGGGAGAGGCTTTACCATGGAATACAAACAGAATGTGTGAATGACCAGAGGAAGAAAACAACATGAAACATTTAGGAAGTGATATTCAGCTGCATGGGACTAGAGGGTGAGGTTGTGCATATGTGTGTTTCTGGCTTTAAAGCCAGAGCGATAGATCACTTCTATCTAGATCACGAGGGGCCAGCATTTTTAATTGAAGACATCAAACTCAATTCTGAATGGCAGGAGAGAAATCACAGAACTTGAACAAAGAAAAAGACAAAATCTGATTGGCATTTAGAAAGTCCACTCTGGCTGCAGAGAGGAGAGAGCATTGATATAACCAGATTGGAGGCAGCAAGATCTGTCGGAAGATTAAATGCTACTCTATAATTATATAAGGAGTAAGGTACTTTTTTGCACATTCATTTTCAATTGTTTAATATCATTTCATTGACGTTTGCCTTAAAATAGTTATTGCAAAATCAACCTGGCAATTTTCTTTAGGATTTCCTGGAACCCCATCCTGTGATAATAAGCTCCTTTTTAATTAGTAGGAATTGACACCCATTTTTGTTTAATAAAAAGGCAATGTTGTATTTTCAAGTTTTAATTAGAAGTGGTGATTAATATGGAGTGTGCAATTTGGGTATTAGATAGCCTGGACTAGATAAAAGATGTAACCTTAACCAGAGCCCTGCCATACTTCTGAATTTTCTTCCAAAGCAAATTGTAAACGTGTTTCTTTCAAATTTCTCCCATCAGTGACTTTAATTAGTGATTAGTGGTTATTGCTTGTGGTTTCTGCATCTCCTCTATTAATGAAAGGTCACAAACTAATGATTACTTTAAAATGTGCTAAAATGAATCATCCCTAAGAAATAACATTTTTGTTACTGTTTTTGGGTGCTGCTCTCAAAAACAAGATGTGTGGTACTGGGAAAATGAGTAAGGTTATATTGAGTTTTTATAACCATTTATTTTTCTGGGGAGTGGAAAAAAAATGGTCATCAAAACCGCATTCCAAAAGTGTAACAGTACTAGCTTTTCCATTCAAAGAACTTGGGGCTTAATATAATGTAAAATGCAAATTATTAGTCAATTCATGTCAGTCTAAAAGGGACAACAAAGTGACATTTCAATTTAAACAGAAACTGCTGTAACCAACCTTAATCAGATGTTCTAATAAATGTGTTGAAGGACAATATTGCATATTTCTTAATCCAAAAGAAAACCAATTGTGATGAATCTTGCTCAAATGCCACACAACACAATATGAAAATCATCATGAACAGAGTTGAACTGAATGTAAATCTGTTGTTCTAAGTTACAGGTTCTACTCTATATTTGTATTCTTTCAATTATGCAAATATATATATACATATATATATATATATGTATATATATATACACACACACACAATTCTACGACTGCCTGTGGAATTCTTACCATGAGAAAGATATTGTTTTGATAAGTAACATAGACTAAAAGGAGAATTCATCATGTATTCACTCATTTATCCACCAAACAATTATTGAACTACTATGTTGTGTTAGGCTCTGCTTTAGATATTGGGGATTTATTTCCAAGAAAAGAAAGACCTTGTAACTGTCCTTGGGAAGGAAGATACTAACAAATAATCTTACTAATAAAGATAAATTGACAACTGTGCTAAATAGTATGAAGGAGACACATGCTATACATATATGAGGGGCTATTCTAGTCAGAAAGATCAAGGCAATCTTCCTCGAGGAAGTTATACTTTAGCTGACATCCAAAGGATGAGTTGGACTTCGTGTAAAGGGGCAAGGAGACAGCATCTAAGAAAAGAAATGGCATGTATAAGTTACATGTAGTAGGAGGAATCATAATGGGTGATTGAATGGAAGAACTTAGCATGGGAAGATCCCAATGGGAAAATTATTTAAGAATGTGAACAGGAATGGAAGATGGCCTCAAGAGACAAATTCTTATTTTGAAAATATCTCTTGAGCTACCATGTAGAAAATAGACTGAATAAGACTCAGAGGAGCAGGTCTAGCTCAGAAGACAAATCTGAGATAGAGAAGAGCATTGGGGATTATTAAATGCATGAGGGTAGTTGAGATTTTCTGGGAAGAGAATCTAACATGAGAGAAGAGAATTCGAATTGAGTCTTGAGGAACTCTAAATTTTTGGCTAGGTAGGGAAGGGTAAGACTACAAGAGAGACAGAGAAAGGCTAGCCAGAGGTTAGAAGAAAATTAGGAGAGAGTCATGTCATTGAAGTGAAGGGACGGACAGTGTTTTAAGGCAGTGGTTAACTGCATCCAATGCTTCGAAGATATGAAAAAAGTGCTTTACAATATTCATTATCTTTATCAACATAAAGTCATTGCTATCAGTGGTGAAAATTATTTCATGGAATCATGATGACTGAAGCCTTATTAGTACGAATTGAATAGTAAGTAGGAGTCAAGGAAATTGAGACCTTTCTTGGGTATAGGCCACTATCTGACTATCTAAAGGAGGGAAGACAGATTATTAGCCTGAGTACCTGAGGCTGGATTTTTTTTTATAGATTTTGCTTCTTTGTTTAATTAGAGAAATTTGACTATGTTTAGAATCTCTGGGACAATGAGGAGAAATTGAATATATGAAATGGAAAGGATAGACTTGTCAGAGTAGGATCAAGTGTCAATGACCACAGGAGTAGTTGGGGTCCACAGACAGAGGGGAGAGTTTCTTCAGAAAGGAGTGTGCAGAGCAACTCTATTAGAATGGGATGTATTGATGTACAGGAACAGAGAGACTTCATCTGATTGCTTCTATATAGATATATTTTTTAATAAATTAGGAGATGGTCACAGAGAAGAGGATTCATCCAAGGTTGGGTTTAAAATAAGGACAAAAGCTGTAGGGGCTTCTGGGTGGCCCAGTTGGGTGAGTGTCCTCTTGATTTGGGCTCAGGTCATGATCTCAGGCTCGTGAAATCAAGGTGGGCTCCAGGCTCAGCGCAGAGGCTGCTTGAGATTCTCTCCCTCTGCCCCTTCCCTTGCTCCTGCTCTCTCTCTTACTCTCTCAAATAATACATAAATAAATTCTTTAAAAATAAATAAAATAAAGACAAAAGCTTTAGGAGATATGAATAATATTGAGCGCTATGAAGTCCAAGCTAGTGAAAAGAAAGGAGAGTTGAAAAGATTGAGACAAGGGGCGCGTGGGAGGCTCAGTACTTAAGCGTCTGCCTTCGGCTCAGGTCATGATCCCGGAGTCTCAGGATCGAGCCCCACATCAGTCCCTGCTCCGCGGGAAGCCTGCTTCTCCCTCTCCCACTCCCCCTGCTTGTGTTCCCTCCCTCTCTTGCTGTCTCTCTCTCTGTCAAATAAATAAATAAATAAAATCTTGAAAAAAGAAAAAAGAAAGAAAAGATTGAGACAAAGTAGAGGGATCAGTAAAAGGAAGGAATGCAGTGATTAGATTTCAGGATAGTTGTAATGATGGTACTTGAAACAGTACTCTGAAAGGAGAGAGGTAACAGAGAGTCTACACTTTATACATAGAAAATTATCCTAAAAGATAAGGCATTGCTTCCAGAGTTCAAAAAAGAAAAAAAAAATCTGCTAAGGAAGTCAGTGCATTTCTTAGAGCGTTGAGGACTGGACTGGATGTGTGGTACTTTAATATCTAGCCATGTTGCCTAGATAAGGGTTAGTGTGGGTAGGTGGATATGTGGAAAATTCCAATGAAGGAAAGCTCATGTATAAAGAAACTATGACAGATTTTCATATAGAATGATGATTGGTCCAGTTTAGCTAAAGCAGAGGAAATATGAAGGGAGCAGTAAAATGAAGTTAGGAAAGGTGGGTTGGGAGGCAGATTGGGTAGAGCTCTCAAGAAGCCTGGGAAGTAATGTACATATTTCATTCTAAAAGCTTCCACAGCAAAAAGCAAAGGCACCAGAGGTTCCCAAAGAACATGTGAACAACAGATAGACCAAAAATAGAATGTTTTTAGCCAGATATTTTCTGGATTAAAAAAGGCCATCTGTGGGTCTGCCAGTGAAAGAATGATCAAGTGCCACAATAAAAATATCAACACAGCTACACTTCACTTCAT
The DNA here is from genome assembly GCF_003265705.2 of Callorhinus ursinus. NCBI lineage: Eukaryota > Metazoa > Chordata > Mammalia > Carnivora > Otariidae > Callorhinus > Callorhinus ursinus. The sequence continues at coordinate 42,043,545 of NW_027397071.1, forward strand.
TAAACACTGATTATCATTGACAAGTGAACCAAAATATTGGCCTTTTCCAAATGACATGTTGTATAAATTTCTGAAGCAAAAATCAGAAATTTGATCTTTATTGCAAAATCAGATGTATAAGAGGCATCTGCTAGTTTTAATAAGTTTTATCACAAGGCACAAAATGAGGAGCTGCTTTTGAAATAGAAAACTGACATTTTCAGAGTAAATTTAACCATGGATGTTATCAGTGTCCAGGATGGAATCAGTGATTCCATTTCTCTTTTTCACATCCAGAGGGGGTTGGAGATATGAAATGGTGAAGAGGCTAAAAGTAATTCCAAAGTCTTCCAGATTTTGTCCTTAATCTGAGGGTAAGGCCAAAGGGATGCAAATTGCAAATTGGAGCAGGAAACTTTGCTACTTTTGTTTTCCCTGGCAAAACGCTTCTGGGAAAAGAAATTGAAACCAAGATTAAAATGAGTTCTTGATAATCACGAATTGACCATTTCTGACAGGTTACAGAAGATGAATTGGCAGAGTAAATGCAAGTCATGTTTTTTTTTTCTACATGTCCAGAAAAATGCCATTTTATCTCAGATTTGGGAAGACATTGAAGGTCATTCCTCTGCTCATTTCATATGATAATGGAAGGTGAATCTATCTACATTCCATTCTTTTTCGTCTGAAATAGTTTCCCTGTAAAGAGGCATTTATACATGACCATGCAGTAATATCTTTACAAAGAATCCATTTCCTTTTTGTGATCAATGCATTATTTATAGAGGTATCTCAATATACACTGAAGTATAGAAATTTAACTTTTGTAAAATTTTTAGAATCCACAATCAAATTTATCTTTGCATTGTCTTTGAATAAAATATCTACTTAGAAAATTAAAATACATAAGAAACTCTTTGGAATATAAAACCTATTTATGAGAAGAAACTTCTTTCTGGTGGCTTAGAATTATCATTTACTTATGAACAAAAAAAAATGCTCAATTCAAATGATTCTTATGCATGCAGTGAAGTAGGTTTGAAGTACCTTAAATTAACAATGCTCTATTAGCCATTGGCTTGTGTTACAGTATATAATTGAGAAGATATCAACTCCTTAAAAATCTATTTTTAAAATTTAATTTCCGTCTCTTAAAAATGTTCTACAATTTGTATATTTTGTGAATTCAATTTGGCATTACTTCCAAATTAAATTATTTGGTTCAGTTTCACTGTATCACACAGTAAGAAAAAATTTTATTCACTAAAATTGACTTCAGAATTCTGCTATTCTTTTGAAATTGTTTGTAAAATGACAACTTTGAAATTATCATTCCAGATGAAGTAATAGTGACAATCTTAATTTAATAATTATACAAACAAAGCCAATTAAATAAATGCCTGAGATCACTTTATTCCTTTGAACAACACACAAACTTAATATATTGAAAATCAAAGTTGGAGTTGAATGAAGGAAGCCATTTAGATGTAAACACTAGCTTGATTCTGATGCCTCCGAATCTGAGCAGTTTATCATGCAAAGCCACGGAAACTGAAAACCACATAACTGTCAGTGGCCTGGAGGAACTAAAATAGTACAGAAACTTGACAAAGAACCCTGCTGCCCTAGAGTTGCCAGCAGAGAAAACAGAAAGCCACTTTATCTTACAGCACTACCAAATTTCTCCAACACGTCCTCATGTTGACCAGTAATCTCCGACAGGAATGAGGAGGAAAACTGTAAAATCTCATTAATAATTTCACAAATACATAACTATTCAGGAAATGATTAATAATCTGAACTCAACTACCCACTGGGCATGTTTACATCTGAATAGGCCAATCAAAGAATTATGTTCACATCTTCAGCATATGGAAGTTCCTGTCAGAAGAAAGCAATTACTACACTATACTTTTTAAAAGCCTGCTTTGGGCTGCAAAAATAACATTAGTTGATGGAGAAAGAGGCAGTAAAAAACAAACATACTGAGATTTCTTTGAAAATTTATTTAATTTAAAGCAAAATGTTGAAAGAAATTTTCTACTTTGCATTTTAGATATTCTGAAAAAATTCAGCCCTTTAAAATGTCATGAACAGAAGTTCTTGCTTTAAAATATTTGTCACTTATTTTCCATGTTTCTTTTTTCAGCTTCTAGAGTTGTCTTGCTTTGTAAAACCCAATTCTAATTTGAATGCCACAGAAGACCTTTTCTAAGCAGCAAAAGGGTGTTGAATGGGAGAAAGATTTGATTCAGAAATTGTAGAAGAGACATTTCTGTATATAATGCTGAGAGATTAAGATCATAAGGACACATACGTGTTATAATCATCTCAGTTACTTATGCACAACATTCTATATTATCATATATTATCATATATATTATCATATATATTCTTTTCTTAAAACATCTTAGAAGAAAAATGTATTCACATATACACACATACATTATTGTATTGCAGAGAATGGATGCCAATAATGTTCGTGATTAAAATAGTTTATTCTATACTATAATTAGGATCTTTCACATTTCCAAATAAGAGCTTACTTGACCACCCAGAGAACTAAGGGTAGAAAGAAAATCTCAGAGCTCTTGGTTATTAGGCTCTTATATAGATAGAGATAGAAATAGATAGAGATAGAGATGTGGATAGGCATAGAGATAGATATATGGGAAGAGTATACTTGTGAATACTGAGAGACATTGTCTATTTGCTAATTTACTCTATAGTGTTCCCTTCGATGGAATTCAGCTGGGAAGTTAAGTAAGAAGGAAATGATGGCAAATCCTTTAAAATTGAAACATGGAGGCTGTTGATAATTTTGAGAGGGATATATTAAGTTGTGGTGGAGTAGGCGTGCAAGTGGGGAGATTTATTTAGAAGGAGATGGGGAGGGAGTTAAGGAACGATTTTTCTTTTGAGTTAGGAGACATTAGCATGTGTTCTAATATTGAATCGGAATGCGGAGATGAAGATATTAATGACATTAGATACAGAGGTTATAATTAAAGAATGGAGGACTGTGAAAGAAAGTGTAGGAGGGTTAGGCCCAAACCACAAGATGGAACACAACATCCATTTTAACAGGTGAGAAGAAAAAAAATATGGTAGTCTTATCAGTGGAAAGATGAGGGAGATATGTTGTACGGATGGATTATATTTTCTAAATGATACATAAAGTGAAGGCATTAGCTTAAAATGAAAGAAGAAGGTGTATGATGAATGTATTTCTTCCTGCCTTCATAGCTGTCTACCAAAGGAGAAAATATACCATAGCTGACATTATTTTATCATGGTCCCTTCCTACCTTTGCAAACTGAGCTTACATCACAGGGCCACAAAGTTCCAGCCACACTGATTTTCCTCCTGTATTTTCTTTCTGTCTTAGGACAGGACATGTTTTTCCCTAATTTAGGACTTTGGAAGACTGATGTTTCCCTCATGAAATACTCTTCTATCAACCTCCACAATCAGGTCTCAGCAAAAATGTTTTCCCATGAGGGAGGCATAATAGAGTGTTTATAAAGTTTTCTCCTATCCCAAGCTTTCTATATCATTACCCTGTTTTATTATTTCTAAAATGTTATACCTGACGGGTAGTAGGTGCTCAATATATACTTTTTTTCAGTGACTAGACACCCTTTAGTACTATCTTCTATTTCCTGAATGCTTATTTTTTCACTTGGTTTTTTCTGCCTTTCTTTCTAGATCCCAGTGGAATATAAGCCACGTGAAAGCAAGGTCTGGTTTGAATTTTTCACTCATAATTCTAACACCTTGATCAGCTCCTGGTACATAGGTTACATATCTATTGAATAAATGAACAAAACATGGAAGAATTTTGGTCCATTTCACAATGATTTTGCTAAATTTAAATTAATACAAGTCAGCTTAAAATAATCATGTGATTTTCTCCTACATGGTGTATTTTTTCTGATACACAGGTCATCCAGGACTGGGAAATTGCTCATGAGTGAGACAGAGAGAGGGAGGTAAGTGACTTCATGGTATTTGCAATGGACTAATTATCATGACTGGAATATAGGCAGTCAAGAGAAAAAGAGTTAGTAGAAAGTAAGAGAGAGATGTGATTAAGGGATTGACAAGGTCAAGGTAACCAAAGAATTATGCCGTTAAATGTAATTCACCAGGTGAGCTAAAAGACTAGAAAAATGTAGTTAGAGACAGAAATATTTGAAACAGAGGACTTAGAAGTGGCACAGTTTTGCTAATGATAAGTTTGGGATGGAGCCTGCATCATAGGAAGTGAATGGCTGAAATGAAGTGAAAGAAATGTTCATTGGAGGTAAAAAAAAAAAAAAAAAGCGAAGGAATCAAGAGTACAGAACTTGGATATTTCACTTAGCTAAATAGTGAAGTCATGAGAATGGAGACAAAAGAAAAACTATCATTTATAAATTAAATTCTTCCATTAATGGCAAGAGTGAATAAGAGGTCAGGCTTAAGAGGGCAAGGAGGAAGCATAGTGGGTAACTGAAGTGAAAGGCATAAGTTTCAAAGGAATAAGAATTTTGCTGCCATTATTATTTTGATTGTTAGGTCTGTATACTTATTCAAGGGGGTGAAATAATTTGGAGGTTACAACTGTGAACAAGGAGGACAAATTACTTGTCTCATTGACTTGAAATATAGAAGATAGGAAATTAGAACAAAAAATAAAACAAAAGGCAGTCCTGGGGCACCTGGGTGGCTCAGTTGGTTGAACGACTGCCTTTGGCTCAGGTCATGATCCTGGAGTCCCGGGATGGAGTCCCACATGGGGCTCCCTGCTCAGCAGGGAGTCTGCTTCTCCCTCTGACCCTCTTCCCTCTCGTGCTCTCTATCTCTCATTCTCTCTGTCTCAGATGAATAATAAAATCTTTAAAAAAAAAAAAAAAGACAGCCTTCACAGGAAAGACATCAGTAGAAATGGCAAGAAGGAGCCTGATGAAGAGAATATTTGAGAAAAGATGGTGGAGGTGAGGTTGCTGGATACGTCATAGCATGAAGATTATGGTTGGAATGAGGACTGTCACCACACATTCCTGGATGGAGATAAACTAATTTGCTTTATTTTTAAAGGTACAAAACACAAAACAAACTCAGTGCCCATCAGTACTCACACTGCTTTCAAATCAAAGAATTACAAGACATCAACAGGGGAATAATTGGCATTGCTACATCATGTTAGTCTCTCTCTGTTCTTTGCTACTTATGTATATCCCACTCAAAGCAGAGAATATTAATATCAGGCACACACCCAGACCTCAGTAAGCATTTGTTTAATGAATAAATACCATTTGCCATTATCTGCTATTTCTCGATTACATATTCTTTTACTCTTGAATACCATGGCGGGGGGGGGAAACGCACATTTTCCCATCTAGTCCCAAAACATTGTTTTTCAGCTATTTTCATACACCAATAACTCCTTATTCATGTAACAGATGCTGTTTCTGCTTTGTGATATCTATGCCTGATTTTGCTAAAATTGCTATCCATCATCAATTCTAGGAGCCCCATGGCATCTTGTGACATTTGAAAATCAATTGCTACTAGAGTCAATTAGGAAAAGCTTTGTTTTAATGGACCTAAAATTGATACTGGTATTTTCGATTATTGGAACTTACTCAGAATATCTTGATCACTGTTTCCACTTACAATACATAGAAAAGTCTTGATCTAGTCCCAAAAAACTGTTTAAATGGCTCTCTTTTAAAAGAACATATTTTGTTGAGGTTTTGAAAATTTGAAAATTGAGAACCATGGACTTTTCTTTTGTTGAGTACAAATGGGAAAAAATCTACTCAGTTTCTAATGCTTTTTCATAAAAAACCTTTTATTTCTCATTGAAATAAGAAAGCTCTGAAAATCCATATCATTATTTGACACTTTTCTGTCTGTCTGAGAAAACTGGCCTAGTGGAGCTTTGGGTACACAGAATGATTCTCTCAATTACATTTGTTGCGGAGGGGTAAATTATACCCAAAGTATACCCATTCATGAAATGATTGAAATCAATGCTATGGTATGAAATCCTAGCCTCTGTTAAGAATTAAACAGTACTTTTTTATTTTTTACTGAGTATTCACATTTACTAAATGCAAACTTTCTGCTGTTATGATTTAGAAGCAATGTGGTATAGTGAAAAACAGAAGTAGTGAGGTTTGAATATTGGGTACATTATTTTATTTAATTTATTTGTTATTTTTTAAGATTTATTTATTTATTTGAGAGAGACAGAGAGAGAGAGAGAGAGAGAGAGAGCATGCATGAGCAGGGCAGAGGGGCAGAGGGAGAGTTAGAAACAGACTCCTGGCTGAGCAGGGAGCCCCACATGGGCCTCGATTCTAGGACACGGAGATCATGAGCTGAGCTGAAGCCTGAAGACAGATGCTTAACTGACTGTAGCCACCCTTGGCTACATTATTTTATTCTTTTTCTCAAATATTTTTTAACTGCCAGGCACTACCCAAGAAGTGTAGTGACACAATGTAGAAAGATGGAGACATGGTTCCTGCCATGAAAAATTTACAGTTTATTGCAGGATACAAGCAAATGGCAAAGAAATCCAAATGTGATGTGATAAATTATGTGGGTACATATATAGAGTTGCTAGACATAATACAAGTTTCCCAGTTAAATTTTAAATTAAGATAAGCAATGAACATTTTTTTTAGTATAACTATGTCCCAGGTATTGTATGGGAGATATACCTAATCGGCTAATGCAGGCAATCTTAGCATGTGGAGAATGGATCCAAGCTAAACTTCCTACTTAGAAAGCCGTTATTGAGGATATGCTATCTAGGTGGAAAGGGAGTCACCCAGGGGATGAATAAGAATTGTAGGTAGAGGAAACAGCACATGCAAAAACCAGAAGGTTAAAAGGAGAAGAGTGCATTTGGAGGACTATATTAAGTTCAGTAAAAGTTCAAGGAGAGGGGTAATAGAGGAGATTGGATAGTTAAACTGGGGCTCTGTTATGCATGGACTTGTAACTATAGTAAGGACATTTTAATTTATCCACATTTAACTTTTTTTCCTGATTTGTGTTCTAGAAATATTACCTCCTGGTTCACAGGGTGTAGTGTAAATTTAATGTGGGAGGACTGAGAAAATTTGGGGGTCAATATATACAATATTAATGAGAAACGATGATTGTGTAAATAGTAGAGGCGGGTGGCAGTACGGACAGGATGGAACCAACTCAGGATCCACTTACAAGTTATTACTAGGACTTCGGAATTAATCATAAGAGGGCAATAAGGGAAAATGTTAGTGATAAAACCTAGATTTCTAATTTATCATATAGGACTATTAAGATTAAATTCTCTAAGCCAGGAAATAGAGTCTAAAAAAAATTATGCTGAAGGCAGTGGCATTGCCATGTGCAGAGTTTGGAAGGATATGAGGTGCATTTGCAACAACCTAGAGAATTCCATTAGGTAGTTGGTTGTATGTCGTCAGTCAAGCCCACATCTGGGCTTTAGCAATAGACTGAGGTATTGTTAGTTCATAGATAAACGTTCATCAAAGTGTGGTTTTAGATGATTTGCACCAAAATCACCATGGGTTCATGTTAAAATTCCTCAGCCCCAGCCAGACCCCCCAAAATAACTTTATCACAAGATTATTTTTACATGCAGTAAAGTTTGATAATCCCTGATACAGATGATGGATGAAGGGGTGCATCTAGATAATATCCCTCAAGGACAGTATACCGGGACAAGAGCACATAGCTCAGAATGAAATGGAATAGCCCCAAAAGAACCGGAGTCCCTAAGGAAACTTAGAAGGACCAACCAGAGAAATCACAAAAAACAGATGAGGATGGTGTCAAGGAAGCCAAGGTTATGGAAGTTAAATCTTATAAAATACAGTGTACTAAAAATTTGTTTTTTACTTTGGTTTTATGCTACCTGCTTCGTAGACTGGTTGTTTATCCTCCAAATCTCCAGCATGTAGCACATAAGATGTACTCAAATTTTTTTGTTGTTTAATGAATGCATGAAAATGTTCAAGCCTTGGTAATAACAAACTGTACTCTTTGCCATAAATAATATTCTTCCAGATGGAATCTCTTCTGAGGGAGGTGACGCATTATAAAAATAACTTGGTACAATTTTCTATTAAATATCTGAGGTAAATATTGTTTTCCAACCAAATTTTGCTCACGTGTAAATATTACCCTAGGAAAGATAGTTATTTTATATATACTTATTTGAACTGAGATTCTCATAGCTTTTGAACTGGCAAAAATTGTCATGTGTTCTCACTAAAATGGAACTATCTCTTCAGCTATTATTCAGTACAATAAGAAATCATTTAGTAAGATGCTAATATGACTCTTTTACAATGATATATCTCCACTCTTTGATTTCCTCTGTGTTATAAATCTCCACGTTGGAGATAAGTGTAGCAGCTTTTCAGGTATACATTAGATGAGTTGGCATACATGACTCAAGGCTGTATATTTTAAAACACTCTTACTAGGACACAATTTTTAAAGAATTTTTTTAAAAAAGGAAATGAAAGAAAATGCATAAAATGGCTCTACATATTATATCCCTGTCAGTATATTAATGTGCTTAGCTTTTCAGTACCTTCTATTTCAGTTTTAATTTGGTCACTTGTTTAATTCACCACTCCATTTTAAAATTCCCACACACAAATGCCTCCTGGAAGTTTAATGTGTATGTGTTTCCGTTATTTAGCACATGAAGTTATAGCATAAAAAGATGAAATAAATACAAGGAGGTTATAAAATTATTGCAATAAATATTCTAGCTATCACAGGAAAAGACCTGTGCTGGAAGGAATATTCACGTAAATGAAACTCCCCTATATATTAATATTTCAGTCAAAAGAAATTACTCACCACCACCCTCCCCTCAGGTAGAAAGTCTGAATCTGCATTCAAATGGAAAGATGAATTCAGCTACTGGAATCAATTAAGAGAAATCAGATGTGGGCTGAAAAGTTGGCTTTAAAGTTACATTGGATTACAGGCATATGAAGATTTAGATCTAATCAAATGTATCAGGTTAATTCTCTCAATGAAGTTTCTAGCCTGTCCCTAATTTAGTCATCAAATACCTGCTCCTAAGAATAAAGTAGTTAAAAATACTCATCCAGTAGTTCATTCTAATCTCATTTTTAGTATTTATTTTAGATTCCAGAGTACAAAGGAAAACAATGCAACTTTAAAATAACCTTATATGTGAATCCTGCTTTTGTGTAGTATTTTTCATAATAGCATTCACTGAAAAATCATCTTCTGGAAACCTGTAAAATAATAATGAAAAGCTACATGTGAAGGGCCTCATCTAATAAGATGTCATTTCTGTTTATACTATCAATATGCCTACTTCAAACTCAAACCAGCTGTCAGTCAATTTAGAAATAATCCCCAGCTCATAAAGCTTCCACAAGTATGAGAACTCCTTGAGAGATGGGATCTATCTATCTTGTTTACCACCTTACTCTTGCCCCAATAAGAGAATTCAGCATTTTGCAAGCATTCTATAAAGTAAGTTTTAGATCAATGAATCAATTAAATAATAGCGAGCTCAGAATTTTCCCACAATTCCAGATGTTGAAATTAACATTGACTAGTAACTCACAATGTATTAGAAATCAAAAGTCGAAGGAAAAATAGTTGATTGGACCAAGTGTCTGTCTCTCATGCAAGAATCAGAAATGTCTTTATATTAGGGACTACATTTTGTCGGTACTCAATATTCTCTGCTTCTAGTACAAAATGCTGAGCACATAGACAGTGCTCACTCTTTCCTGATCGAATCACAGTGGGCATTAGGCCTCTCCCGATCTCCCACTTTTGTAATAATATTACATAATTATGTTTTTGCAATCTTTGAACAAGCTCTTCCCTCTCCCTGGAATGCCCTCCCCTCTGTCCTTCCCTTGGTTAATGCTTTATCACCCCGTGCCTCCTCTGCATCCTTTGGCAGAGACAAAATTTAAATGCTGTTCTTTTTCAGAGTGCAGACTTGTTGAGAAGATGATGCCTACCCAGATTCTACATTCCCCAGCCCCATCTGGGTGTATGTGAGAGGAACTGTGACTCCTTCACAGCAAGGGGATAGGAGCCTAGTGCTATGTCACTTCTTGGGTAAAGAGATTTGATTTATTTATTTTTTTTAAGATTTTATTTATTTATTTGACAGAGAGAGACACAGCAAGAGAGAGAACACAAGCAGGTGGAGTGGGAGAGGGAGAAGCAGGCTTCCCGCCGAGCAGGGAGCCCGACGTGGGGCTCGATCCCAGGACCCCGGGATCATGACCTGAGTCGAAGGCAGATGCTTAACGACTTGAGCCACCCAGGCGCCCCGAGAGATTTGATTTAAAAGTGGATATGCCTTCCCTGTGGGTAGGCTGGATTCAGAGGATCAAGCTCTTAGGAAATTGCAAGGCCATAAGAAGAAAAGGTGCTCATTTGGATGGGAGCCACTCACCCAATCAGAAAAGACTAGTTAAATTTTACGTGTTCAAGAAATAGTGTTTATTCTGCAAAGTCATTATACATTTTGTTGTCACAGCCGCTATAGTGCTTCCTGAACTGATACCTGTGCCATTTTAGGCGATTCATTTCAGCCTCTTCTATCAAAGGAGATCTAACTACGTGAAGCAAGCAACTCTATGACAAGAGTATTCATCGACAAAGGCTAACTATGCATCATTTGAATTACACAATTGGAAGGAAACCTCTGCTCAGGAACAGTACTCATGTAAGTAGAAGGAAATGTTTGTTTGTTTGAAACTGCTTTGGGTAGGAGTGGTGGGTGGGAAGTAATGAACAGTATGCACAAGTAGTAAAAATTCTTTTTTTTTTTTAAATTTTTTTATTTATTTGACACAGAGAGAGAGCACAAGTAGGCAGAGCGGCAGGCAGAGGGAGAGGGAGAAGCAGGCTCCATGTTGAGCAGGGAGCCCGACGTGGGGCTAGATTCCAGGATCCTGGGATCGTGACCTGAGCCGAAGGCAGACGCTTAACGACTGAGCCACCCAGGCTCCCCAACAAGTAGTAAAAATTCTTGGGCGCCTGGGTGGCTCAGTCGGTTAAGCGACTGCCTTCAGCTCAGGTCATGATCCTGGAGTCCTGGGATCGAGTCCCGCATAGGGGTCCCCACTCCACGGGAGTCTGCTTCTCCCTCTGACCCTCCCCCCTCTCATGCGCGCTCTCTCTCTCTCATTCTCTCTCTCAAATAAATAAATAAAATCTTAAGAAAAATCTTAATTTGTCCTATAAGAATGGTGGATCTGATTAATCACATTTTTCTGTGTGGTTGGGAAATGCAAATTTGGGTTCAGAACTGAATTGCTCAGGGCAATACAGAGAACAAATGCTGCCCCAGGCAGTTCTTCCCAAACTGATCCTGTGTATCATTCAGTCTCAACGCAGATTATATACTGAATAAATGTTTTGCTATAATTTGTTTGATGGTATGCCAAATTTTGGGCCTGGCAAAGCATTCATTTGTCTAAGTTTGGCCTTAGCTCTAATGTACTGTATGCTATATCTATCACAATACTATTACATATACACACACAAGTGTATTTTCTAACTGCGTAAGAAACAAATTTAGACTCAGCACATACAATATTTTCTGGAACACAGTGGCTTCTGAAATATTTGTTCACTGATTAACAAAATAATGGGGTCATTTGTTCTACTATTATAAAGGTATATACCCTCCCAATGATACAAATTGGAACTGGAGTTAATAGAAAGAGGGTGTTGTTTACCTAAAGATGTAGACTGCAGTGGAGAACAATATCATATAGTGCTTAAGCGTTTGATCTTTAGAACAATGGATAAATCTTTTTCTCTGCCCTGTCTCCAAACCTTGCTTTCTGTGATCTTTAGTAAATTGCATACTTACTTTCTTCATAAGAATAACGGTACTTGCTGTGTTTAATGAGATTCAAATGAGATAATTTAAGTGTTTGACATACTGAATGTTACCTTATAAACTATCAATACATGTGAGCCATAATTAATATTATTTCCTGAAGATAACTTATGGACTTTCAGCTAAACTCTATGTTCAATAGATTTCTTTATTTGATATATGTATTTTAAATGTTTTTGTTCTTTCCCTTGTAGATGTAACTGTATATATTAATATGAAAATGATATAAATTTACAAGATGAGTTTTTCTTGACCCTCACAATATGTAAACTCAATTTCATAAACTTTCATGATGTCTTCAAGTTTCTCTTCTGGAGAAAATGAGAAATGAAGATAACACATCTGTTATAGTGAACTATGCTAAAATAGATGGACTACAAACTTGATTGCTAGCTTCACTTTGGCCATCAAAGTGCTAACAATTTTGGGGCAAGTTATTTAACCTTCCTGAACCAGTTTGCTCCTCTAAAAATGACAATCAGAGAAATAACTCTCCTCAAAATTTGGCTAAAAGGAAAAACTAATATGAATGGTTTTAAAGTGTTTTCTGAATATAAAATGTCACATAATGTTCAGCTATCAAGAAAGAGACTTAACTTTTACAGGTGTATGTTTCCATTTCTAATCACTATCTCCTACAGTGATTACCAGGAAAAGTATTTGATTGATTAATTGATTGATTGATTGGTCACTTCATTACATTAATCTAGAAGTGGGAAAAGTACAATCTTGTTTCTCACCTGAAAGACATCTGCATCAAATCCTCCTCCACTTTACAGTGTAAAACTGTGCTTATATTAAAGGCTTCGTTTACAGGAAAAAAATACCTCCCTGCCAAAAAAGAGCAATGTAACATAATTACTCTTGGCTTGGAAGCCTACTATTAGTTTATTCAATGACTTTCCCAAATGGTTTTGGGAGAATTTGACATGAAACATTTTTGTTAGGAAAAAGCATCTTTCAGCTTATGTATAATATAGACATAGAAGAAAAATATGAACTATTGAAATAAGCCTACATTTAACAGTGACAAACTACTTGTCACTTAAATTCCCTAGGTTTCAAGTCCCTGGTTCTATTTTTGGTTGCAAGTGAGTGGTACACAGTGACACAGAATTTTCTGAGATCAAATCGGTGGATATCTTTTGCTAGATCATATAGCCAGTTACTAGCTACTTAGACCTACTCCAATAGGACAAGAAATGGTACCTCATACAAGGGAGGAGCAGGTGAGAAGAATCAGGATCTAGAAATAACCCTACATGTAGATAAAGTGTTGCATTTTTAATGTAAGATGCAAGTAAGATATCTGAGGAACATGGTGACAGTTCTCAAAGCAGCAAATGTGTTAACGTAAGATTCCTACAGGTTCCTGGTAAGCAGGACTCTCTTAACATAAAAAATGTTTATGGTTCAAGACTGTGCAAGTTCAATACCCTCTATGGGGGCAGTATAAACTAGTTAAAATTCTTGGGGTCCCTGGGTGGCTCAGTCGTTAATCGTCTGCCTTTGGCTCAGGTCATGATCCCAGGGTCCTGGGATCGAGCCCCACATTGTGCTCCCTGCCTCCACAGGAAGCCTGTTTCTTCCTCTCCCACTCCCCCTGCTTGTGTTCCCTCTCTCCCTGTGTCTCTCTGTCAAATAAATAAATAAAATCTTTAAAAAAAATGAAACTAGTTAAAATTCTAGATCTGGCGGTCATATAGCCATTGTTTTAAATCTTGTTTTATCACTTGCCAATAATGACTTTGGGCAATTGATTTAACATCCCCAAACCTCATTTTTTGTATCTGTAAAAAGAAAATAATAGAAGTATCTAATTCTATACAAAAATTAAATGAGAAGATTACAAAATTTTCTCATGAGGATGGTATATATTAATACTCAATACATCACTTTTATTGATATAATTGTTGGTGTCAAGACAGACAGGCACAGGGCACAGCCTGATGGTTGTTTCTATGGGTAAATTATGATGAAGTTTAGTGAAACATCAAAGGGATCCAGCAATACTGCGTTAATGACTGAGCAAGCACAAAAGAGAACCATTTGCCTTTATCAAAGTAGGGACTTGTGTTTGAATGCAGCAGAAGGCCAGTTACTGGAGATACGATCATGTTTACAAGACAAACAATTGCAAAAGCAATTTACAAACATAGGACTTCAGCGATATAACAAGTGCCAAATTTTTATTTCCTTATCTTCATTTTATGGATGAAGACATAACATGGTACAGAAATGTAATTGACTTGCCTGATATTATACAGTCAGTATTGGATCCAGGATTTTAAAATAGCACAAAGAACATATTTCTAATTACTGTGCTATCCTGCCTATTGTGATTAAAGGTAAAACTAAGAGATTCCAGTCATGGAAATTACAAGGATAATTCATATAAAGCTAATAGCCTACCATGGGAACAAATGTGTCCAGTAATCTCTGCTTGGAATACAACCTATACATAAGAGTTTTAAGTCATCTGGAAGCTCAAAAAATTACAAACAGTGATGTATATTAAACAAGAAAATAACAAAGATTACCTCTACTAGTATTATTACATCTGAGCCGTTATTATTATTGCTAATAATAACAATAATATTAATACTAGTATGACTACTACTAATAATGTGACTGGTACATTAATAAAAGTACATTGCCAAAAAAACTGCAATGGGGGATGTTAGTACTAATTACCTCCATTGTCCATACTGGTAGGCACATTTGAAAGAGAAAATTTACAAATTGGATGATTACCAAAAGCTGATTACCATAATAGTTAAAACTATGACACATATTGCTTAGAGAAGACTTAATATGGGCATAGTTTTTGAAGCACTGACATAATAAACAAGAATTTAATCTATTTTGTCTTATTTCAGGGAGACATCTAGGACTGATAAGTAAAAGTTAAGGAAAGAAAACATTAGAATTAACCTAAATAAGAATGTTCTTTTAATAGATGATTTTAGAAAACTATAAATAACTTAAAAACTTGCTATAGTGTGTATACTTTGATTTCAGTTATTTAGGTTGACAGTATAAGACTATCTGGCATGTTAGAGATAGTCTTTAGGAGGCTAGGGAGGATGATATAGGGGAGATTCAAGCAGATCTCACTTTATAACCTCTCCTTAATTTTGAATCATCATTCCCTAAGTTAACTGACCAACCTTATTTATTTACCTAAATCGTAAATACTATGGAAGCACAAAATAGCTCAATTTCTGTGCCATCAGAGTAAAATGAAATTGATTAGAAAATATATACAGAAAATACACATAATAAATCAGTACTATAACATGAATTCTTTTGCTTGCTCCTAGAGAAATATTTTGAAAGCTTCTACAAGGTGCCTTAGGACAGCTTGGAGGAGTGATCGATTGATCACTCCCTCAGTCAGAACCACTGTCTTCAGTTTGCTTTCAGGAGATCATGTACAGATGGTCCCCAACTTAATTTGGTCAACTTACAATTTTTTGACTTTATGATGGTGCAGAAGCTATACGCATTCAGTAGAAACCATGCTTTGAATTTTGAATTTTGAACTTTTCCCTTTCCCCCAGGCTAGTGATGGGCTGCACAATACCCTCTCCTGATGCCGGCAGTGAGCTGCAGCTCCCAGGTCATCCATGCACTCTCCAGGGTGAAATACACTGACACCCATTCTGTACCCATACGGCAATTCTGGTTTTCACTTCCAGTACAGCATTCAGTAAATTATGTCAGATATCCAGCACTTTATTATTATAAGTAGGCTTTGTGTTAGATGATTTTGTTCAACTGTAAGCCAATGTAAAGTGTTCAGAGCATATCTAAGGTAGGCTGGGCAAGGCTAGGATGTCTGGTGGGCTGGGTGTATTAAATGCATTATTGATTCATGATATTTTCAGGTTAGCATGGGTCTATCAGGACGTAAGCCCATCAGAAATCCAGAAGATCTGTACCTTGGAATATCTTTTACCTCACTATCTGCTTCACTTTATGTCTTTTGCTGGGAACTTTTCCTCTTCTAGAATTCTATATTTTGGAGTGCCCCAGAACTCAGTCATCTTTTTGTGTCTCTTTACACTCATCCACAGTGACCTCCTCCATTCACAGCTTCAATTCTTTTCCGTAAACCAATGGCTCCCAGCATATCACCAGTTCCACCCACACCCCTGAGTCTACTTGACAGTGATAATGGACTTTCAAGAAGTATTTCAAACATAGCACTCCCAAAACAGAGCTCTGGATCTTTCCTCCAATTCTACCATTTTCTCCTAGCTTCTCCTTTCTGAAATGGTTCCACTATTTACTCAGTTAATTGGCCCTAAACTCAGGGACGATCTTTTATTCTACTCTATAATCACTGCATCGAATCCACTGGCCAGTCCTTTGGACTCTAACTTCAAGCCATATCCTGACAACAAGCTCATCTGACAACTCTCATCAAACTGATCAAGTCGCTATCATCTCTCATTTGATTATTGCAGCCGACTTCTATTCCTTGCTTTCATTCAGACTCCCTATTGCCAATCTTACACACAGCAACCAGAGTAATATATAAAAGGAAAAATCAGATTATGTCAATCTCGTGCTCAAAAATGCCCAAGACTTCTCATAGTCTCTCATGACTGAGGAGGAAATCCAAACCCTTTATCACACTGTATACAAGACTCCATGTGACCTAGTTACTCTCTGACCTCATCTCATGACACTTTCCATTTTATTCTGCTCTAGCCACCCTGGCCTTTATCCAGCTCCCTTCTTGCAATGCTATTTATTCCCTCAGATCTTCAAAAGGATTATTCCTTTCTTTCACTCAGATCTTTGCTCAAAGTCACCACTTCAGAGAAGTCCTCTTGTTGATTCTTTAAAATAACACACAACTACCAAACCCCGATCTGGGTCCTGAATCATCTTACCTTTCTTTATTTGCCCAAATAATAGCACTATTGTTGCCCAGAATATATTCAGTTGTACACTGTTTGTTTACTATCCCCTCCACTAGAACAGTAGAAGAGAAGCTCTATTAAAACAGCAAGGATTTTACATTTTTGTTTTAAACACTATTATATGTCTAAAGGCTAGAACAGTGCTTGGCACATGGTAAGCAAAAACAAAGGAATTGAAAAGTAATAAGAAATTTGGTGTGTCATGACCTCAAACCGAATACTACATAAATGGCTCATGTTAATGAAAAATCAGGATAAAGCATCGCCTTCATCTATAATGTATCGCACAGCATACTCTGAAGGATTGCATTAGTGTGAGAATTTGAAATTATACTCTTGTGACAATCACAGAAAGTGAAGACTACCACCCTTGCTGACAATCATATAATGATATTTCCAACAGAAAAGGAACAACACTCAGAACATGACACAGCCAAAACCTATGAGACTATCTCCTATACTTCTTGAGAGGCTCCCATGGTTCCTCTGGAATGCACATTTTCTTGCTGCAGCTAATTTTGTGTGGTGGAACAATGGGTTCCTAGTAGTCTTTGGCTGTTGGGATTTGACAGAAGTGGAATTTCCACCAAAATTCATCTAAGACACCTGTCACAGCAGACTAGGGCATCCAACCCAATAACAGTGTGTGCATCCGCCACTTCCTTCAAATCCACCTGTTAAAGGCCAAATTGAGATAAAAGTAAGTTTGTACTGAATTTGATTTCTAAACATTTCATTCAGCCCTACAACTTTATATTTTTTTATTTTGAGGCTTTTGAATTCTGATCAGATTATATTTTTTGCCTTGAAAATTTGACTATTAAAATTTCTCCTACTGTCTTTCTGCTTGTACAGTTTGTCTAGTTTTGTTTGCCCATAAAGGAAGTCAATAGTGAAAGGACAGAAGGGGCCAATACGTTTCTTCCTGAAGTCAGATTCAAGTTCATTCGGTCTCTCTACACTAGTGTACTTTAGACAAATTTAACCCTTGTGTCACCTTTGCAAAATCTTCTAAGACCTTTCCTCAATTTTGTATTTGTTCCCATTAGAACTACTGTGAATTCTGTTTTGCCAATTCATGCATGCCTCTCTACTAAATAGGATAATTTCACATTGGTGAAAGACAATTTCAAATCACAGTGATGCTTTTGGGAACTTTTAAATATAAACAGGAATGTTCATTTGGGAGAAGCTTTCAAACAAAAAGAAATGAAATCTGGACTACCCAATGGTCCACCTTCTTTAAATAGTATGATGAGGCTTTCAAATAACTATCTGAACTGCAATGTTACTTCCCTAAAAGACTCCCTGGAAAGAGACAAGAGGCAAAATTTGTTTGACTTTCCTGTTTGTATCCCACCTTTCCCTTACCTCTTCTTGCTCCAGCCACAAATTTAATTCAATCCAATGGACTCCTTAATCTTCCGTTCCCTCTTTCCTGAAAATTCATTATAAATTTAAGCTGCTTATGAAGGAAATCCCTGTGCATGGACTTCAAACCCTATCATTGCATATCTCTGTGACGTTGTAAAGGACTACGCATATCCCAGGACAGAAAGGAAAAAGAGTTTAATTAAAATACTAAGACTTGTCCTGGGCATATACACTTGAGGTCTCACTGACCTTTATCAATTAGTATATTTTTTTTAATTACGTTATGTTAATCACCATACATTGCATCATTAGTTTTTGATGTAGTGATCCATGATTCATTGTTTGCGTATAACACCCAATGCTCCATTTTCAGTACGTGCCCTCTTTAATACCCATCACCAGGCTAATCCATCCCCCCACCCCCTCCCCTCTAGAACCCTCAGTTTGTTTCTCAGAGTCCATAGTCTCTCGTGGTTCATCTCCCCCTCTGATTTCCCCCGCTTCATTCTTCCCTTCCTGCTATCTTCTTCTTCTTTTCTTTTTTTTAACATATAATGTATTATTTGTTTCAGAGGTTCAGGTCTGTGATTCAGCAATCTTACACAATTCACAGCGCTCACCATAGTACATACACTCCTCAATTAGTACATCTTTTGGTGGAGCCAGAAAATGCAAAAATTTGCTTTCAAAAAGCTCATTGCAGGACCCTAAAAAGGATTTGAAGGTTAATGAAATAAGCTTTCCTATAATGAAATATCTAAGGGCACATAAGTTAGGACAACCTACCTTAGGATCTCTATCTTAGATCTTGCTAAAGTAATATGAACCTGGTTCAATCTTAAAAAACAGCAAAAGAGTAGATTCATAGGAGACTTCAGAGATAATTAGTGCCTTTAGATAACATTCAGCATGAGGTTGGGATGCTAACATTTCCACTATCTTCTCCACGTTTTGTAGATGACCTAAAACCAGAAAATGTTGATCTGGTATGTAAAAAAAAAAAAAAAAAAAAAGAAGTTTGAATGGTGGTCACTACATTATATTAACTTCTGCCTTTGGCAGAATGCCTTGAAGAGTATTTAGATGGTGGGGGAACCCTCAAACTAAAAACAAGAATTGAAAAATAAGTAGATGAAGGGAGAACAGCCACACCCTACAAAAACAATAAAAGTTCTGTATACAAAGACCTTTGTTTGTTTTATAAACAAAAAGGCCAAATAGAAAATGAATTGAAAAATCATTTCAATAATGAAAAATCTCATCTTAAGAACAAGAACATCAAACAGAGAAGAACTAGAGGTCCCTGAGGGTTAGAAAGGGGCTCCAAGGGAGACTGTAGCAACCATTTTTCAATGATTTCTGTTAAACTATTAAATAGAGCCATCTCTGGTAATAATGTTGCCTGGTGAACTAGGGGGACATGGGGTCCTGAGGCCTTGACCCAGCCTGTCTAAAAGATGTCATGGGAGGCTCTTGGTCTTAAAGGAAAGAAATCAAGGGCAGACACAACACAGCAGACTAGCAGCCCAACAGAAAAGTTTATTAAAACAAAAGTACACTCTCAAGATGTGAGAGCAGGTGAGCATAAGGGAGACCTGCGCCCCCTGTGGTTTGGGTTTCTGCCTTTTATTGACAGTTGTTAACAAGGGGGTGGAATAGTCACTACTTGAGGTGGGAATTTCTTGGAAGTTAGGGTGAAACATTTTTTCTTCCTTATTGGGTCAGGGGTTTCCTGTCACGGCACCCTTAGGGAGGAGATTTAGTAGTTAATGTAGTAGGATGAAGGGCTAATATGAACTTTAGCCTACTTCATCAGCCATCTTGGGCCATATTCTGGTTTCATGTGGTTTCTTGTGGTTTTATTTTGGAGTGCTGCCAAGTCAGGCATCTGATTTACTCATGATTGGCCATGGCTCCCTCTTTGCTGGCCTCCAGGCATCCTGTTAGAACCTAACCAACTGGCTACTCTGACAGTAGAAGGACAGAAGCAAAACTTTCTAAGTAAAATAGGGCTTATTCTGTCAACTATTAATTCTACCACAATTTTCACACCAGTCTTAGGAATCTTCAGACTACTGAAGTGGTAGATTTTTCACATACCCTCAGATTCTCTCCCTCACCCAGTATACAGCAATCATTTTCAGCCTTCTCTGGAGCCAGCTTTCCTCCTTTGTGATAATACAAACACATTTATTATTGAGAAATTCCTTTTAAATGTAACTATCAAATCAACTGTTTTTCAGATGGACTATTTCCTGAAATACCCCACATCTCTTGCATGCAACCTACACTAATAGTTTAAATAAGTGTTTTTTAATCCTGTATACTTAACTCAATCCCAGCTTGATGAATTAGTTGAGGTCAATGAAACCACCCAGGCCAAGGAATCTACTGATATCTTAAAAGTATTAGGGACTGATCCCACTTAATTAATAAATTATTCATCCAAGCCTTTACCCAATCTTGCCCAATATCCTGTGGAGCCCAAAGGAAGATAAAGACTGCTTCTGTTATGACATACTTGTCAAAATGTGACCCTCTTATTCCTTGTACTAGCACCTGAAATATTCCTGTGTTTCTTGTAGGAAAAACAAACAAATATGAATGATACAAATTTGTACAAGATCTTATGGTTATAAATAAAATGTGATCCACTGTTTCCCACTGGTCCCAAATCCAAACGTAATATTGCTGTCAGTACTACCTAAAGCCATCTACTTTACTCTTGTGTACTTGTGCTATTTCCTTCTACTATCCCTCTAGATCTCAACCTTAATATTTATTTGTCTTGTTGTGGAAAGATCAACAACATGCCAGGTCTGGTATATTTTAGTGATTTATAGAAGCCCTCTTCTACTTCTCTCAATCACGACTTAAAGGTTATAAAATTTCTTTGTGACTTCCCTCTTTTGTGAAGCTTAAAATACAAAATTCAAACATTGTTTCCATCTATTTACTAAAAGCATTAATCCGGAAGAGATATAAAGCCTCCAAAGAGAAACTGCAATTCTACCAACAACAAAAATTCATAATTGAGAAGATAATATATCCTAGGAAGGTAAATCTCTAATCTCTAAGAGACTACACATATCTAGAATTTTTCTAAATCAATTCTAAAATCAATTCTGGGAAATTTTATCACTAGTATGGGAGGTAAAATGTGCCAAATTTTTCTGAGATTGCATTGCATTTATGTAACTAATCTCCAGGCCTTGAATTTTCTCTAAGGGAAAGAAACATGAACAAGTTTTTGGTAAGGGCAAATTAAATTAGGTCAAAGGTCCACAAGCCCCCAATTTAGGATTTCTTAATCATTGCATACTCTCTTCCTTTTTTATCATTCATATTCTGGTCAGATGCTAGCTGTCCTTTGATGGTATATCCAACAAGGTATATTCTCTTAAGAGTTATAATTTTAGAGTGACAAAACTTGTAGAAGATTTAGTTCTAGGGTCCCCATTAATTGTGTTGGTTCCTCCTGCTGTGCAGACTTTTACTAGCAGAAAACACTAAGGAATTCTCAGTTACTTTCTACAAAATATTATTGACCTCCTTCTTTATATTTTACTATCCTTTGTTATAATCCTAAACTCAGCAATCCTCCTTCCCCCACCTGAGGGACGAATCCCATTGCTTATTTACCATTAGGCAATGATCTAAGTCTTAGTCAAAGCTTCTGTAATTTCTGTAGGAAAACACTGATTTAATTTTGTTTGTTGATGCTACATACCTGAAAACAAATTCTGAATTTGTCTAGCATTCCATGTTGATTTATATCAATTTACCATTACATAAAGAGCCTCTCACAGAACTTAATTCAGCTTAAATGACTCTGAGTTGTTCCCTTTCACTTAGGCCAGGCATTTGTTAAAATATTTATAAGCATATTACTGCCCTACCCTCACACTAACCGCAAGAGAAATGCTAAGATTTTAAATTAGGAACCTTTCGTTTGGCCTTATATTTCCATACTAATTTTACCCACTCATTAACACTTTTCTTCAATCAACAAGTATTTATTAAATGTCTATGCTGTACCATTATTTAAAGCTTCAAAATTTCTAAGAAGGCAGAACTTAGGGGTTTTTTTTTTCCAGACTTTTTGAGATATAGTTGACACATAACATGGTATAACTTTATGGTATACAATGTAATGCTTTGATATATGTATATATTGCAGAATGATTACCACCATCAGTTTAGTTAATGTCCATCATCTCACATAGTTATGAAAATTTTTGCTTGTGATGAGAGCTGTTAAGAACTACTTTATAAACAAATTTCAAATATACAATACAGTGTTGTTAATTATAATCATCATGAAGTACATTACAGTCCCAACTTGTCTCCATGCCTAAATTGTTTGCCTCAATCCACTTTCTAAAACTGCAACCAGATAATCTTTTAAATGACGAATTTGGCGATCTTACTTTGATGCCAAGAACCTCCTTTGTCTGCAACCCATTCATACATCTCTTGGTATAATAAATTCATTTTTCTGGACAATGGCTTATAAGGCCCTGCTCAGCTGTCTAACCTCATCTGTCTGCATAATCCCTCTGCATCAAGTGCCCAATACCCTGAGCTATTTGTAGTTCTGGAAAGTGTCTTGCTCTCTGTGATCATGCTTTTATGATTATTATCCCCACTGGTGGAACATTCTTTCTGTCCCTCTCTCCTTTCTTACTGACTTCCACTCATTTTTCCAGATCTCAACTTATAGATCTTTTCTTCTAGAAAACTTTCCCTGAATCCCTGAGACCTACTTAGGAAACCTATCTATATGCAATTATTTTATCATAGCTCTTACTGTATGCTAATTATTTTACTTGACTACATTGTAGAAAATGGGTCTTTTTTATTTATTGAGGCAGACATAGAATAGTATATTAGTTTTAGGTATATAGCATAGTGATTTGACATTTGTATATACTGCAAAATGGTCACCACAGCTGTCTAGTTACCACCTGTCACCTTACAAATTAATACAGTGTTATTGACCATATCCGCATGCTGAAGTTTACATACCCATGGTTTATTTATAACTGGAGTTTTATACTTCTTCTTCATCCTTTCCCCCTCCCACCCCCACCCCCCTCAGCCAGCCTTCCCTTTGGCAACCAACAGCCTGTTCTCTGTATCTGAGTTTGGGTTGTGTTTTGTTTGTTTTGTTTGTTTTTTTAGATTCTACATATAAGTAAAATCATGCAGTATTTGTCTGACTGATTTCACTTAACTTAATACCCTCAAGGTCCATTCATGTTGTTGCAATGTCAAGATTTCCATCTTTTTATGGCTGAATAGTATCCCATTATATCTTCTGTATCCATCCATCCATCAGTGGATTTTCCGTATCTTGGCTATTGTAAATAATGCTGCAATAAACTTAGGGGTGTAGACATTTTTTCAAATTGCTCTTTTCATTTTCTTTGGATAGATACCCAGTACTGGAATCACTAAATAATATGGTAGCTTTATTTTTAATTTTTGGAGGAAACTCCACACTGTTTTCCATAGTGGCTGCACCAATTTACTTTCCCACCAACAGTGCACAAGGGTTCCCTTTTCTCCACATCTTCATCAACACATGTTATTTT
The DNA here is from genome assembly GCF_003265705.2 of Callorhinus ursinus. Classification (NCBI taxonomy): domain Eukaryota; kingdom Metazoa; phylum Chordata; class Mammalia; order Carnivora; family Otariidae; genus Callorhinus; species Callorhinus ursinus. The sequence continues at coordinate 42,067,364 of NW_027397071.1, forward strand.
TTGTCTTTTAGATAGCGGCCTTCTTGACAGGTGTAAGATATTAACCCATTGTGGATTCAATTTGCATTTCCCTGATGATTAATGATGTTAAGTGTCCTTTTGTGTGCCTGTTGACCATCTGTATGTCTTCTTTGGAAACATGTCTTTTCAGATCCTCTGCCTATTTTTTAATTGGACTGTTTTTTTGGTTATTGAGTTGTATGACTTCATTATATATTTTGGATATTAACCCCGTATCTGTAAATATCTTCTCGCATTCAGGAGGTTGCTTCTTCTTTTGTGATGGTCATTCACTGTGAAGGAGCCTTTTAGCTTGATGTAGTCTCATTTGTTTATTTTTGCTTTTGTTTCCCTTGTCTTTGGAGTCAGATCAAAAAAAAAATTGCTAAGTCTGATGTGAAGGAGCTCACTGCCTACATTTTCTTTTAGGGGGTTATGGTTTCAGGTCTTACATTCAAGTCTTTAATGCATATTGAGTTGATTTTTGTATGAGGTATAAGATTTTAAATATAGTGTGTATGGTTTCCCAACACCATTTATTGAAGTGAGTGTCCTTTCTGCATTGTATAGTCTTGCCTCCTTTGTTGTAAATGAATCGACTGTATGTGCATGTATTTATTTCTGGACTCTTTATTCCACTCCATTGATAAATGTGTCTGTTTTTATGCCAATACTATATGGTTTTGATCACTATAGTTTTACAGTATAGTTTGAAATCAGGGTGACTGATACCTCTGGCTTTATTATTTCTTAAGATTGTTTTGGATCTTGTTGATATTTTTTCAGAGCTCAGCTTAGAGCTCAGCTTACATAGTGCACAAGACATTTTTCCAGAAGAAGAGGTGGGGGAAGGATGGAGGGAGGAGGGAGAAGGAAGGAAGGAAAGAAGGAAGAAAGAAGGACTGAAGGAAGGAACGACAGACGGACGGACGGAAGGAAGGAAGGAAGGAAGGAAGGAAGGAAGGAAAACATAAAGAAGGAAAGAGAGAAAGCTAAGAGGATGGGAGGAAGAAAAAATCACATTAGATGATGCATTAGAGCAGTGGTTGACAGCTTTTCCTCTAAAAGGTCAGAAAGTAAATATTTTAAGATTTGTGAGCCATATGGCTCCTGTTCTAACTACTTAACTGTGTCATTGTAGCACAAAATAATGCCTTGTTCCAATAAAACTGTATCTACAAAAATAGGTAGCAAGGTGGATTTGGCTGGAGGGCCATAGTTTTTGGGTCACTGCATTAGAGGTTTTATTTACATCATTTCATTAATTTTACCATCAACTTTTTGTGAACAGTGAGCCAAAAGAGATTATATAATTTGTCTAAAAGTCATAGGACTAGTAGTGATGAAGTCCTAGACCTACTTACATCCACAGAGAAGGAAGAAGGGAAAGTGAGGGTCGGAATAACATGGAGTATCTACTCTTGTATCCCTTTATGATCATTTAGAAATCTGCAGCTGAACTTTTCCCTAAGTTTCTACAAACAGTATTAAACTTAGCTCACATTAACTGAAGACCTCAAGTTCTTAGCTATTGATAGGTGCTGATTTTGTTAAATTGAAATTGCTCTCGTTTCTAAATTTTCTGCTATTTCAGAAAAGTGTTGATCTGAAAAAGATTTTATAACAATTCAAAAATGTAGTGTATCTCCTGTTGTTCTTCTTTTTGGTCCTTCAAAACAAAATACCAGCTAAATTAATGATTTAACTATTGCAGGAAAGTAGGTAGCCAATAAATATTGCTTAACTTTTACATTTATACAAAACAGAATCATATTATGTAGCATTCATAAAGATGAATGAGTATGTAGAAAAAGAGTGAAATTTATATAGGTTCAGAGAGTTTTATTTGTGAGATCAGAATCTTAGAGGCAAGGTTTGAATTTTTAAAAGTGGATTTATGTTTCTATGTCACTGAATATGGAGACACTGAATAAAGCTGACAGCATTAAAATAAAATTGCTGCTAAACATATCATTATAAGTTGTACTCAGTGTCTCTTTGGTTCTAATGATATGGCATCCCTCAGTTTGTGAAAGTGAAAGATGATGTATTAGAGTTAATAGCTCAGTAGCTCAAGGTAAAGAACAGATCTCCCCAGGAATTTGTAAGGGCTGGAAGTGCTGAATCTGAGTCTCCAAACATTTAAAACTTTTAAGCCTTAATTTCCACCCTATTACTATGCATGGGTCTTTGGACAATTCATTTAACTACTCTAAATCTTGATTTCCTAATCTGTGAAAGAGGAGTGCCTTTAAGGTTTTAAAGTTCAAATGCTGTTATAATAGCAATGTTAGCTGAATCCACTAATTCCATCATTTTCTAGCTATAGTAAAGTAGCTACCTTATTTTTGTTTTCTTTAAGTTTGATTTTAACTCAAGGCCACAGTGTATTCATCACTAGTAACTTAAGCTGACTGGCAGGTGTGATAATAAAAATTCATATCCTGTACTGAAGTCTTTGGAGCAAAGCTTCATAAATAGAATTGATAACTTTGTTAGTTTAAAAAAATGAGATGATGGCATATCAACATAATGCTACTGCTTAGTTTGAGGGGACAGTGGAAGGGATGAGTGTTCCTGTGAGTGGGGACAGAGGTGGAAATAGAGATACTATATACTCCTGTGTAACCAATGAAAGGCTGAGTTAAGAATAAAACTTATGACCAGCAGATAGAGACTGAGAACCTGTAACAAAGTTATGAATTATGATAGAGTCTCTTAATTAACCACAGAAAATTTTTAAAACTTATATATATATATACATTTATATGCTAATAGATATATATGTAGGCATAATAAAATTCTACAATATACTCATATAAGTTAGAAGAACTTGATCTCACATTTCCTGAGTAGTATGATCTAAAATGCAACTCACTTCTAAGAGGCTGCTCCTTTGTAGTCATGGCATTGCTATTAATTATATGTTTTTATTTATATGGTTAATGATGATAACTATAAATACTTTGGCTGTCCTCCCCAGTTCCACTGTGAACTCAGGAAATTTGGACTAGGTTAACACTAATATAATTATATGTTTAATCCATGCTACGTGCCTTGTTAAGGATTTTCCATACATTTTCTCCTTTAATTCTTAACACAATTTATACCACATAGGTATTTTATTCCCACTTTGTTGTTGAATAAACTGAGGATTATGGAGGTGAATTATCTTGCCTAAGGCCACACTGCTGGCATTTAATCCAGACATTTTTGCTGCTGAGCCCAAATTCTTAAACACCATACTATAATATTTTAAGTGGCTCATTGTTTCAGACCTGCTGCCACTTTAACAACTGACATATTCCTTTAGAATTGTTGTGGTTGCTATTACAATTATGCTATTATAATGATGTACAATTATGAAAGAGGAAAAAATTTCTGATCAGAACAATTGAATAAGCCCCTCTTGGATGATATTAGTGAGGAATGCCGGAAGAAACTTCATTCACCTAGCTGTCATAAATGACTGCAAGTGAAATCTGATCCTCTATTTGGCAAAATATTATGTAATTTGTCTGGGAAAAAAAACCTATTAAAAGGTGAATTATTCACCAAGAGATCATAATTCTTTTTTCCTGTTGCTATTCCTCTTTTTAGCAAACTGTCATACTAAACTTAACCATTCCTCCAAAACATGAAACCAAGCCCTTTTGAGCAATTTCAAACATTTCCACAAATGAATAGACATAGCAATGTGTCATGAAATCTTGCCAATTTACAAGGCCTACATTACTTCACAATAATATATTTCTTTATTTAAAAGCTATTTTATTGCCACTTTACAATTTTCAGTGTGCATTTCTCTTCCCATTATAAAAATCAGTAATGTTAGGAGAAAGGTGTCAGCTGAAGCACAGGTTGTAAGGGTTCCAATTTCCAGTGAACATAACAAACCACACAGATCACAACTTTGAGTGGAGAAAGTCCTCTGTAAAATTACTTTTTTGCATATGTTTAAATATTATTCACAATGGAAAATTTTTCTATAGAAAAGCTTTAAAATAATATGGCTGACTGTTACCATGTGAATGCTTTTCTTTTTTTAACATAGCCCTTTATAATCACATATACTCTTTATCCTTTTCCATTTCAGTTCTGTCTTGGTAAAAATGAACAAAATAGAAAATTCAGTATAATTTTACCATTCGCATTAGCAAGAGAACAATGGCAAGTGGCTTTGAATTGCTCTTCCATCTGGCATTTCAGTTACTGTTTAGATTAATAGGTACAATAGGAGTTGAAATTTTCTGGGCCAGAGTTTAATGGTGCTCAGCACTGCTCCTTTCTGAAAGGACCCATCCACCTGTGGACAAAGCCTTCTGTCTGTTACCATGGCCCTGAATAAAGTGACTGATGAGCATGTGAGTCTGTTTCAAGTTGCAAAAAGGAAGAACTTACATTCCAGTTAACTACACTGTCTCTTCCTGATACGAATTATGCCGGCTAAGATAATCAATAACTTATCAGGCTGCTGAGAGCCCATTAACATGTGGTTAATATGCTAGTGTTCACGGCAGTATTCTTCAATGTGGGAAGTGGCCCTTTGGTATAACACACTTCAATAGTTTAAGCTCAATAACAATAAGTCTTGTTTAACAAGATATTAGATTGACTCTTATAAATTAGAAGATTGTTTTCATGATCTATGTAATCTACTCTATTAATAAAAATAGAATGAAGGCTCTTGGCACAATTCATTTCTCACTTCCACTTACAAGTGGGTTCTAAATATAAGGAATCAGGCTTGCCCAATTAATCACAGCACTGAACAACATGTCTACCTGAAAAGAATGTAAAACCACTGCTATTAGAAAGTTTAATTTAAACCCTAGGCCTAAATTAAAGAGCTTTTCAAATACAGAGATTATTGTCCAGGAACAGCAAAACACAATTATGTTTTATTTTTCATTTCATTTTAGGAACTTATTTCTAGAAAAAAACATAAAAAATTGCTAAATCATTTGAAGGGGGTTGAATCTCGTTGCTGTTACGTTTTAGCACAAACAAGAAAAAGGCATGAAAAATAAAATCAGTCCAATAGGAAGTATTTAAGATTCAAAGATTTTCACTTGCATCCTCCAAGTGACAAAGACAGGGTTTTGCATATGGTGTCTGTGTACTAACTGAATTTTCCAGCATCTACTCCTTAAATGCAATTCTGATTGTGCAGCCTTAACAAAGAACAGCTAAGTGAATGAGCAGGATGTGGCATTTTCATGTACTGTTCCCCCTTTGGGATTGTCATATTGCATCTGTGGGATTAAATCTTTTAAGAGTTGTCAAATTTAATTGGTGAATTTGCACAGTTCTGGTTTACTGGATACATCACACCACCAAGATCTTTTTCTTTTATCACTTTATGTTAACTCCATGATTTAAATATTGCCATCTGTGAACAAAGCCTACAGAATTAGGAAAACAGCTTTAGTAAATTAAAAATTTTAACTGATGCATAATTTGAAGACTTTTAACATTGTTTATTTGATACTTGGTGTATTTATTTATTTATTTTTCTCATGGCAGGTATCCTGTTTTGTACATGTTCAACATAACAGAATGCCCAATAAACATTCCAACAGGTTTAAAGGCTATAAAAAAGAAGAGCAAAATCTATAACATCAGCAACAGACACACAATCCTTTTAAGAATAAGGACAAATATTTCAAATAAACACTTAAATGAAATCCAGCTTTTCCCCTACATATGAGTTCTGCATTGTCTAAGATCTAACACTCCATCTCTCATTCCACCTACTAAATTTGTTTTCAGTGCCTTACACATCCACGCTCTTCTGTTTTTCAAATTTGTAGCTTCTTTTTGGGTCTTGACTTAAATGCAACTTCCACAAAAGGTGCAGACGGCCTTCCCAAACAATCTAAGTTGGCCCCGACCAGTCATTCCCAGTTATCCCCAAAAGTGTTTGTCCTTCAATTATCAAAAATTATAATCCTACACTTAATTTTTTTCCTTGTTTACTCACAGAATGTACATTTCTTTTTGTTTCTTTTTTTTATTGTGTTATGTTAGTCACCATACAGTACATCATTAGGTTTTGATCTAATGTTCCGTGATTCGTTGTTTGTGGATAACACCCAGTGCTCCACGCAGAACGTGCCCTCCCCAATACCCATCACCAGAATGTACATTTTATAAGGACAAAGACAACGATTTTGTTTTATTCTATTTTTTGTTTTTCTCTGTAACTGGTACAGTGCTGGCAAATAGTAGTAGAGACAGCAGTGATAGGAGGATAAGGAGGACCAAAGGGGGTAATAATAAAATTATTTAATAATAAAAAATAATACTTATAATAACTATGTGGTTGAGCCCTGTATGCCTGGCACCGTGTAAGGGGATTTGCATTTTCTTGTTTCATTTTTAAGACAATCTTTAGAGGTAGGTGCTACTACTATCTAAAGTTAGCAGATGGAGACACGAAGCTCAGAGAGGTTAAATAACTTATTCGTGTCACAAAATTAATTTGGTGCCAGGATTCAAACCCTGGCCTTCCCACTCCAGAGCCCACATAAAGGAACTTGTTAAATGACTGTGTGGGGATGCCTGGGTGGCTCAGTTGGTTAAGGGTCTGCCTTTGGCTCAGGTCATGATCCCAAGGTCCTGAGATCGAGTCCTGCATTGAGTTCCTTGCTCAGCGGGAAACCTGCTTCTCCCTCTGCCTGCCACTCCCCCTGCCTGTGCACTCTCTCTCTCTGACAAATAAATAAATGAAATTTAAAAAAAATAACTGTGTGATGTGTAAATAAAGGAGGGAGGGAAGGAAGGAATGAAGGAATGGAAGGAAGGAAGGAGGGAGGAAGGGAAGGAAGGTAAGAAAGAGAAGCATGCTATCTATAGCAATGGATAATATGCTGGGAAAAAAAAGTTTTTTTCATGAATTCAGGCCAGTCAAATACCTAGAAACTTTAATAACAACTTTTTAAACTATGGATTCTGGGAATGAGAGGTTGAAAAACACACTAAATAATGCTTCCATTTGGAAATAATCCTCTTAACATGTGTATCTATCTTTGTTAACAATGACCATCATGGATTACTTTTGAAAATCAACATTCTTAATGAAACACCTAAACACAGAGCAGCTATAGCTATTTCCCCAAGCCACGTAACAGGTGGAGCATTTCAGCCCAGACATAAAGAACGCAATGGTAGCAATAGCTACCATGGAATAAATGGTTCTATGTATCCGTTTTGCACTAAGCACCTTATTCTGCATGTTCCCCCCCTTCACTTTTATACAGTCCTGGGAGAGGAGCACAGAGTCACAAGGCCAGCAGGCCTGGAACCTGGAATTCAGATGCAGACATTCCGATTCCAGAACTATACCCCTTAAGACATCACTCTCCAGAGGTCCTGGATCATCTCTGTTGGAAGCCGTGGAAATAGGGGAGATTGTGAGAAACGGCACAGTTTATAAGTCATCATCACACATCTTTTGCCTCAATGAAACCTCTCAAAAACTTGAAATTTTTCCTATTTGACAAGTGGGAAGATAAAATTCATAGAAGCTGAGCAACTTACTGAAGTTTCTCTAGTCAGTAAATGGCAGAACTAGGATTTGATTCCAGACCTGAGTGTTTACAAAACCCAGGCTCATTTATTAAAAACTCACAATATTTTGTGGAGCTTATTGTCTACTGTAGTCTGAAGAGAAAGGAGAAGCAGCCGTAGCCCAACATAGTGTTCCAATTTCCCAGTAGAATCATCTGAATGCTAATTCTGGTATAACTCTGAATAGCTGAACCAGCTTGATTTACTCCTTTGAGAATATTTGTTTTCTCTAGTTATCTGATATATACCAATGTAGAAACGAATACAAAATAATGATGATGTTGTGGTAGCATCATCCTCAAGAATGAACTTTTCTCCAGGATTTGTAAATTGCATCTTAATGTTAAAAATACATATATTTTAACTTTGAATATGGTGATTCCAAGAAATATATAAACACAGTCATTATTTTAACAACTGAATGTTTATATATTGATAATAAATGAAATGCCATTTGAAACAAGACTTTTGAAAGATAAGAACATATAAGCACTCATCTGTAAAAATGGGAAATCAACTAAAATATGTCCTATAACTAAAGTCTTATAATATTATGAAGTGGATATATGGTTTCTCAAGCAAATAAGGAGTTATAGTTTACTGACTGAGCAGCTCATATGCTATTGTGACATGATGTAATTAAATAGTTGGATCTTCAGTTATTTATGTTTGAATATATTTAATAATGTAAAAAAGGTAGTGTCATGTGCTGAACATATGAAAAATCTTGTCAAAGAATGGTTTTTGAAGACTTTTCCTATCATTTTGGACATCAGCATAACACCAGTAATACATCTAATGGAGGAATCACTAAAGTAGAATGCCTGTGGACCTCAGCAGTTATCAAGGGTCTCAGCAGTAAGCTCAGCTCTGTGGGATATAGAGAAGATGCACAATACTGAATTTTATCCTTCAGGGGAGAGAGAGAGAAGTGGGGCTTACATCCAACATTCCAGTGTCCTGCCTAAGCTAAAAGGGGCAGGTGGCTCTTAGCACCAAGCATGGCTCTGTGGGATTAGGAGAAAATATATAATCCTGAGAATTATCCCTCAGAAGTGAGAGATAGGTGTAGAACATGCACATTCTTAAAAAAAAAAAAAGAAATGAAAGAAAAAAATTGAGAGGGTTCTAGAATCTCTAGCTAGGCTAATTGGTGGAAGTCTTTCCCCTGCCAAAGCCAAACCATAAAGACTGGAAGAGGAGGCTGCTTCTTCAAAAGCACAGACACCAACATGTAGCTACAAGAAACATGAATAATCAGGGAAATATGACCATACCAAAGGAAAAAAATAAATCAACAGTCATCAACCCTAAAGAAATGGAGACCTATAAACTACCTGACAAAGAATTCAAAATAACTATATTAATGAAACTCAATGAGCTACAAGAAAGCACAGTCAGAAGACAAGACAAAATCAGGAAAATCATACATGAACAAAATGAGAATATCAATGAAGAATTACAAACTATTAAAAAGTACTAAACAGAATTCAAGTGCTAAAGAGTCTAACAACTAAACTGAAACAAAACACAACATCAATAGAGAGCTTTACGAACAGACTTGATCAAGCAGAAGAAAGAATCTGTGAACTTAAACACAGGTCATTTTATGTCATTTTATGTCATTTTATGTTATTTATGTTATGTTATCTAGTCAGAGGGACAGAAAGACAAAAGAGCAAAGTAGAATGCCTGTTAGAGAAATAGGAGGAAGCAATATTACACAACCATAGCTGGCACATTGAAAACTGTATTACTGGAAAACCAATCTTTCCATGAAATATTAGTAAGTAAAGATATGTTACCAAGTAGGAAACAAGAGCCATAGGTCAGAAGAACATACTCCAGGAAGATACTCCAGAAGATACTCCACTCACAAATACAATATAGGAAATGATCCAGATTCAGAACTGTTTCTAAACCCATAATAAATCTCAATTATTATGAGTTTCTTAGACAAGAGGTGGATGCATCTATTATAATTCATTTTATAAACCTATATGTAGAAATATATGCAGTATTTATTATCCCACTGCTTTATCCATTCTCAATAAATTTTAATGTGAAATGACAAACTCTAAATTAAAGAATTGCTTAAAATTTTGTTACAATTAGATCCTGATAGGGTTAGATTGCATCTAAATATTAGAGCCTACAAACAATAACTAAAAATATTTTTGGTTTGATGTAGGCAAGGGAAACTTTAAATGATAGACAAATCTTTTAAAATATTAACTAACAGACATATAGTTACATGGTAGTTACAAGCGATATACAACTGGACTTACCTGTGGAATAAATAGTGTAAGTCATAACTAGTATTATCTTTTTAAATGAATGCATCCTTTAAAAAGTCGTAGATTTCTTTTAAATGGCATTTTAGAATTAGTAATAACTTAAAAGTTACTCATAATTGACTTATTATTTTTTTAGTTTATTTGACCCTGAATCTGCTTGATTGTTCAGACTGGTTTTTGGTTTTGTGTGTGTGTGTGTGTGTGTGTGTGTGTGTGTGTGTGTGTGTGTGTTTAAGAATCTGACTTTCTTTTATATGGATGAAATAATCTGAAAATTATGAAAGAACACTTAGTTGAAATTTGGAAGACCTAACTTAGAAAAAAATTTTTTTCAAACACTAGGTTGTTCACAAAGTTTTTTCAAATTATTTTGAGCCAAAAGCAGTATTTTTTAAATTTATTGATTTTTTTTTAATTTCTAGTTTTTATTTGAATTCTAGTTAGTTGCCATATATGGTAAAATTGGTTTCAGGTGTAGAATTTAGTGATTCATCACTTACATATAACACCCAGGGCTCATCAGAACAAGTGACCTCCTTAATACCCATCACCCATCCAGCCCATTCCCCACTCACCTCCCTCCATCAACCCACAGTTTGTTCTCTATAGTTAAGAGTATCTTATGGTTTCCTTCCCTATTTTTCCCTCTTCCCCCATGTTTGCCTGTTTTGTTTCTTAAATTACACATATGAATGAAATCATATGATATTTGTCTTTCTCTTGACTTATTTCATTTAGCATAATACACTCCAGTTCCAACCACATTGTCACAAATGGCAAGATTTCATTCTTTTTGATGACTAAGATTCCATTCTGTGTGTACCACATCTTCTTTATCCATTCATTAGCCAATGGACATTTGGGCCCTTCCCATAGCAAAACTATGGAAAGAGCCCAGAAGCAGTTGATAATGCCAGAAGCAGTATAATTTGTCATTAATCCATAGTTTTGAAGTCAAACATTGTTTCAGATTAAAACAAAATCAAAAGGGAGGAGAAGTAAAAAAAAAAAAATTATGATGTAAAACATCCTTTTTTGTGTGTAACCCTAAACTACCCCATACACTAAAGATATTTAAATTGTGCTCTGATCTGATGTTAGAGTCTACCTAAGCCCATTTCAATATGAAACAAAGAATAAAAATTCTGGTTCTAATTACTTATCATTTACACAGAGTTGGACAACTTATATCTTGTCACTGCACTTGTTTCCCCATCTATCAAATGAGACTATATTACGTTCCAAATACAACGGACACATAGTCAATCTTCAATCACTGGCAGTGATTTTTAAAAGTATTAGTTTGTATTTTCTTCCTTTGAATGACCATAATACCTACGTTCACCACAAGTGTAGCTACCATCTGTCACCATCCAACACTATTAAAATACCATTGACTACATTCCTTTTGCTGTGCCTGTTATTCCCATGACTTACTCATTCCACTATGGGTGGCTTGTATCCTCCACTTCCCTTTACCCATTTTGTTCAACCCTGCCCCTCATATACACACTTCCCTCCCCAGCTCCAGAAGCCATCAGTTTGTTCTTGGTATTGATAGGTCTGATTCTGCTGCTTGTTTGTTTATTCATGTTGCAGCTTGGTATAATGCAGGGGTTCTCGGACATCAGCATCCATCATGGTCACCGGGAAAGCTTGTTAAAAAACAGATTCCTGAGTTGCACCCCTATACTTTCTGATCAGTAGGTCTGTGATGAGGTCTCAGAATTTGTATTTCTTACAATTTCCTAAATGATGTTGATAGTGCTAGTCTGGGGACCGTAGTTTGAGTCCTAGTTATATATTATAAGAAATTAAATTGACATTGAAGTCAAATATACTAGTATTAAAATCCTTGCTAGAGCACATGGTAATATCTTAAAACTTTGCAAGTTACAGGTAAAGAATGTGGCCAATCAGCATTAAATCCATTTTTTTTTTTCAGAAACTCTGTGAATTAGCTGTGTCTTCCCTGGTCTTAAGTTTGGATGGTACAGGACACCCCCACCCCGCTCCCAGCAGCTGTACCTTTCCAAGGCCCTGCTGCTCCGCTGGCATCCTCCTGTTTCCTAATAGCTAAGGAGAAGTTCTGTTTATAATCCCCAGTCAGCCCAAATCCCTGTTCTGCTCAAACCATCCTCCAGTCCTAGGATGGGACTTTATATTATTCATACTTTTCAACTTGTATTTAACTCTGAAAATTATGCTGGCTCAGAATCTGCTCCCTGCTCAGAGGCTATATTATCCCGGAACTTTGCCAGGGACTGTGCTTTGGCGAATAAAACACCTTTTTGAACACTATACAGTCTAGTGAATTCAAGAAAAGTGTTAAAGCTTAAGTAGATAAGCATGAGTATTATCTATAAATGATAATTGACCTGAGGAAACACTTTGACATCCCGGAAGAGTGCAGAGAATGATAGCACAATGCAGTCAAGGACAGACACTTTGAAGGAAACCGCATTCCTTTAGAGGCGGGAGGAAGAGGCTGTGGACCTAACACAGTGTTACTAGCGGCTGTATTTGTTAGTCACTCAGACGGACTTTAAAATTCACTTGTAAAGGTCTGGAAAAATTAACCTTTATCTCTGGTCAAAATCACCTGTAACTACATTTTGAGACAGTCTGAAATGGACATCAGGCTGTTTGGAGCACAGGCATCACAAGTCTCTTTCTTTTCCAGCATGGGGACCGGGATCAGCTTAGTCAGAGACCCTGAAATCCACCATTTCACTCTGTACATACAACTGTACAACAAAAACATGTTCTCATATTGTGGGTATTTTTACCTTTCTGTTTTGCAAAAGTTCTTAACCAACATATGCAAAGATGAATGGCGAAGTTTATTTTGGTTTGTAGTTTAAAGTCCTCTATATTGGAACACATTTACATATGAATGATAATATAATACATTTCACTGTTTCTGGTTTTCCTTACTACCATTTTCTCATAAGAGAGCCCAGCATAATTATAGCTGTTCCCTCAAGAGGTCTAGAGGTTGTAAGATCCAGTGAAGGGAGGCACACATATCAACAAATGGAAAGGCCCCCATCTTCAAAGACCTGGCAGGAAACATATTAATGAATTATTTGTTTCTCAGGTCCCAGTGGCTTAAGGCATGCTCAGGATCCAGACCTAAAAGCAATGTGCTTTTGAAAAACTAAAAGTGACAGGGCAAACTCTAGATGGCTTCTCGCTGCCGAAAACAGGTACACACCATCTCTTCCATTTCACTGACACACATTCTGCACTATTCATCAACCTTATTTTTTTTCTTCTCTAGCCTAACCTTTTGGTGACAGTAAACATGACTTGACAGAGGGTCCGACACAGAAATTTATGATCTTTAACCTTTTTCTGATTTGTGACAGGTTTGGGACACATCTGGACTAATCCATCAAGGAGAAAAAATATCTTTGGAATTATAATATGACAGTGATCTTCAGGAGCAAACAGTCATGTGTTTATGTATAGTCCTTTCCAGTTGAAATCTAAATGAATAGAAAAAATAATAATTTTCTACCTAAAGAAGCTCATTTACTTAGAGTGAAAAGAATCTTTCCCATCAAATGACAGGCAATAGTAGTTCAGCATACATTTTTAAAATGCTTATGTAGCAACAATAGATCCTGGAAAGTAGATTATAAATTAATTCTCATGGCTTTAATATTAAATGCAGATATATGTGTAGTAGAGGAAACAAAGACACTGTAGACATCTGTGAAATTTAGGCATTTGCAGAGTTGGAACTAGTGATATAAATATATGTTGATATAAATATATCTGTATGTGAAAATGTCCTTATAAATGAAGAGCATTTGAACTATTTATTCTTGTAAAAATATGCCCGATAAAAATACTCCACTAAATACTGATGCTACTTTTTAGTTGTGAAATGAAAAGGAAGAAATATATTCAGTTGTAAACATTTAAAGTTCTCCTATGCTCTGGGGCAAAAAACAGGTATTTTCTAATCGCTTTTCTTTTTTATCAGGCAAATTTGTCTAACAACAATCCTATTCTGAGATAGAAAAAAATCATGGAAATTTAGTCCTGCAATCTCTCAGTGAAAATATGGAAAATAAGTCATTTTATCTCTATTAAACAGTATGCTTGTTTCAGTGCTTTTACTCATGTTACATATAACTTTACACACTGAACTACTAAACCGCAATTTCTCACATAATTAAGCTAAAGCTTGTATCCTCTCCATTTTGCCTGGCTTTCTCAGATGGCTAAAGAAAGAGCAGTTTTTGATATCTTTCATCCCAGGATAAATAAAATCCCTCCATTTCCTTTATTAGCATAAAGTTCCTATGCACATGATTACAATAATAATTTTAGTAACACTTTGGATGGTGAATGGAGATCGTACTCAAGCCACTTAGCAATTTGTCACTCAGTATATACCAAGAAAGTATATTCCTAATGTGTAGAATCCTTGGCGGAGATGTTCTGCCAGTCTAAAGCAAATTTTAGCCACAATAGTTTCCTACGGCCAAAATGTATAAATGTCTTTTATTATTGCCTATAATATAATTGATAGGGTTCTTTTTTAATGATACTGACTAAATGATCAAATTATTTTTCCAAAGATAAGAATAAGATGACAATTATGCAAGTTTCTACTATGCTCATGGGATACTATTCATCCAACTACAGTTTTAGTTCACTATGTTCCTCAGCTCTTTTCCTTAGATGACTTTAAAGATTTTTGTTATAATTTTTTAAGGATTTTAGTTATTTATTTGAGAGAGAGAGAGAAAGAAAGCATGAGCAGTGGGGAGAGGCAGAGGGAGAAGCAGACTCCCCACTGAGAAGTGTGCCCAATGCGGGGCTCGATCCCAGGACCCTGAGATCATGACCTGAGCCGAAGGCAAACACTTAACCAACTGAGCCACCCAGGCGCCCCTTAAAGATGTTTTTAGTAATAAATATTTTGGGCTTCAGATTGCACTTCACAGTTTCAATTAAAGCCTTTGTTTTGATTCTGGCATTCACTTAACATTAGATAGTTTTAAAATAATATTTGAATACATGCAGAGATTTCTAATTAAAGTTGGATTCATAAAAGCCTCTTTTAATCCATTTTTATTTAGAATTAATGTAATATGGATTTGTAAAATAATGTACTTGCTACATCTTTAAAGTCAGTCAGTTAAGCATCCGACTCTTGATTTCCAGTCAAGTCATGAACTCAGGGTTGTGAGATCGAGTCCTGGGTCGGGCTCCATGCTTGAGATTCTCTCTCTCTCTCTCTGCCCCTCCCCCTGCTCATGAGTGCACTCTTTCTCTCTCTCTCTCTAAAATAATAATTAAAATCTTTAAAAAATTTTTACAAAGTCAAAATGACTTCCAAATTAACTATTGTCTTCTAGTTGTTGACTTCTAAGATACAGTGAAGAATATTTCTATTTAGATACAGTTCAGTATCAATTTCAGAGTAGAGAAAGATTTTTATTTGTAAAAATATCTTCAAGAAATATTCTTAAAGATGTGTAGGTTGTATGAATTAGAAAGGCCCAACTGGGGTGGTATTAGGACATATTTCTAGGATCAGCAAGAAATGGACAAATGATAGCTCCTTGCCTGTAATTTATCCTCAGTCATTTACAGGAAATGTAACTGATACTTATCTGATATTCTCACGATTGGTCATGGTGTATAGAGTAAGGCCCAGGGGTTGGCTAGGGATTGTGTAGTGATAAAACCACAATTTGGTGACAATATCAGCTTCAGGTTAGGGAAATTCTACAATCCCCAGGTTTTATCACTGGAGATACAACTCACCATTCTACAACCCCCAACCCACCAGTAGACTTGAAAACATCTCAGTAAACTACTACTCCCAGTAGACTGGGCCATTTCTGTTGGATTCATTTTTCTAAACCTAGTTTAGAATTGCACAGTGTTGGCACAGATGAGTGAAATGGAGATAAGATTTTGTACCTCCACAGTCTCCTCTATGACTGCCATTAGAACCTTCAACCAGTACAAATAAACCTCCCAAGTAAAGTTAGTATCTTTGTCAAGCAAATGTATATTTAAGATCATTCTTTAAACCTGAGTTTCCACAATAATCCACTTTCAGTATATAGCTGAAGGAAATGAAATCAGTATCCCTGAGAGCTACCTGCACCCCCATGTTCATTGCTGCATTCTTTCCAATAGTCATGCTGCAGAAATGACCTAATTGCTTACTGATAAATTAATGTATTTGTGAAATGAAATACTATTCATTCATCAAAAAAAAAAGAAAGGAAAGGAAAAATCTTGCTATTTGCAACAAAATGATGGACCTTGAGGGCATACGTGCTAAGTGAAATAACTCAGACAGAGAAACACACATACTGTATGGCCCCACTGTGGAGTCTAAGGAAACAAACTCAAAGAAATAGATCAGACTGGTGGTTGCCAGAAGTGGGGGTAAAGGGTGGGGAAATTGGGTGAAGATTGTCTAGAGGTACAAACTTCCAGTTATAAGATAAGTAAGTTCTAGATGATTTGGAATACTCTGAAAAGGTAAACAAATTTAAGAATAAGTATCTGGTTAGAATTGGTGGTGGATTTAGGTGTGGTTTTCTATGAATTTCATGTTATTAAACAGCAACTCAGGAATGATCAAATCCCACATTTCTAAAGAAGTGTTATAGAAGAAACACTGTCCAAATAGGGGGGAAATACAGCATTATTATTATTAGTGTTTGCAAAGCACTCCCAAACCTGGGGTATAGTATTCTTTAGTCTCATATATTTATTCTACATAGTATTTGTTGAATGCTTACTAGGCTTCAGGCACGATAGCAGTGCATAAAACACTGAGCTTCTCTTCATGGAAATCATGTTGTAATAGGAGGTACAACCAACAATAAATTAATAAAGAAATATAGAGTTGCAAGTTGTGTTGAGCTCTATGAAGGAGCAGAACCTGGTATAGGATAAAACAAATATAACGGAGGTTACCTGTTTCAGGAAGGGAAATCAGGGAAGAACTCTTAAAGAAGGAGCATTTCAGCTGATACCTAAAAATGAGGAGACAACCACAAAAAAAAGTCACCATTTCAGGCAGAGTAAATGGCATAAGTATGGATGTCCAAAGGAAGGAATTTGTTGGGCATAATTAGAGAATTAGAAATTATCAGTGTAGCTGGAGTAAAGTGATCAAGAGAAAGAATTGAATGAGAAATAAGATAGATGGAGGGAATCAGATACGAAGGAACCCTTAGGATTAACATCACAATTAAATTTTGTATAAGTGTAAAAGGAAGCTACGGAAAAATGTTAAGCAAGTGTATGACATAACATGATTTGTAGTCTGTTTTTCACAGAAAGATCTTGCACAGATTTTATTACTTTTATTTCAAGTTACCTAATATTTTACAACTATTATGTTACTTTTAAAAAATATTAATTTTGATTAGTTGCATAAAGAACTGTGATTAATTTGTTTCTAGGATTTTGCTATCTTATTAATTGTGATAGTTGGTATAGTAATTAGAATTTTCTATATTCGGAATCATTTTATCTGCAAATGTGGCTATTTTGTTTCTCCCTTTCTAATCCTTATAACATTCTCTTGCTTTTTTTAATGGGATAAGTAATAGGAGTAATAGAATAGTTTTTAACTATACATATTCTATATTTCTACACTAAGTATGATGTTTATTGATGTTTTTTATAGTCATATTATACAAGGCTAAGGAATTTTCTATTTCTAATATCCAATATATTCTATTCTTTATTCCTAGCTAAGAAGGGTTTTCTTTTATCATAAAGGGATTTTGAATTTCATCAAATACAATTTTATTGGAGATCATGTAATTTTTCTCATTTATTCTACTAATGTGGAAAATTGCATTGATTTTCTAAGTTAAACTACAATTTTATTTCTTTTAGGACAATAACTTGGTCATGATATAATTTTTCTTTATGACACTGAGTTGAGTAAACTATTAGGTTAAGTTAGCTAATTTGCTAAGGTTTTTGTATCTCTGTTCACACCAAGGTCGCCCTATAATTCTCCTTTTTTAATATATTTTGCTGCCAGATTTTGGTTTGGGTATCAAGGTTATGCTATCTAGAAGATTAATTCATAAATAGTTCTGGAGGAATTTGTGTAAGATGAGAATTAATTCTTGATTTATTGTCTAGTTTAGATATCCTTGGTAAGCCATCCAAGCCTTGTGTTTACTTTTGGAAATGTTTTAAATTATTGATTTGATTTTTTTAATACTAATTGGATTATTTATATTTCCCACTTCTTATGTCAATTTGGTAGATTTAATTCTTTTTCTTTTTTTAATTTTTTTATTGTTATGTTAATCACCATATATTACATCATTAGTTTTTGGTGCAGTGTTCCATGATTCATTGTTTGTTCATAACACCCAGTGCTCCATGCAGAACGTGCCCTCCTCAATACCCATCACCAGGATAACCCACCCCCCCCTCCCCTCTAGATTCAATAAAATCTGGGAAGATGGGGCATCCAGCTGGCTGAGTCAGTTAAGTATCCAACTCCTGATTTCTGCTCAGGTTATTATCTCAGGGTCATGAGAACTCAGGGTCATAGTATCTACAGCTCCCGCTGAGCTTGGAACCTGCTTAAGATTCTCTCTCTCTCTCTCCCTCTCCCTCTGCCCCTCCCCCACCTCTCTCTCTCTGTCTGTCTCTCCATCTCTAAAAAGAAAAATAAAGTAAAATAAAATCTGGGAAGACAGTGTCTAATTTATGGGCTTAAAGTTTTACCTAGTATCTCCTTTTCTTTTTTTTTGTATTATCTGTGGAGCTATTTTCTTGGACTGATTAGTTGTTCCTTTCTCTTTTTTATTGTTGGTCTTGCCACAAGTTTACCAATTCATTTTCTTTCCAAACCGGCTTGTTGAGTCTCTTGACTGAATTTTTCCTATTTTACTGATTTCTCCCCTAATGTTAGTATTACATTACTTTGAATTTGGAGGTTCATGTTGCTTGGATTTTATTATTATTATTTCATGAACAAAATGCTTAGCTCGCTACATTTTCAGGCTTATTTTCTAATAAATGCATTCAAGGCTAAAAATTACATTAAATACAGTGAATATAGTATCCAGCAAGTCTTTATTATACTTAAATAACCCCATGGGTTATTTATTTTTTTAAGATTTTATTTATTTATTTGAGAGAGAGAGACACAGAGAGACAAAAGCAGACTTCCTGCTGAGCAGAGAGTCTGATGTGGGGCTTGATCCCAGGACCCTGAGATCATGACCTGAGCCAAAGGCAAACACTTAACCAACTGAGCCACCCAGGCACCTGCCCCATGGGTTACTTAGGGCATCATTTCAAAATAAAAATTTCCAAACATATAAGAATTTTCTAGGTATATTTTTTCTATTCATATGTAAAATCTGTAACATGTCAGAAAACATCTATAATTTAAATCCTTTGGAATTCTTTGAGATTATGTTTCAGTATATTTTTTCTACTTGTGACTTCAGTTCAGCAGTCCAGTGGAGGACAGCAACAGATAGAGCAAACTGGAAAACTGGACATCTTTGATTTTCTAGCGAGACAGGTAGGACTCCAGATTGGAATCATTTCGAAGTCCAATAAAATGCCTCACAGCTTCAGGGAAATGTCAGAATGTTAATATATATTGGTTGTTATTTGCCGTGTATAGGAGGATTTTGGGAAAAAGAATAATTTGGGGGAAAAATATTGGCCAGTTTGCAAGCAGAAATAAAAGGGGATCTATGCAGTACTGATGTTTTCATCTAGCCCCCTTAACTCTCTTTTCTTCCCACTTTCTCCAGTTGTGTGTTTTTATTTCATTTGCTAATTAATCTCACTCTCCTGCTACAGGAGAATGAATTGGAGTGGGGGCCAGAGTGGAAGTACGGAACCAATTGAAAGAGGATCACAATTATAAAGATTAGAGAAGATGACCACCTAGAATAAGTGGAAACAAAGGAGGAAATAAATTAATTTGATATATATTAAGGGAGGGTATTCTACAGTGTAAGATCCATAATTGAATTAAATATGAGGAAAGAAGATGGAAGACAGAAATCAAAAGTATTATTGTCAAGATTCACATGAACAACTGGATTATTGGTGGTGCCATGTCCTGAAGGGGAAAAAAAGAACATAAGTGGAGGCACGGAAATGAGAAAGAAAATTGAGAGTCCAATTTTGGTTTACATGCGTTCTCAATTCTTTTAAATCCAGGGCACCTGGGTGGCTCAGTCATTGAGTGTCTGCCTTCGGCTCAGGTAATGATCGCAGGGTCCTGGGATCGAGCCCTGCATCGGGCTCCCTGCTCCACGGGAAGCCCGCTTCTCCCTTTCCCACTCCCCCTGCTTGTGTTCCCTCTCTCGCTGTGCCTATCTCTGTCATATAAATAAATAAAATCTTTAAAATAAATAAATTAAATAAATAAATAAATAAATTCCTTTAAATCCAAACCCAGATTGTGTTTGTGCCACCTTCTAGCTGTCTGGATGGTTTAGGAACCCAAATCAGGGCATATCATGTTAACACAAAGGAAGAGAAACCAGAAGGTGTCATTCCTGATCATACTCAGGGACTGTGTCCATTAGTGAATAGGGTTCAATCAATATCTTAGACTCTCTTCTGTCAGAGTTATAAATCCTCCTATTCGGGGAGGAGTGAGAAATGATAGAATTATCTTAAATGGGTAAGCGGAGAGGCAGGCAGAAATATCTCCTCTGCTATGAAATCTAGGTGATTTGAGTTAGATTGGATTTCAGGGATAGGAGAGAAATAGGGGAAGATGAAGAGTCAAGTTTAACTCTGGGTCCCATATTTGGATTAGATATGCTGAACTGCAGAGCAGAGGAGACAAAAAGCGCAGTGATGGAGGAAAGATACAGAATTGGTTTTAAAACAGATCCCAAGAAATACCATATGAAACTGTCAGTGGGCTTAGGTACTGAAACTCTGATCTGTTCCCTAGATGTAATTTTCAGGTCAGCATATAAATAACAATTGGGATCTAGTATATTTTATGGGGTGGGTAGAAGGAAAGGACCTGCAAAAAAATAAAATTAGGTAGAGCAGGACAGTAAAAGGAGTGTGTGTACCATAATGTTAGGAGTGGGACAGTTAGGTAGACAAGGCCAGGGTTCCCAACAAGAAAATATGAAGTCGGAACAGCTAAGACAAAACAACACTAACATCCTGTTTTGCAGCTTAGACAGGGCCCCACTAGCATTCTGTTTTGCAGGCTTTACAGAAATGAATTCTGTGAAATGTCCTAAAATAAAACAATTAACCACAAAGCATCTGTCACCATCGTGAGCAAGGGGCAGTTAAGACATAAGCCCCCAGATGTCAGCTCAAAAAGACCATCAGCACATAAAACATTACTTAAATAGGTAGACACATGCATGATTGAAGCCCTGATTGGCATGACTCAGCACACCCTGTTTGCTTAAGATAGTTCCACAAAAGAGCTCACAAACCCCCTAAACTTAGAAACTCCAAGGCAACCCTCTCAGGTACGCCCCTCTCCAGGAGCTTTGTACTATTGCTCAATAAACTTTACTTTGCTGTCCACTACTCTTCGTCTGGTCTACCTCTTCGTTCTTTGAAGTGGCATGATCAAGAACCACGGGCTCTAACGGAATAGAAACCCTGTAACAATAACGACAGGTGAACAGAGCATTTTAAGGAGAGATGAACAACATTTAAACATAACATAAAAAGGAGAAATCAACAACTACATTCTTTTGATATTCTGGGTATGATAAACACTATGAAGTATCCCTTGCTTTCATAGAACCAAAGTGATTTTAGGAAAAAGAGCTTTAGTGGGGCGACGGCAGTTACAGTCAGATTTTAATGGCCAAGCGACTTTTTTGGATTTGAAGAAAAATGTAAAGGTGAATGGATTTAATAAATGCTAGTTCGCTTTCCTTTTTTTTTTTTTTTCCTCTCCTAGGAAGAAATAATGATCAGAGTTGATGGGAGAAGAAATTCTCATTCTCTTTTACTCCAGACCCTCCCAGAACCCAATAACTCAAGTTATGGAGATGAAAGCAAAAGTTGAAAGGTAAAGAATACCTGGCTAAATTTTTCTCAAAACTTGAGTGAGTTTTAATAAAATGACAATTTAAAAAATCTCAAAACAGATTGAATTATATTTAAAGTATTAAACTTTAATCACAAAATCTTATTCCTTCCTTTGAAATCATTTTTTTAAAAATATTTTGATTCACATTGGAAATTGCATGAGTTACATTTATTTATATCTGTTTATTGCTGTCCCACACAGATACAAAAATAGCCCAGCTGTGATTACATATTATTAACTGTTTATAAGTTGCAAATCTGCTCCCTAAAAATTCTTGACACAACTCCAGGGAGGCATGTATACATTCTGAATTTTTTTTAATAAAAGATACTTTGTATCATGCATATACATCTGTACTAGGGTTAGCTGAGGACGTAAAATTTAAAGTCAGCTCAATGGCTCAATAAGTCTCTAAGGGTTTTATAGAAGATAATAGCTCAAACCACCTTATGACATTCCATTAACAATTTTCTTTGGGATAAATTTTTTAAGCCATTATGCTTTCTTATAGGCACTTAACATCTATCTGAAAATCATCCATATCCTTTTTTGCTTCATCTGACCATGTATAATTTAATTTTAAGATGCAGCTTTTATCATACAAGTTTTTCAGGAAGTAATTATAAGTTTGAACTACTTCAAATCAGCACTTTTTATCAATTTACTGGCATTTTTTAATATTTTCATGATATCATGTTTTCCTGAACCACCTAAGTAAATTTAACCCAACATATAGAATGTCCTTTGCTCTTTATATCTGAGTAGCAATCATCCTATGTCAATGAGTTCTTTTCTTATAAGGTGTATGATCCATTTTTTCTCATCTTTTAACCTTACCAACACCCAGGACATTTTATAACCTTCATTGTTGACAGAGCCTTTTAGCTACCAAAGGAGAAAAGTGGAGATACACACTTTTTCCAGGGTAATGAGCCTGGAGTAGAGTATAGAATATACTTTGACATATAGGAAGACTTTTTGATTTATTTTAGAATAATGTAAAATTGGTCTTCCTAGCTAGCTTACTACAGAACAAATTTGAACGTGATATTTACATGGTGACCCCAAACCTTTTATGCTTTTTGTCCATTCACTTAGTTTTTCTTTAGCAACATACATTTTATGACCATTTGCTGAAAGTTTTAGAACCCCTTAGATATATTAATTACTCTTTCTTAGCACCTATTAATCCCTTATATAACAACACAAACTCCTGAACTTCTGTTGTTTTTACTGAATGTTTTGTGAATGCCAACAAAGTGAACAGATGATATGACCTCTTTTTGTTAGTTTTCATGACTTTTCTCATGAGATATGGGTTTATCTTAAGTCATTAATAATCAAATGTCCTTTTAACACTCCTTATCATTTTGACCACCTTGAAAACTAGATACATTGACAAATCTTATTTGAAACTTTGGTCTTGATTTATCACTTGCTACTTTCTCCTGCTTTGTCTTCTAACCTTCTGGCCACTCTGTTTCAATTTTCTGTGCTGTTTCCTCAACAGTTTTTAAATAGAGGCACTGCCTAAGATTTTTTTTTTTTTTATCCAGTCTTCATTTCTCTTTACATTCTTTCTATGGATAATTGCATCCACATCAATGATTTGATTGGCAATTATTTCTTAATTATACCTCTAGCTTATCCTCACCCTTTTTATTCCACATTCTCATTAAAGTCCAGGTACATTTGTTTTAATATCCTACCTGCATACACTTGTTAATATTTCTGTTTTCCCTGTCTATATACTTTATAACACTGTAGCAAAAATATTAGAAATATATTCAGAAGCTATGGGGACATGGTAAGCCTTGCTTTTACAAGAAAAGCTATAACTTTGTCTTTCCCCTTCAAATCTCAATTGTTACCCTTGCTTCTTATTTTACTAAGAAAATACAAGCAGGTTTTAAAAATTACCATCTTCTCACCATTAAGTTTATCAGAAACCATCTGTATTCACATGTCCCTGCCATCTTACATGTTCAGTGCACAAATTATCCAAGTTTCTACTTAAGATCAGCCTTCCCACTATGCTTTGGATCACATCTACTCTCGGCCAACTCAGAAACCTTATTTCTGCTGTTTATTGTCTCATTGCTATCTGTCCGCAGATATGCTCACATCCTAAAAGGATAAAAGCAACTCCCTGGATATTATGCTACTTTATAGCTTACATTCCAACCCCTGTTTTCCCCTTTGGAATGATATTCCCCCAGGACATCTACACTCTCTCCTGACCACCTGAATACCTGGCCCCTATGTTCTCCCTTTGATCACTCCACTGCAGCCCTCCCCCGTCAACTCAACTGAAATCACATTTGTCCAAGATGCCAATGAATCTATCCTGTTGAACCAACCCTTTGGACAATTCTCTTTCCTCATTTTGCTCAAACCCTCAGCAATTTTAAATGACCAATTGTTACAGGATTTCTACTCCTTTAGCATGCATGGTTCTTGGTCACGCCACTTTGAAGAAAGAAGAGCTAGACCAGACGAAGGGTGGTAGGTAGCTAGGCAAAGTTTATTGACCAGTAGTCCAAAGCTCCCAGAGAGGGAGGGGACCTGAGAAGGGCGCCCTTTTGGCGTTCAAATCTAGGGGGCTTTATGAGCTCTTTTGTGAAAATAATTTAAGCCACCAGGGTGTGCTAAGTCATGCCAATCAGGGCTTTGATCATGCATGTGTCTACCTATTAGAGTAATGTTTACGTGCTGAATGGTTTTTTTGGGCTGACATCTGGAGGCTTACGTCTTAACTGTCCCTTGCTCACGATGGTGACAGATGCTTTGTGGTTAATTGTTTTATTTTAGGACATTTTGCAGAATTCATTTCTGTAAAGCCTGCAAAACAGAACGCTAGTGGGGTCCTATCTAAGCTGCAAAACAAGATGTTAGTGCTGTGTTGTCTTAGCTGTTCCAACTTCATATTTTCTCGTTGTGGACCCTGGCCTTGACTACCTAACTGTCCAACTAACTCTTAACACAATCCTTCCTTCTCAATTTTTTTTTCTCTTTGGCAAGACAACATACAGTGAGCAATCCCTCCCTTTTTTTTAACCTTCATTGCCTTATTCATCATTTTCTGACTTTTAAATATAAGAGATTATTCTGAGTTCTTTGTTCTTTCTTTCTATGCTTACTTTCTAGATGGTCTTATCTAATCCCATGGCTTTAATATTCATTTATCAATAATAATAATGTGCACTGTTATAACTAACATAAATCATTGCCTAATTTAATCCTCAGAGCAAAATTAATTTTACTTCGCAGGTGATGAAACTGAGCACAAACTGAGAAATATAGTATCTTGGTCCAATATACAAAGCTAGCAAGTACACAGTAGTTCAGGGATTCAAATTCTGGCAGTTTGGCTCCAAGCTCATAACTTTAGCCATTACACTAAACAGATAGTGTATTTCCAGGCCTGACTTCTGCGCAGAGCTCCAGAGTCTTATTTCCCAACTTCTTACCCAACATCTGCATTTGAAAGCCTCACATACATCTAAAAAGCAAACATATCTGAAACTGATCTTTGAGTTTTCTCCTAAGCCCTCTTAATTTATCTTTCCCATCTGCATGGTAGAACCTGTTTCTCTGAACTCATCTGCCATTCTGTTTCCAGGAACATTAGCCTTCTGACCACAATTCTAACTTATTCCCAAAATGGGTTCTTTGCACTTGCTCTTCCTCTTGCAGAAATGTTCTTGCCTGAGACTGTACATGACTCGCACTCTCATTTTACTTAGATTTGTGCTCAAATGTTACCTCCTCCAAGATAACACTCCCCATGAGTAAAATGGCCTCCTCACTACTTATTTTTGCTCAGTCTCTCTCTGCCTGGCTGATTTTATTTTTCTTCATAAGATGTATAACCATCTGTAATTAAATATTTGTTTTTAGTTGCTTGTCATCTATCTCTCCATTAAAATGAAAGCCCCATTAGGAAAGATCTCTTCAAGTCATTCCCTTGCTCTGCCAGAGCATTTTATTGGCCTTTTTCTAAACCCACTTTATACTCTTTAGCCCATTTCTTCCGCTCTCAGTTTCTTTCTCTCAGTATCGTATTTATCTAACAGTAATGATATAATGGTATTTTTGCTATGAAGATGTCCATGATTCCTCCAGTTAAAAATTTATCCTTGTATTTTTATACAAATCCTATTCTTGAACTTCTGTTGCAGAATTTGTATCATATTCTGCCGAGTGGTATAATATATATGTGCCACTATTTTTCTCCCTTATGAAATTAGGTTTAATTTCCATTCCAATCAATAAACAATTGTTGACACACTCACAATTCCTTTGTCTGGTAACAATGTCTTAATCATTTTTATATTTTTTAAAGGCCTGACATAGTAACTTACATGTAGCAGCCACTCAATAAATGTTTGTGAAATTGGTGAATCTTCCCATTCCTGAAAAATACATTCATTTTTTTAAAACTGAATCATATAACATAGTTTCTATAAAATTTCATTATTTTGAAAAAACAATCCGTTATTAATATGGTAGAGTAAATAATAATGCTCTCTCCTCTACTTATGTGTTTTGGGGTTTGTTTTTTGTGTATTGGGTTTTCCTACAGAAGGAAATGACTATAGCTCTCACTGACTTTCCACCATCTACTATTCCTGGTATATTGCCTATGGTAAATTGAAAACCGAATGATATGTACTCCCCTCTGAGGTTATATTTGTTAAATGACCCACATTGAGTAGGTCAGATTCACAATCACTATTAACAACCCAGTGAAGCTCAGGAAGCAGCATTTCCTCTGCCTTTAGCAGCTGCTTGCTTAATCTTCTTTCCCTTAGCAATGACAGGCAGGCTACTGGGAGGCCTCCCTATGTCCCTTGGTCTTGAACTTCTTATACTGACACTAGCCTCACAGATTAGTTTGGCATAAATAACAGCTGCTTTAGCCTCTTGTGATATAATTTTGACAAACTATCTGATGTCTTATCTAAGAGGCAGGACTAGAAATAACATCGGAGGGAGATTTCATTTTATTTGTTGAACTAGTAGAATCCAGGATTTGTGTATAATCCAAAAATATCTGTCAGAAATATCAGATGTTTGTTTGCTCACAGAAACCAATAATTTATCTTTCTAGATTTATTATATATTCTCAAATCTCAAAAAAGGAATACAACAATTACTATAGTTTATTAAATCTAGATATATACCTGCTATTGTGTGTTTAACTCCATAAAACAGCTACAAATTTGAAATAACAAAATTATCGATTATATGTTTTTCATCCAATAATCCAAATCATATCCCTGTAATTGTTGTGTTTGGTTTGTTGAGAGAAGGAATAGAAGAAATTGTAAAATGTCCCAAGTTATTTGCTTACTAAAAAACAAGAGTCTTTATGGTTTTTTCGTTCTCTAAAATCTTTTACCTCATTAAAAAGAAGTTCCCTATATTCCATAAATTCAGCCTTGGAATGAATTAATTCTTTTTGGGGGTTGTGTCACGCTATTGGCTCATACTGAAAGTGTGAGCCAATAAATCCTGTGTGTGTGTGTGTGTGTGTGTGCACATGCACACATGCACGTATGTTTGTGTTGGGGGTGTGTGTGTCCTTTTTCAAAACATAAAGTGCAGTCCAGTCAGGTTTCCATAAATTACGCTAATGCAATTGATTTCTTCTAACCTAAATTCAAGACTCTCCCCTGTTAATTTTGGTCCATCATTCTAGGTAGCCAAAATTATGTTGAAATTTAGTCGTGTCACCTAATGATATGTCTACCCCCTTCTGATTTGTGTTATCTAAAAGCATAATATAGAACAAGGCTAGCTTCCACCCAGGACTTTTACAAAACACTAAAGTGGCAGGATACTAGACACAGAGGAACCACTCTGGACCAATATCAATATATAGTTGCTGGTTTACTGTAAAAGAAAGCCTCCAGATTTGCTTTCACCCTTGTCCTTGACCCCTTGCCACTTATTCTTAATCTGGAATCACAGTAACACAGTTAAAGCAGAAGATAGATCATGGCCATCCTTGTTCAAAGTCTTTTTCTCATGCCTACTCAAATGTTAATGCTTTATCACTTGGTTATCCAATCTATAGAAATCATGGTTTGCTTGGTACTACTTGCTACCGACCCACTCCGACTCCCAGTGAATGTTTTTTGTTTCTCCACTTTTAATTAAGGATTGTAACAAATTTTCCATTTGTTCATTTAGAAAAATTTGAAAAAAAATCTAAAAGGTATGAAGAAGTAAAATGTACTTCTAATCTAGTAAAGTCAAGCTATAGATAGATATAGGTAGATATCTTCCAGTGCTTTTATATAATCCATAATACAAGCATTACAAAAGGGATAAGGCTAGAGCAATAATACTTTGTGCGGGTGATTGAATAGCATTCCCCAAAATTCATGTCCCCCTGAAACTCCGGATGTGACCTTATTTAGAAACAGGATCATTGCAGATGTAATTAGAGATCTAGAGATAAAATCATTCTGGCTATAGAGTGGGCCCCCTAATCCAGTGACTGGCATCCTTATAGGGAATGGACACAGCAAGACAGAGAAGTCTGTGTTAATACCAGACAATGATTAGAATTATTTTGCCACAAGCCTAGGGATGCCTGGGACCACAAGAAGCTGAAAGAGATAAGAAAAGATCCTTTCCTACAGCCTTCAGAGGAAGCATGGTCCTGCTGAAAACTTGATTTCAGACTTCTGACCTCCAGAACTGTAAGAAGATGAGTTTCTGTTGTTTTAAGGCACCATAGCCACTGTTGTAATATGTAACATGTCACAGCATATCTAGGAAATTAACACACTATGTAAATACTTTTAAAAAATTTTTAAAGATTTAATTAATTTTAAAAGACCAATGTCTTTTGGCTATTCTTGTAATTCCCACTTAAGCTTCATTGATTTGAAAAATAAAAGGTAAGGAAAGGATGAAGTCTGGAAAATCAAATGCAAAGAAAGTACCAATTTAGATTAGCTTGGCCACATTGAAGTATATAAATTGCCCCTGTTGGGGCGGGGTGGGGAATGGTGGTGGGAAATCTCCTATGTAAATATGTAAGGTGGATGAGTTACCTGTGAGATGTTCCATGAAAACATTTTACATGTTGAGATATTGTTGAGGGAAGTCTACTGTGTCTCCCCTCTTGAAGGCCATTAGTGTATTAGTATGTGTTGGGATAAGTAAACCTGTTTAAATTTGTGTAATGCAACAACAACCAATATCTAAAAACATTTCTTTTCTTCCCACAGAAAACCTAACCATGTCCTCCAAAGATAAAGTTCTGAGAAATTCACTTTAGAAAATGCAGCCTTGTCTATATGAAATCATCTGACTGAATTTAAAATGTGGGCTGATCCATTTTACATTAAAATCAATGAAAATACATGTATCATTCATTCTTTCAGATTCTAGTTCTTCCTTGGGTTTATATGTAATTCATAGGGACAGTGTTTGATAATACATGAGCATGTAAAACCTCTCACACATGTATTTTCAGATTTCACCTTTATGTAGTCAAGGGTGACCACTTCAAAGGGAATATAGAAAATGTGAACCTAAAAAGGGAAAATTTCAACTAGTTTCCAGTGTGCAGTTGACAAAATCTAGCCTTTAGCATTTGAACCTTTTATAGAAGGTGGATTTTCCTCCTACAATCCACAAAGAAAGTCCCCAGCCTTCTCAATATTAAGATACCCAAAAAGTTTAGCAATACTTTTCAGATATCTGAGCATCTGCTCAAATAACCGTGCAGATCTTGAAAGAAGCTCTCAAAACAAATGTGTTCCAGTGGACAGCTGTGCAGAAACTACAAAGGGAAGGAAAAACTCGGCCTCTATTTGTACATAGGAAGGTAACATAATGTAGTAGCAACAATGAATTTTGTCAGGAAATCTGGGTTCAGATTCTAGCTCTGGCAAATATTAGCTGAAAAAACTTGGGACAACTGAACTTTACAGGTCCTCAATTTTCTAATAAGCAGGAGTGGGTTGGCAAACAAATGAGTGAGACTATGATTATGTTCATGATCAACTGAAAGATGGAATTTGAAAAGAAGCTATTCACTGTAAAACACCATACAAATTGAGCTGTTTATTATGTATTTCTTTTGTTAACTGAAGTGCAAAATATTAAGGTTAATTATAAGAGATGACACATTTAACACCAGGAAAATAGGCCTTCTCATCCTTAACTTTTTTTTTTTTTTTTACCATATCATTGACTTGAATCTGGTAAGTAAAATCACATGAACTCAATCAAAAATAAAATGCGTTGGACTCTTTTGCTTCTTACCAAATGAATGATCATTTTAAAAGCTGTTCATGACTCCTGTTTGTAAATTGGAGAGAGAGAAAGACAGAGAGGGAAAGAGAGAGGCCATTCAAAACCATTGAAGTATAAAAGATATATGTTTCTGCTAAGCCTGCCAACACCCAAATGTGGCATAATAATCAACATGAGGAATGCAGGTAAAATAATAGTGCAGAAAGTTTTTAAATGATCTGAGGATAATTGCCTAGTACGTAAATATTATTTTCAGTCAACAGGGGGTTTATTACTCATATTTCTGCTGTAAATATATTATGGCTATAAAACAGGTTTTCCTAGAGGGAAAGGAATTTATATCTAAAAGCAAAGTGGGGGTCTAAAAATACAGAAACCCTGGAAATAGGGAAAGCATCTGACCTAATTAAAACACAGCTAAAATTGTATATTTTTGGTGCTCCTCAAGAATGCTAATTTCTTTTTGTTTAATGTTTTCTATTTCTCAAAGCCATGTAAAATAATTTCATGATCCATCTTTGAGTCTTCATTATATAAAGAATGCACTTTGGTTTGTTTCTTGCCTTCAGTGAATTTATAATCTAGATACATGTGAAAAGGAGTTTCAATAAAAAGTAAAATCATTTGAATCATCTGGCACAGAGTTAAATAATATTAGAAGTGAGAGAGTAAAAGAGAAAAAGAGAGCTCTGGATTATTTTAATCATAACAATCTTAGATCCCAGATGTTTCTAGAATACTTTTTCCAAACATTCTGCCCTACTGTTTATAAAAATGCACTAGTCACCAGATAAGAAGTTCAGAAAATATGTTCACTGAAGGCAAAATAATAAAAGGTCTAACTGTGCTATTAACTTGTATGACCTCCCACAAGTCTCTAGACCTCAATATCACCTTTAGGATGACAAATATGTTTCATCTTGAATTCTAGCTCTGCTTCCTTGTAGGAATGTACCTAAAACACTGTGTTGAAGAATCCAAGACCTCCCCTAGAATAAATGCAAAAGCATGCTGCTATTATAAATACCTGCCATGAATGAAGAGAGAAGAGTTGGAACACAATTATCGCATATTTAAAAAAAAAAAAAAGACATGTCTAAGGTGCATGTGGCCTAGAAATCCCAGGGATCCATAATGAATACTAAAGAACTTCAAAAGTAGTCAGAAATCACTATTACAGATATGCCAAAGGAAGGTTTCTTATAGGTAATGGAAATTAAGCTGGAAAGTGAGAATGACTAAAGTTCAGAAAGGCAGAGAGGGCTAAGAACAACATTCCAAGCAGGTGTTAAGTGCCACAATGGTCACAAGAAAGCTTAAGGAGTCCTGAATGGAAATTTACATTCAAGGTTCATTGTAGATAGTGTTTAAGCTTTCAGGCTCTGGCCACAGACTGCCTTGTTTCAAACACTAGTTCTACTAGTTCTGTGGTCTTGAATTTGCCCATGCCTCAGTTTACTTATCAGGAAAAATCAAGAAAATAGTAGTACTTAGCTTAGACAAAATGGATTAGAGATGAGAATTAAATGAGATAATAATCACTTGATTGGTACTAGCTACTATTACTTCAGGTTGAAGTTAAGTTTTATGTAGAAAATCAGTAAAAGTTGGGTAGTTAAAGCTAGGTACACAGTCAAATAATGAGCTATTGTTAACACCTGGCTAAAGAATTGGTATTTTATCTCCATTTTTTCAGTGTTTGACATATTCTGTATTGCTGAACAGTGGATAATAGTAGCTTTACTACAGAAACTTCTTGTTACAAAGATTTTTGTAATGGTAACATTCTAGATCAATACATTTTCTTCACTTACACAGATACAGTTATTTCAAGAAAAAAATCATGAAGGGAGGATAATGCCCTTGAACAAATTTAATTAAAAACAGCCATGTTCAAAACTAAATTCCCCTGATCCCACTATATGCACCAATTAGACCTTTATTTGTAAGACAGTAGAACCTGTGCATTCACGGTACAGGTACTAGAACCAGATACAGAGTAGGATCCAATCCCAGTTAAGTTATAGTTTTCAACCATTCTGTTACCCAAGTTCTCAAATCTCAATTTCAAACTTCTCTTTCTATGACCATAATCTATCATTCAAGATACCTTATTCAATCATTCCACACATTTTTTTGTTTTTGCATTCTTCTCCTCTACCATTCATTGATTCCTTTAACTTTACCCAACCCACTAGCCTGGTTCCATCTTTTTTCCCTTTACAAAGTAAACTTCATGTACTTTTTTGTCTTTTATCCTTCTATTATATATTTCTGGCCAAGTCTTAGGCTAAAACCACTCCAACTGACCACATTTTCTTTTCCAACATTAGTGCCAAGGATAACTCTATGCTTCAAACTTCAGCTGGGTCCTTGACATGGCCTGTCTCCTTCATCAATCCTTAAATTGTACTTTCCAAATTCTTTTCAAATCCCTACACCATCACTTCATTTCTGCCTTACTTTTAGCAATTTATGAAATATTTCACTTACCAAATAAAAAGAGACATGACATGGAAAATTATGGCACTTTCATCTATAGAATTTTCCTACCTATGTCTCCCCTTGACATTTCCATATATATTCTAAGGCTGCTACCTTTATCTATTATGGCTATTCTTCCTTCAAAACTAATGTTAGGGGCGGAGCAAGATGGCGGAGGAGTAGGAGACCTAGATTTTCTCGGGTCTCAGGAATTCAGCTGAATAGGGATCAAACCATTCTGAACACCTATGAACTCAACAGGAGATCGAAGAGGAGAGTAGCAACAACTCTCTGAACAGAGAAGCGACCACTTACTGGAAGGTAGGACATGCGGAGAAGTGAATCCGAGGCGATATTCAGGAGGATAGACGGCGGGGGAGGGGGCCTCCGTCGGCCGCTTCTGGCAAGTGATAGAGCCACGGAGCACAAAATCGGACCTTTTAGAATTTGGCTCCGCTGAGGGACGTCGCTGCAGTGGCTAAGTGTGGGGTGGAATCCTCCCGGGACAGTGTGGTCTCAGGACCCTTGGGGTCACAGAAAGACCGGGGGTGCCTGAGTGCAGCAGAGCTCCCAGTTATCGGAGCGGGGAAGCCGGTTGCAGAGACGGAGCCAAGGCGCGGGCTCTCAGCTTGGGGTTGCCATAAACTGTGATCCGCGGCCCAGTCGGGCCACTGCTCCTCCAGCAGGGACCCAACAAGCGGCAGAGCCGGGGAGACTCCACTTTCTCCCCCGGGAGGAGCGGCGTGGGAGCGCACCGCAGGGAACTGCTGGGTTTGGAGACTCTACACGGGGTCAGGTGCCAGAGATACAAACGCTCCGTCACAGGCCTGGTGAGCACGGAGTGCGGCCGGAGACCAGGGAGATGGGAGTGACTGCTTTTCTCTGGGGGCGCACTGAGGAGTGGGACCCTGAGTTCTCAGCTCCTCTGGGTGGAGATTGGGAAGCCACCATTTTCGCCCTGGTCCACCAAAGATGTACCGAAAGATTGCAGGGAACAAAAGCTCCTGAGAGCAAACTCGAGCAGCTTGCTTAGCCCGGACCAACAAGGGCTGGGCAATTCCGCCTCCGGCAAAGACATTTGGGAACCACAGCAACAGGCCCCTCCCCCAGAAGATCAGCCCGAACAGCCAGCAAGCCAAGACCAAGTTTACCGATCAAGGAGAACGGGAGAACTCCAGCGCTAGGGTAATACTGCACATAGAATTCATGCCTTTTTTTTAAACATGATTCATTTTTTTCTCAAAGTTAATTTTTTAACTGATTTTTTTAATTTTTCTTTTTCCCTTTTTCAACCAACATCTTATCAATCCCTTTTTTAAAAAAAACATTTTTTATTTTTCCTTTTTAAGGTCATATATTGTCCCTTCATAGGAGTTACCCTTATTTTTGGCATATATATATAAGTTGTTCTCTCTTTAAAATTTTGAGATACAGTTTCTTCTAACAGATCAAAATATACCCTAAATCACTAGTGTATGGCTTTGTTCTAGTCTCCTGCCTGATCACATCCTCTTCCTTTTTTCTTTTTTTTTTTTAATTTTCTTCTTTCTTTTTTCAAACAACTTATCAATTCCTTTTATAAAATCTTTTATAATTTTCATCTTTACATTCATCTTCCATCCCTTCATTGTATCAACCCTTATTTTGTACATATATGTCTTTCTTCCTTTAAAATTTTAGGAGGCACTTTTTTCTAACAGACCAAAATACGCCCAAAATCTAGTGTGTGGCAATGATCTATGCACTAGCCTGATCATATTTGATCATATTCTGCTTTTTTTGTGTTGTTCTGTTTTTGTTTTTATCTGCTTTTTTCTTTTTTTTTTCTCTCTTTCTTTTTTTTTCTTTACCTTTCTTTACCCCTGGTTTCAGGTCTTTTCCGATGTGTATACAGTATATTTGCTGGGGATGTTGTTAACCTGTTAGCATTTTGTTCTCTCATTCATCTATTCTCCTCTGCACAAAATGACAAGACGAAAATAATCACCTCAGCAAAAAGAACAAGAGGTAGTGCCGTCAGCCAGGGACCTACTCAATATGGATATTAGTACGAGGTCGGACCTAGAGTTCAGAATCATGACTTTAAAGATACTAGCTGGGCTTGAAAAAAGCTTAAAAGTTATTAGAGACACCCTTTCTGGAGAAATAAAAGAACTAAAATCTAACCAAGTTGAAATCAAAAAGGCTATTGATGAGGTGCAAACAAAAATGGGGGCACTAACTGCTACGATAAATGAGGCAGAAGAGAGAATCAGTGATATAGAAGACCAAATGATGGAAAATAAAGAGGGTGAGAAAAAGAAACAAGTACAGGATCACGAGGGCAGAATTCGAGAGATAAGTGATACGATAATATGAAACAACATTAGAATAATTGGGATCCCAGAAGAAAAAGAAAGAGAGAGAGGGGCAGAAGGTATATTGGAGCAAATAATAGCAGAGAACTTCCCTAATGTAAGGAAGGAAACAGGCATCAAAGTCAAGGAGGCACAGAGAACCCCTCTCAAAATCAATAATAATAGGTCAACAACCTGACATCTAATAGTAAAACTTACGAGTCTCAGAGACAAAGAGAAAATCCTGAAAGCAGCTCGGGAGAAGAGATATGTAACCTAATATGGTAGAAATATTAGATTGGCAACAGACCTATCCACAGAGACCTGGCAGGCCAAAAAGGACTGACAAGATATCTTCAGAGCACTAAATGAGAAAAATATGCAGCCAAGAATACTATATCCAGCTAGGCTGTCATTGAAAATAGAAGGAGAGATAAAAAGCTTCCAGAACAAACAAAAATTTAAGGAATTTGCAAACACGAAACCAGCCCTCCAAGAAATATTGAAAGGGGTCCTCTAAGCAAAGAGAGAGTGCCTAAAAGCAGCATAGATCAGAAAGGAACACAGACAAAATGCAGTAACAGTCACCTTACAGGCAATACAATGGCACTAAATTCATACCTTTCAATAGTCACCCTGAATGAAAATGGGCTAAATGCCCCAATCAAAAGACACAGGCTATTAGACTGGATTAAAAACAAGACCCATCAATATGCTGTCTGCAAGAGACTCATTTTAGACACAAAGACACCCCCAGATTGAAAGTGAGGGGGTGGAAAAACAATTTACCATGCTAATGGACACCAAAAGAAACCTGGGGTGGCAATCCTTATAGCAGACAAATTACATTTTAAAACAAAGACTTTAATAAGAGATGAAGAAGGACACTATATCCTACTTAAAGGGTCTATCCAACAAGAAGATCTAACAAATGTAAATGTCTATGCCCCTAAAGTGGGAGCAGCCAATTATATAAGGCAGTTAATAACAAAAGCGAAGAAACACCTTGACAACAATACAGTAATAGTGGGGGACTTACCACCCCCCTGACTGAAATGGACAGATCATCTAAGCAAAAGATCAACAAGGAAATAAAGACTTTAAATGACACACTGAACCAAATGGACTTCACAGACATATTCAGAACATTCCATCCCAAAGCAACGGAATACACATTCTTCTCTAGTGCCCATGGAACATTCTCCAGAATTGATCACATCCTAGGTCACAAATCAGGTCTCAACCACTACTAAAGATTGGGATTATTCCCTGCATATTTTCAGACCACAAATCTTTGAAACTAGAACCCAATCACAAGAGGAAAGTCAGAAAGAACTCAAATACATGGAGGCTAAAGAGCATCCTACTAAAGAATGAATGGGTAAACCAGGAAATTAAAGAAGAATTAAAAAAAAATTCATGGAAACCAATGAAAATGAAAACACAACTGTTCAAAATCTTTGGGATGCTGCAAAGGCAGTTCTGAGAGGAAAGTATATAGCAATACAAGCCTTTCTCAAGAAACAAGAAAGGTCTCAAATACACACCCCAACCCTACACCTAAAGGAGCTGGAGAAAAAACAGCAAATAAAGCCTACACCAGCAGGAGAAGAGAAATAATAAAGATAAGAGCAGAAATCAATGAACTAGAAACCAAAAGAACAGTACAACAGATCAACGAAACTAGGAGTTGGTTCTTTGAAAGAATTAACAAGATTGATAAACCCCAGTCCAGACTTATCAAAAAGAAAAGAGAAATGACCCAAATCAACAAAATCATGAATGAAAGAGGAGAGATCACACCCAACACCAAAGAAATACAAACAATTCTAAGAACATATTATGAGCAACCCTATGCCAGCAATTTAGATACCCTGGAAGAAATGGGTGCATTCCTAGAGATGTATCAACTACCAGAATTGAACCAGGAAAAATAGAAAACCTGAACAGACCTACACCCACTGAGGAAATTGAAGCAGTCATCAAAAATCTCCCAAAAAACAAAAGCCCAGGGCCAGATGGCTTCCCAGGGGAATTCTACCAGACATTTAAAGAATTAATAACTATTTTCCTGAAACTGTTCCAAAAAATAGAAATGGAAGGAAAACTTCCAAACTCATTTTATGGGGCCAGCATTACCTTGTTCCCAAAACCAGACAAAGACCCCATAAAAAAGGAGAATTACAGACCAATATCCTTGATGAACATGGATGCAAAAATTCTCACCAAAATACTAGCCAATAGGATCCAACAGTACATTAAAAAGATTATTCACCAGGACCAAGTGGGATTTATCCCTTGGCTGCAAGGATGGTTCAACATCCACAAATCAATCAGCGTGATACAATACATTAACAAAAGAAAGAACAAGAATATGATCCTCTCAATAGATGCAGAAAAAGCATTTGACAAAATACAGGATCCTATCTTGATCAAAACTCTTTAGAGTATAGGGATAGACGGTACATACCTCAATATCATAAAAGCCATCTATGAAAAACCTACAGCGAAAATCATTCTCAATGGGGAAAAGCTGAGAGCTTTTCCCCTAAGGTCAGGAATGCGGCATGGATGTCCACTCTCACCACTGCTATTCAACCTAGTATTAGAAGTCCTAGCCACAGCAATCAGACAACAAAAAGAAATCAAAGGCATCCAAATCGGCAAAGAGGAAGTCAAACTCTCACTCTTTGCAGATGATAAGATACTGTATGTGGAAAACCCAAAAGACTCCGCCCCAAAACTGCTAGAACTCATCCAGGAATTCAGTAAAGTAGCAGGATATAACATCAATGCACAGAAATCAGTGGCATTCCTATACACCAACAACAAGACAGAAGAGAGACAAATCAAGGAGTCAATCCCATTTACAATTGCACCCAAAACCATAAGATACCTAGGAATAAATATAACCAAAGAGGCAAAGGATCTGTACTCAGAAAACTATAAAATACTCAGGAAAGAAATTGAAGAAGACACAAAGAAATGGAAAAACATTCCATGCTCATGGATTGGGAGAACCAACATTGTGAAGATGTCAGTGCTACCTAGAGCAATCTACACATTCAATGCAATCCCCATCAAACTACCATCCACTTTTTTCAAAGAAATGGAAAAAATAATCCTAAAATTTGTATGGAACCAGAAGAGACCCTGAATAGCCAGAGGAATCTTGAAAAAGAAACGCAAAGCTGGCGGCATCACAATTCCGGACTTCCAGCTCTATTACAAAGGTGTCATCATCAAGACATTATGGTACTGGCACAAAAAGAGACACATAGATCAATGGAACAGAATCGAGAGCCCAGAAATGGACCCTCAACTCTAGGATCAACTTATCTTTGACAAAGCAGGAAAGAATGTCCAATGGCAAAAAGAGAGTCTCTTCAACAAATGGTGTTGGGAAAATTGGACAGCCACATGCAGAAGAATGAAACTGGACCATTTCCTTACACCACACACAAAAATAGACTCCAAATGGTTGAAAGACCTAAACGTGAGACAGGAGTCCATCAAAATCCTAAAGGAGAACACAGGCAGCAACCTCTTCGACCTCAACTGCAGCAACTTCTTCCTAGAAACATCGCCAAAGGTAAGGGAAGCACGGGCAAAAATGAACTATTGGGATTTCATCAAGATAAAAAGCTTTTTCAAAGCAAAATAAACAGTCCACAAAACCAAACGACAACGGACAGAATGGGAGAAAATATTTGTACATGACATATCAGAAAAAGGGCTAGGATCCAAAATCTATAAAGAACTTATCAAACTCAACACCCAAAGAACAAATAATCCAATCAAGAAATGGGCAGAATCACAGATCTGTACTTCTGAAACAAATAACGCAACATATTTTAAGAAAAAAAGAAAAAGAAGAAGATAGCAGGAGAGGAAGAATGAAGGGGAGTTAAGTCAGAGGGGGAGACGAACCAGGAGAGATGATGGACTCTGAAAAACAAACTGAGGTTTCTAGAGGGGAGGAGGGTAGGGGGATGAGTTAGCCTGGTTACGGGTATTAAAGAGGTCACATTCTGCATGGAGCACTGGGTGTTAGGAACAAACAATGAATCATGGAACACTACACCAAAACAAATGATGTAATATATGGTGATTAACATAACAATAAAAAATTTTAAAAAAAAGCTACAGTCTAACATTCCTTTTCACCTACCTGTCTCTGGTACAGAACTCCGTCTTCCATGACTCATGCTCACCTCCAACCCATCATGCAACTCCCAACCTGTACTTTAGGAATGTAAAATAATGCAAACATTTGTCTAACACTGCAAAATCAGGGAATTAAATCGAATATAAAAAGAATATATTATAAAATTATTATTGAATAAATTGTTATTGTTAAAAAAAAAAAAGAAATGGGCAGAACACATGAACAGACATTTTTCCAAAGAAGACATCCGAATGGCCAACAGACACATGAAAAAGTGCTCAACATCGCTCGGCATCAGGGAAATCCAAATCAAAACGTCAATGAGATACCACCTCACACTAGTCAGAATGGCTAAAATTAACAAGTCAGGAAATGACAGATGTTGGCGGGGATGCGGAGAAAGGGGAACCCTCCTACGCTGTTGGTGGGAATGCAAGCTGGTGCAACCACTCTGGAAAACAGTATGGAGGTTCCTCAAACAGTTGAAAATAGAGCTACTATACGATCCAGTAATTGCACTACTGGGTATTTACCACAAAGATACAAATGTAGGGATCCGAAGGGATATGTGCACCCCAATGTTTATAGCAGCAATGTCCACAATAGCCAAACTGTGGAAAGAGCCACGATGCCCATCGACAGATGTTTAGATAAAGAAGGGGTGGTATATATACACAATGGAATATTATGCAGCCATCAAAAGGAATGAGATCTTGCCATTTGCAACGACATGGATGGAAGTGGAGGGTGTTATGCTGAGTGAAATAAGTCAATCAGAGAAAGACATGTATCATATGACCTCACTGATATGAGGAATTCTTAACCTCAGGAAACAAACTGAGTGTTGCTGGAGTGGTGGGGTGTGGGAGGGATGGGGTGGCTGGGTGATAGACATTGGGGACGGTATGTGCTATGGTGAGCGCTGTGAATTGTGCAAGACTGTTGAATCACAGATCTGTACTTCTGAAACCAATAATGCAACATACGTTAAGAAAAAAGAAAAAGAAGAAGATAGCAGGAGGGGAAGAATGAAGGGGAGTAAGTCGGACGGGGAGACGAACCATGAGAGACGATGGACTCTGAAAAACAAACTGAGGGTTTTAGAGGGGAGGAGGGTAGGGGGATGGGTTAGCCTGGTGATGGGTATTAAAGAGGGCACATTCGGCGTGGAGCACTGGGTGTTATGAACAAACAATGAATCATGGAACACTACACCAAAAACTAATGATGTAATATATGGTGATTAACATAACAATAAATTTTTTTTAAAAAAACTAATGTTAGATACCACCTCCTTGGGGTGTACTATGTTTAAAATTTTGAACTTCCATAAAATCCTGTTCTGATACATAAACCTTTTAAAGAACTTATTGTGTGTGTGTTTACTTATGATCCACTCCCCTCACCACTCTATATTCAATGTAAGGGAAGGGAATATGTTTGTTTTAAATCTTTCCTTCCTTGGATTTAACATACTACATGCCACATACTACATACTCAAGAAATATTCACTGAATGAGTGAACGAATAAATTTTGTTTTGTAAAGATTCTTTATTCTCCCACATTTGAGGCAAGCTAACTGTTATGATGATCTATTATTTATAAATAATGTTCTGTTTCTTCTCTTCCTTTAGAGTATTCTCTATTCTAAATCCTCGCTATTAAGAATGTGGTCCTCATACTCTCATTGACATTATCTGGGAGCTTATTATAATTCCAGAAAGCCAGCTTTGACCCTATACTTACCAACTGTGCATTTTAATAGAGATGATTCATACACACATTAAGTATTGAAAAACATTGCTCCAAAATAGATTTGGTAATCAAAGTCACTTGGGAACACCCATCAAACAGGAAGCTTATGAGAGAATTGAGGAAACAGCCAAAGCAGTTGCTGAGAGACCATTATTCTCCAATATCAGGTACTGTTCTTTAATTCACTTTGTCAACAAATATTTCTCAGAGCCGACCATGTCCTAATAACATTTCTAGGCACTGTGATAAGAACTAGAAATCAGAGAATGAAATTAAACAGTCTGGGAACTCATAATACAGTAGGCTGTTCCCTTTTGGTTGAAAACCTCTCCGGCTATTTAGGACTGTTGAAGAGGAGTCACAGTTTAATTAACTAGATAAGGGGGTCCTTTTTTCACTTGAATATTAATAGTTGAAAGTGGTGGGGGGTTGGGGAGGAGAGAAAAGAAACCTTTCATAATAGCAAGTGTGATGATTAACTTTATCAATTTGACATTATCTGGGAGTTTGTGGTTTGTTTTGCTTTTTTTTAAAGATGTTATTTATGTATTTATTTGAGAGAGAGACAGAGATCGTGAAAGAGAAAGAGCATGAGCAGGGCAAGGGACAGAGGGAGACAGAGAAGCAGCTCCCCGCTGAGCAGGAAGCCCAGATATGGGGCTCAATCCCAGGACCCCAAGATCATGACCTGAGCCGAAGGCAGACACTTAAGCGACTTCTTAATATTTGATTAAATCTTATTCTGGGTATATCTGTGAGGCTGTTTCTGGATGAGATTATCATTTGCATCAGTAAACTGAATAAAATAGATTGCTCTCCCAAATGTGGGTGGGCCTCATCCAATCTACTAAAGGCCTGAATAGGACAAAAAAGGCTGAGTAAGGAATAATTTGCTGTCTGCTCAGCAGTCTTTGAGCCAGAACATTGGTTTTCTCTTGCCTCTGGACTCAGACTAGGATTAGAGCTCTATAGCATCTGCTCTCTTGGGTCTTCAGTTTGCCAACTGCAGATAGTGGGACTTCTCAGCCTTCCTAACTACCAAATGAGCCCATTCCATATATATTATATACATACATATCATCGATTCTGTTCTTCTGGAGAACCTAGACTAATACACCAGGTGAGCATGGTGGTTAGGTTGTTTTCACAGAGAATATTGGATGTAGGATAATCAACATAGATAACTATCTGAATGAAGTTAAAATTTGAGGACTGTCGCTTTGAGTTCTTTCACTTTCCATACATCATCCCAATACAGCAATTCATGATGAGCTGGACAAAGAAGACTACAATCAGAGAGATGATCCTTATCACATTTGTACAGACAGTTTAAATCTATACTAATATTGTAGCAACTAACTTTATGTGACCATTCAGATTTATATTTAAATGAACCAAAATTAATAAAATTAAAAATGCAATTCCTCAGTCACATGAGCCACATTTTAAATGCTCAAAAGTCATATGTGGCT
Organism: Callorhinus ursinus; assembly: GCF_003265705.2. NCBI lineage: Eukaryota > Metazoa > Chordata > Mammalia > Carnivora > Otariidae > Callorhinus > Callorhinus ursinus. The sequence continues at coordinate 42,109,805 of NW_027397071.1, forward strand.
AGTAGCTGTCATATCAAACAGTAGTGGTGCAGTACATTTCTAACATTGTGGAAAACTTTGTTTCACAGTATTGGCCTAAATCATCAGTGGAAGCATAGGCACCAACAGCTTTCTTTGAAAATGGAGTTTGGTTTAAAACCTGAATAATAATGAATAAGTCCCCCTAAATCTGTCTTGGTATGTCTATATCAGGAAAGTGAAATATCTCTAAATGTTTTAAATCGAACTGTTCTTTTGTGTCTCAGTTACTCCTTACCCACATATTGACATCATTATTTTTCAACAACTTATCAAAGGTGGTGGAAGGAGTAAATAATAGAATTATAAATATGCTATTCACTTACATTATTTAAACTTAGGTGATACATGTCAGTTATCAGTAATTCTTGATAGTTTCTCAAAAATGTTTTAAACAGGATGAATCTTTGCCCTTTAATAATGATAGCTCTTGTATTTTAATGAATGAAAACTTAGTGTCAATTTTATCTCACTTCCTTTCTTGCTCCAGCAATGCAAATATTAGAAAGTATTGTCTTCAAGCTTTAATGCTTATAAATTTAATTACCAAGTTCAAAGGAAAAACAAAGGACAAGTTGTATGCTAAATTATAATTTGGGGAGGGAAGTTTCAGTGTCCCTTCCTAACTATGGCATAAATTCTGCCTTAAATTTTGGAAGACATGAACAAAAATCCTATTTGGACTCTTTAAACTTTCTTTATACATTTTTTTGCCTGCAGTGATATTTTTAACAAATTCTGATGTTTCATTCAGGAGTACTACCTATTGCCGAGCAAGAAACAGTTTTTTTATTTATTTTTATTTATGTTTTTTAGGAAAGTGTTTTCTAATTGAAGCATTGTTTATTTACTTGTGGGTATGATGATGATTAATCACTGGAACTTTATTTTTAAAAATGCAAAGTCATTTGAATGGAATTCCATTTTTTCTTCTCTTTTGAGTGAGAATAGTTATCAACAATCTCTAACTCTTTATATTTCTGATATAGAATGACATATAATTGTTAATAATTTCCTAGCAGTTTCTATACCCAAATGGTATTTTTCCATTGCAAGTGACCAGAATTCCTCTTTGCAAATTTTAGGCCACAAGCCTTCCACTTATCTATTATGCAAAGCACCGTTGTAATTTTTAAAGCCATCCATTATAGATTTACTATCACTGGCCTCTATTTGTCTAGACACTTAAATACCCATGCCTTCCCTGCTGCATTTCCCAAGAACTCATTACGTTTCTTTTATTTGTTTGGCACATTGATCTCAATTCTGGTCCTTACTTCCAGGTTCTGCCCTTTTATTACCCAATCTAGCTAGAACAGAAGGAAGACTGACAACTTTCATTTAACTGTCAGGTCCTTCTGGGGTCCACTAGCTGCAGTAAGATGACTCTACATTGTATTTAATGAACCATGAAGATAGTAAGACCCATAAAAAAAGTTTTCATGCCCTTAGAGCAAGAGGCTAGTCTCGTCTTCTATTAAAGCTGTTTAATAGCCCACAACAACTGCCAGACATGGGGGAAAAGGTGAAATGGCGATGTAAGTGAGCTACTCACCTCCCATAATGAAGCATCTGTTCAAAAAATATAGAGTGCTCTCTCCTTCTTAGAAACTCACAAGGCAAAGGTGAACCAAGTAGTGAAATAAAGACTCAATTAAACAATACATGTTATAATTGGAATGAGAGAGGAAAAGGAGGTTAGAAAGAAATAGGAAAATGAGGGGAGGTGTTTCAGCAATTTAAATATTGTTCATTAGTGAGAATGAAAAGAAGTACACAGCCTACCTACTGTTACAGCAATTAGGTTCCACACAATTTGGCAAGAATAATATTAAGCAGTAGATAAATTTTTTGTTTGTTTTGTATACACAATAAAATTCCTGTATTATTTCCACGTAATGTTGGAGTTTGACCTCTCTCCCAGGAATTATATTCTCCTCCCTATGTCTGGACATGTTGGCTATCAGTTTAAAGGAAAGAAAACAATAACTAGTAAGAAAGCAGTTAGGATGGTTGTGCTGTGTAAACAAAGATACACTCATTTTCCCAGGAAGACTTCTAACATCTCAGATTTGCCTCAAAATTTTATGGCTTTGTTCACTTCATTTTAAAGCTAAAGTGGAGTTCATTGATTTTCTTATGCAAAAACATGAAAGGAAGAATTAACCTATACTCATTTTATTTCTACATGTTTTAATAGATAAAATGTTAACTGATAACCAGCAACCCTACTGTGTCCACAGATTACAAATATTGCCACATCGACATACCTCAGTATGGAAATTTCACTACTTGTAGCTTTGATTCTTTAGATTATGAAAGTAAGTTTCCAGAAGTCACCTGTGAAATGCCATTACATTCAGGAGATCTAACTCATTAGGTTAAGCTATCATCATACAAGGGTATTTTGCAGAAATAAATTCCAGAAAATTACAGGCAATATTATGTAGAAAACAGAGGTAGGCTGCAGAAAAACGATGAAAGCAGGTCCACCACTTGTTTGGCAACTGAAAAAGTGGATGGATCTCTGATCATAACTGATCCCTGAATGAGGTGTCATGAGACAGGGCACATTCAGCACAACCTAGAGCCATATGTGGTGACCTCAGGTGAAGGGATTAGTTTAACGCTTGAAGTGCTTCAAGACAGACTAACCCTGAGTAGAAGTGCTACAGATGGGGCTGTGAGTTTCAGGCCTTACTAACAATAGGGAACTGATAGTAAAAATTGTCTTCCTTCAGGAAGTAATAGGACAATAAATTGTAGAACAAATTTGGTAAATGAGAAGGTAGCAAAGTTTGATTTGTTTGTTTATTTGTTTGTTTTAGTCTATATCACTATTTTGCCTGGGCTTGCTTTGTGTATATGAGTTCATTTCCTGTGGAGTTTTTACTGGGGAGATTTATTTAGGAGAGTTTTAAAGCACATTGGTATCCTTCAAAATGACTGTACGCAGAGTGGACAGAGCCTATAATTACTAATGATAACTTGTTACTAGGTTGGGTAAATGCATTTTAATCAAACCAATCAAAGTTTTTATTTTTCTTTTTAAAAAATGCATCTGTAAAGTGTCTGCCTTTAGCTTGCCAAAACAAATGAAAAACATCTCTGTTATTTTGCTTATAAGGAAACATCAGTGCTGATGGCTGCATACATCTCTCCATACGTATTGTAAGTTTGCACTAAATGAACTTTCCTTGGAGGGTGAGAATTGACTATCCCTTAAAAAGAAAAGAAAAGAAACTTGAAAGGCATTTTGCAGGTTTGTATGGCATATGCCTGACCTTCTAAATATATATCCAGAGGTTTTGTGGGTTATGCTGTCTATGACAGAAGTCCATCATGCCAGAAAAGTTAAGCCTGACCGGTGCCTTAATGAAAGCAGATTTGACCCACAATTCATATGTCCATCTAAAAATGCAGTGCACTTAAAATATCCCTTTAGCTCTGGGTTTGAGTAATAGGAAATGTTTGTTTTATTGGCCTCTAGCTATAAAAATATAGTCAGTGTTATTTGCCCTTTAAAATTCTTTACAAAAAAGAACATTCATCTAATTTATACTGAAACATTGTACAATAGGCTTAGTATGTAATCATCTGCTAGTACCACAATAAATAGTTGCTATGTATTCATCAGAAGTTATTATTAATCACCAGTTTCTTATAATGGCTATCCTTATGTCTTTCTAACAGCTTCACTCTGTCAATTAAGTTATTGTGGACTGAGCTAAGAATTTCATTAAGTGCCTATTTTTCAGAAGGAACACTTTGGTGAAGAAAATGCAGACATATGCATGTAGGCAATATATAATTGCCTTATTATTTCATCACCATAATTCTATTTTAGAGCTGGCTTTAGATATCCATCTTTAAAATTAACGACATTAGAGAAAACTTGAGATTTATTCCCTTTTAAAGTGCATCAAAATATCATATAAAATAGAAAAAGCTTATCAGAACACTAATTCTGCTTTAATTTGGGTCTCAGTCTTTATCCCTATAGTTGTATCCAAGCAGCCAAATTAAAGAGAAGGTTGTAAATGCCAACCAATGCATTTTTACCCAGTGAATTAATAGAGCCAATGGAGATAAGAATTTAAAAGGAAAAACAAAGTCTTGTGTATATTAATGGGGTAAATTTAAACAAGAACAAATAATTTCATTCCACTGATTTCGGTCATATCTTTTAGTAAATATGGACATGCCACTTCCCAAATCATTTTATACATATACTAAGGACCAACTCTATATTAAACACTCCAATAGGTACTGTATGAAAGGATAGAAAAAGATATGATCTAGGCTGCTCCCCAAAACACCTGCATCCTTGCCATGGATATATATATGTACACATATATATGTAAATGACCAAATAACATTCAGGAGATTTGCAATTTCTAAATTTAGAAATAGGGGTGCCTGGCTGGTTCAGCTGGAAGAACATGGATTCTTGATCTCAGTGTTGTGAGTTTGAGCCCCACACTGGGCATAGAGATTACTTAAATAAATAAAACTTAAAAAAAGAAAGAAGGAAGGAAGGTCTCTTTTTTACAAATCTCTAAGTTTTTTTTATGAATCCCTATTTTGCATCTTCATGCACGTTCTAGTCTAAATGCCTATTCAGTGGACATTTCAATCAGATAAAATGCTTCCATTTGGATAAGCTATCATTTTCTAGAATTCATCAGATACAAAATGAAAATTATTACATTACCCTAACCCAATCCAACATCCCTATTTCTATATTTTGGTCAAATTCATTGACATTTTATTTTTATTTCTGATTAGTATTTATTGAATAGTACGTTCCCGATCATTGTATGCCCAGTGAATTTATCATGCCCATCCTGGTCTAGGCCTGCTCAATACTAGTCCTATACACATAATCATGCACACTCACAACATCATATACAATAATGAAAATATGACACTTCATTAAAATGCTCTTAACAAATTTTATACCAAAAAAGAATATGAAAGCAAAACGAAAAAGCAATACTTTTTAAAGATAATTTTCTGTGTCAAAGAAAAATATTTTTTTATTTCAAATTGCAGTGAACAACTTTGAAGAAGTCAGAACACATAATAGAAAATGCCATATTTGTATAGACGGCCAATTAGAGATAATCATAAAATTTCAACAAAGGTTTTTTACTCAACACAAAATTGAGTAAAACTAATTTTCTACACTTTGGAAAGTATTTTGGCACCCTTTAAAATTATAGTATCGACACATTTGACATACTTGCAGTTTGCTAAACAATGGATCAATCATAATCAATATTACAGAATATTTGAAAATATTGAAACATTACATCATGGTCAAAGACTCAATACTTAATGTGCTTCCAGAAAATCAATTTTCCAATTTTTACTGTCCTGTTTTGAGGATATTCCTCCACACTTAGCAATGTGCTGTCAAAGAAAGTGAAGTGTGATAGTCATCCAAGTTTGGCTCAAGTCACCTTCAATACCCCTTGCTGGTAGCACTGGCAAATGACAATTCATAAATGCCAATTATTGGATTTTGGTCTTATTTTACATAAAAGTAACTGATTCTCATATTATGTTCAAAATTCTCAGTGTTTTCAAATCAAAATTGAGGCCTCTCCCTAAAGAAAATGTTATGTATTAATAGCTTTTATAAAAGCAGGAGTTTAAAAAAATCAATCTTACAGGTAAAAAGAAAGCAAAGCAAAACAGTTTTATAATTTTTCTCCCCCCTGCTGTGTGTTTTGTTTGTTTGTTTGTTTGTTTTGGTCAATAAGGCTATCTAAATGACACATTTATAGAAAGGACTTTGTTGTTTGTAACTATAAACACTTTAGAGATTATTAAGAATGATCAATCTACTCTAAAAGTCAGGGTGAACATTTATCTTGAATTTGTTATAAATCAAGAACTATAGGAACTCACTATGGTGAAAATATTAGAGAGTTCTCAAACTCAAGACAAGTGTGGCATATTATCCATTTTTCTCACAGGATCAAAAGTGTAGTATAAAGATTCCTTTGTTTTTCCCAAGAGAAAAAGTGTAAGGTGAACACTGAAAGGTAATGCTAATATGAAAGATTAACCCAAGAGCAGAGAAAAGATTTGCTAATAAAGAATTGAACTGAAACCACCACCAAACTGTTATGCAAAGTTACATGGTCCCATTCTCATGGCCATTCAGACCTCATTTTCATACATTTGGAAAACATGTAACTAATGTTGAGTTCCCATTTTCATTTTCTATTACCTTGGATATGTTTTCTCTTAGAAAAATGAATTATACCTAATTCACAAAATGATATATGTTACTTAGCCTTTAAAGCTTAATGTGTTCAGGCAAATATATACTAATTTACATTGTAAAACACTATGAGGTAAATGATTGCTTTTTATATAAACCAACAAAGCAGTGATGAGTGAGTTTCGGCCCCAAAGAAATCTGCAAACCTCTTGCCAGATGTGCACAGTGAACAAATCATATTATATTTCATCAAAGGACTGGGAAATCCTTAGCAATGATTAGAACCTCAGCAGTTTATACCACTCATTAGGAAACAATGGCCAATGCCCCCAGCTGGAAGAGTAGCCAGTTGAACAATATGACAGTACAATGGGAGAATAAAGCATCTTCCAAACAAAACAAACCATGCATGTCCTTTTAGCTAGAAGCATAGCTCCCCCAGTCAATGAAACAAGGCTCTGAGCATTAAACTGGGATTTGGAATTAAACTAAGATTTTTGTTATAAAATAATTAAAATTTAGAATTAAAAATAGGAAATAGAACCTCAAGGAGATAAGGAAGCAATTACAGAATGTAGCATTTCTATTAATAAAATTTTATTTCAACATTTTACACATTTATAAACAGTAGAGTATTGTGAAATTATTTAGATCCCCTAACAGGAGACCCTAAAAGAGTACTCATTATCTATTTCCAAATATAAAACTCTAGAGTAATGCTCCACTGATGAATAAAGTTAGATTAATATTTAGATTTTTTTTACATATACTAGATCCTCACTCCAATATTGCCCTTGGTGAACGTGCTTCTTTCACACATAATTAACTGCTTCAAAGTAAAAGATGAACAAAATGCCAAGAAATCCCTTGTCAAAACACATTGATTTATTAATCTCTATGACCCCTCCTATGCTTACCCTTGTACAAGCATTACTATAATCAGCATCAGATACTACTTTGTGTTCTACTTTGTTTTCTCATTTTCCAATTATAGACTTCTTGCACTGTGTCCTTGTAGATACTTCACATTTTTGAAATAATATATTATCCCAAAAATATACCAATAGTTACTAATAGTCCAGGGCATTATCCTTAAATCTTTCTTGCTCTCACCTCTGACATATGAATCTATCACTAAAGTTTTTCTATTTTACTTCCTAAATACCTTTCTCAGGCCTACCTTGTCCTGTTCAACCCCAAAGTTCACTGTTGCTCATTTCAGGCTCACCATCATCTGTCACTGAGAGTTCCTTATCTGCCCTTTCTTTGTCTCCAGTTTCAGTCAACCCCTCAAATCCATCCCTTGCTCAGCTGCTAGAGGGACTGTCTCTTCTATCACATCTACAATTCCATAGATTATAAATCACAATTTTATTATTATTATTTTTTAAAAAATGTATTTATTTGAGAGAGAGAGAGAGAGAGAAAGAGAAAGTGCACATGACCTGGTTGTAGAGGGCAAGAGAATATGAAGCCGACTCCTTGCTGAGCACAGAGTCCGATGCGGGGCTCAATCATGACCTGAGTGGAAACCAAGGTGGCCACCCAACAGACTGAGCCACCCAGGCGCCCCTAATCACAATTTACTTATTAAGAGCCAAGAAAGTGAAAAACATGCTGCTGATTAAATGACAAATGCAATGTATTCTAATCACCTAGAATGTTGTTTTATTCTTACTGAGGTACTTTAAACTTATTTAGACATGTGTTTTCATCATCATTCTCTCTTGTATATAAATATATATACAAATGCAATTGGTTACACAATTCCTAAAATCATCTTCCCATCTACAGTTCAGCTCTTCTGAATCACATTTCAGCTCACTGTTCCTGCATTAACGTTTTTCCATTCAGTATTGTTGCCGTGCTATCTAGAGATCTGGCAGAACAGCATTTAAATCTTAACAATCTTAATTGAATTTTTATGTGTCAATGCTAAAATGTGTGAGGAGGTACACAGTTTTTCAAAATTCTTTTAGGGCATAACTAAGCAAATGTCAAAAAAACCAAAACCACCAACCAACCAGACAGAAAAATCCTGCTAATCTAAACCCAAAGTGACCATGGGAATGAGACTTTCTTAGTGAGATAGTTTTTGCCAATTCCATTTCCTGGACTACATTTTCCATTTCACTCCCACTTGCCCAAGCCACTGTGGGACTCCTATTACAGGTGAATGTAAATCTCTGGTTTCTGTAAGATAGCTGGGGAAACATAGTTGCTTTTCTTCATACAAAGCATGACTAGTTTCAAGAACCAATATACAAACAAACTTTTATAATTTAAACCTTATGTAAGTTTGAGACTAGTTTTGTGTAACACAAGTCTACAAAAAGTCTCCATAAATAGGATCACCTGTTTTATAAAATCTCATATCTCTATTTTGAGAAGACAAATACCATGTGCCCAATCAATTCTTAATGAAAATTATGCTATAAATCAACATGTAAGTTACTTTGGTTAAAATGGAATATTTTAAATATTTTTATATTTCCCATATTCTAAAAGTTAAAAATAGTATCATATTCAAGCAAATATTAAATCTACGTCCTAAATGCATGACAGTTAACTTTTTTCCTTTTTTCCCCTCCTTTGTTAATTTCATCGGAAAATTAAAACAGTACTAGCAAATCTATTAATCCATATCTTTTCATATTACACATGTTTTATATGTGAAATAAACTGAGAATTGTCTGTTAAATTAATAAATTATTAGTTAAATTTTACTTCCAATTTGAACAAAAACGGTATTCACACCTATAATGATGAAATTAACATATAAAACTATATTGCCAAGTTGTTACCAAGATTATTCATTTTTTAAAATGCTGAATTTGATATGTAATAGCCTAAGTCTAATTACCTTTAAAAACAAAGTTCTTTTTAACAGCTAATGCAGTTAAAATTAGTAAAAATGTTTGCGAATAGCATCAGTTGGGAATTCTTGAAACGGAAGTTTTTTTGTTTTTTTTTTAAGACAGAGAATTTAAGAATAGTATCATATTCAATCAAATATTAAGTTTATGTCTCACAAAGACTCTGAAATTCATTACTGAATTAAAATATGAAATTGTTTTTCATTATAAATGCCTTGCTAATTCTTTTCTTGTCCTAGGTCAGGAAGAGAATTAGAATAATGTAAGCAAGTTGAGTAAGTGTTTGATATTTGAAGACCTGGTGAAGATGTGTCTGACATACAACATAAGTTAAATGGAAGAGAATCTGAAATCATAAAGGTGAATAAAAATGGTCATGATAAAATTAGTGCTGGAAGTAATGATGATCTACAAACTACAATCTACCAAGAAAAATTCTACATTTTTAATAAAAATTATATGTATGTATTAATAATATATAAACATTGGTAACTGAAGACAGGAATATAAAGTCAAGTAAAGATACTTGAATATAAGATAAAATTAGAAGGTTGATGTTTGACTTCTGTTGGTGTAAGTTGTACAAATAGTTTTTTACAACTTTTTTTTATTCTGTTTAAGAAAATGATTATTTCAATTTCCTATGTATTCAACTTTTATGTTTTAGTGGTGTAATATTCGTGATTTTAATTCACAAATCTTTATGTAATAAAGGCTAGAAATTCAAAAATTGATTATTCCCACGTAGAAATACCTAACAGATAACAAAATTGTTATAGAAATAGAGATCAGAAAGTCAGGGATATGAGGATAGAAACAAAGCCAGGCTAGTCAAGTCAATAACAAATCAAGATAATGGGAAAATGTTGATAAAATAATGAAATGGAGAAGAAAAATAGTAAAAATAGAAATAAAGGCCACTACTTTTGGAAAAGTACAGGCCACAACATAATAGTAATGTAAAAATTCTGAGCTTGAATAAATAAAATGAGGATAATAAAGAAGTTGTTTTGAGACTCAAAGTAGGTATTCCACAAAAGCCTAGAGCATAGTATCCAGAAAATAGACTCTCAGAAATGATTGTTATTTTTTCAGAGGTTAACTTCAGGAAAGTAGTAAAAAGTTAAGTCAGATTTTATTACCTATTATGTTATTTTAAAATGCTTAAAATACTCAAATAAAAATTGTTCTTATTACTAGCGACATTGCCGATAACTCAGATGTTTTATAGGAAACTTGTACAGGCATAACAGTCTTCGGTATTCTGTCATAAGACTGGTTTAATGTACAGAGAAGGGTAGATTGGTTTAATACACAGAACTAAACACTTAGTGGCTCATAATGTTAAACCAGATAGCTGCTATGGTTTTAACACCTCGGTAATAAAAAAAACTTGGAGAAATAGAAATCGAAATCAGTAAATCAAAAATCCGTCTTGAAATATGTCTGTAGGATGCTATTAGTGTTAAGATCTTGGCTCTGTGGCCAAACAATCTGGCATCTTTTTTTTTATTTCCATTCTGACTCTAAGGGTATTAATGGTCAAACTATGAGTAATAAATGTTCACACATATTCCTTATAATTGAGAGCTTATATAAAATATGATAGTTTGCAATTCCTTCACAACTCCACCTACAATGATTCAATAGCCTAGATACGCTCCTTATTTTTGTCACCATCAGGACATAATTCTTTAGGAATTTCTGTTTTCTCACCCACATCTTCTTTATCAAATTTTAGTTTTAAAATACTTAAAAAGGAATCCAGCTGAGCTATATTAATGACTTAAACTGTTGTGTTGTATTAAGACTTGAGAGTTGTACTGAAGTTTCTCCATTTCCTGTTACTTGAAAAAAACACCCATCAATCATTCCTTATTGTTTCCATTTAAAAAGAAAAAAGGAAGCAATCACCCTATATTTAAACTAGTTTAAATTATAAGTTATTTGACAGATGACAACAGGTTAAAATTTAAGGATGATATGTCAGCCTTCTTCACCGTTGTGTTTTGCCATTTATAAGTGATAGGCATGACATATCAAATGAGTATGCCCTTTCTTAACACAAAAGATGAACTTCATTCTGAAAAATCAGAAACTGGAATTGGGACACAGTTTGATACAAATTCCATATTTTCACATGTGTTTCTCTTGGTCATTTATCATATTCTACCTTGTATAATAATTTTCCTGCTCATCTATCTCCTATTATTAAATAATTAAATAATTTAGATTCTTTTCATCTTTTTTACTCCTAGAACATACCATAGTATCTTCTTCATAGCCAATGCTTGGTAAATTTGTTAAATGAAGTAACTTGTGTGCTTACACTCATACAGACTGACAGTTTATACACTAAAGTGCATTTTCCTTAAAGGCAGGAACTACATATTTTATTTTGTTTTTTTAAGTTTTTATTTAAATTCCAGTTACTTAACATACAGTGTAATATTAGCTTCAGGTGTACAATATAGTGATTCAACACTTCTATACCTGCTTAAGATTCTTTCTCTCCACCTCCCCCTCCCCCCTTTCTAAAAAAAAGCCAAAAAAGAATACCGTCTGCACCTGGGTGGCTCAGTCAGTTAAATGTCTGACTCTTGGCCCAGGTCACAATCTCAGAGTTGTGGGATTGAGCCCTGCATTGGGCTCCTAGCTCAGCTGGGAGTCCCCTGGAGATTCTCTCTCTCCCTGTCCCTCTGCCCCTCCCCCCCACATTCTTGTTCTCTAAAATAAATAAATAAATCTTTGAAAAAAATCCTGTCTAGCTTCAGCCATGTCATTGTAAATGGTAAAATTTCACCTTTTATGGCTGAGTAGTATTCCATTGTATATATATATATACCACCTCTTATTTATCCATTCATTAGTTGATGGACACTTGGGCTCTTTCCCTAATTTGGCTATTGTAGACAATGCTACTATAAACATCAGGTGCATGTGTCCCTTTGAATTAGTATTTTTGTATTCTTTGTGTAAATACCTAGTAGTTCAACTGCTGGATTGTAGGGTAGTTCTATTTTTAACTTTTTGAAGAACCTCCATACTGTTTTCCAGAGTGGCTGCACCACTTTGCATTCCTGCCAACAATGCAAGAGGAGTCCCCTTTCTCCACATCCTCGCTGGCACCTGTTACTTCTTGTGTTGATGATTTTAGCCATTCTGACAGTATGAAGTGATAGCTCATTGTGGTTTTGATTTGTATTTCCCTGTTGATCAGTGATAGTGAGCATCTTTTCACGTGGCTATGGATCATCTGTATTTCTTCTTTGGAAAAATGTCTCTTCATGTCTTCTGCCCATTTTTTAATTGGATTATTTGTTTTGGGGTGTTTGTTTTTATAAGAATTTTATTTATTTTGATACTAACCCTTTATCAGTTATGTCATTTGCAAATATCTTCTCCCATTCCGTAGGCTGTCTTTTAGTTTTGTTGATTGTTTCTTCGGCTGTGCAGAAGCATTTTACTTTGATGAAGTCCCAATAGTTTGTTTTTGATTTTGTTTCCCTTGCCTCCGGAGACATATCTAGAAAGAAGTTTCATTCTTTTGCATGTAGCTGTCCAGTTTTCCCAACACCATTTGTTTAAGAGACTCTTTTTCCCATTGGATATTCTTTCCTGCTTTGTCGACGATTAACTGACCATATAGCTGTGGGTTCATTTCTGGGTTTTCTATGCTGTTCCATATGTCTATGAGTCCATCATTGTGCCACTACCATACTGTTTTGATCACTAAAGCTTTGTAATATGACATGAAGCCTGGATTTGTGATGCCTCCAGCATTGCTTTTGCTATTTGGGGGTCTTTTGTGGTTCTACACAAATTTTAGATTGTTTGTTTAACTCTGTGAAAAATGCTGTTGTTGTATTGATAAGGATTGCTAGGACAAGAACAGCCAAGGAAACAAAGCTAGGAGAATAAAGGAAATAATAAAGATTAGAACAAAATAAATAATATAGAAACCAAACAAAACAAAACAAAACAAAAAAAAACAAACAGAGAAACAAAAGCAATAGAACAGATCAATGAAACCAGGAGCTGGTTCTTTGAAAAATAATAATAATAATAAAAAACCCGCTAGCCAGACATATCAAAAAGAAAAGAAAAAAGACCCAAATAAATAAAATAACAAATCAGGGAGGAGAAATCACAACCAATACCACAGAAACATAATTATAAAAGAATATTGTGAAAAACTATATGCCAACAAATTGGACAACCTGGAAGAAATGGATAAATTCATAGAAACATATAAACTACCAAAACTGAAACAGAAAGAAATAGGAAACTTAAATAGACCCATAACCAGCAAAGAAATTGAATCAGTAATCAAAAATGTCCCAACAAAGTCCCGGGCCAGACAGCTTCGCAGGCAAATTCTACCAAACATTTAAAACAGTGTTAATACCTGTTCTTTTCAAACTATTCCAAAAATAGAAAAGGAAGGAAAACTTCCAAATTCATTCTCTGAGGCCAGCATCACCTTAATACAAAAACCAGATAAAGACTCTACAAATAAAGAGAACTACAGACCACTATCCCTGACAAACGTGGATGCAAAAATTCTCAATAAAATACTAACAAACCAAATCCAACAATACATTAAAAAAATCATCCACCCCAATCAAGTGGGATTTATTCCCAGCTTACAAGGGTGGTTCAATATTTGTAAATCAATGTGATACACCATATTAATAAAAGAAAGGGTAAGAAGCATATTATAATTTCAATAGATCCATAAAAAGCATTTGACAAAGTACAACATTCATTCATGATAAAAACCCTCAACAGAGTACATTTAGAGGGAACACACCTCACATAATAGAAGCTATTTATAAAAAATCCACAGTTAATATAATCCTCAGTGGGAAAAACTGAGAGCTTTTCCTCCACAGCCAGAAACAAGATAGGGATGTCCACTCTCACCACTGTTATTTAACATAGAACTAGAAGTCCTGCCCACAGCAATCAAACAAAAAGAAATAAAAGACATCCAAATTGGCAAGGAAGAATTAAAACTTTCACTATTTGCAGATGACATGATACTCTACATGGAAAACCCAAGGACTCTACCAAAAATTGGCTAGAACTGATAGACGCATTCAGTAAAGTCTCAGGATACAAAATCAATGTACAGAAATGCTTCATTTCTATACATTTATAATGAAAGAGAAAGTAAGGAATCAATCCCATTTACAATTATACCAAAACTCCTAAAATACCTAGGAATAAACCTAACCAAACAGGTAAAAGACCTGTACTCTGAAAACTATAAAACAGTGATGAAAGAAATTAAAGATGACACAAAGAAATGGAAAGACATTCCATGCTCAGGGATTGGAAAAACAAACATTGTTAAAATGTCTATACTACCCAAAGAAATCTACACATTTAAGGAACTACATATTTTATATCTGCATACCTGTCTTCTCACAGAATATTTGTGACATAGACATGGGCAATGAATAATTTTTACAGAATAAGTATTTTGATGGGAATACAAAACAGGGTATTTTCAAGTTGTCACAAAAGTCAAAGTTTAATAGGTAAATTGGACAAAATTTGAAGAAATTTTTAAGTGTCACATCATTAAAGACTAAAGATTTAAAATTATAGAGACTGATTAATTCCTGTTATGACACTTAATGGATATACCAGGATAACAACCACTCTGCCTCTATGAGCCTTATTTTTCTTCACTAAAATGAGGAAGAAATAACATAATCTCTGCACCTGCTTAAGTTATATAATACCAGAAGTTATTTCTCATCAGGTACTATGCCTGAGTCTTCAGCAGTTTCAGTCTATCAAGACAACTATTTTGGGGTCATTGGGCATGTGGTAACACGAGTAATACTCTTGGCATTACTATCTTTATCTACTGCTTTTCTTCTAAAGTTTGTTCCTTAATCAGACATGACGTATGTGAGGTAAAATAGTAACACATAACACATAAGGTACTATCTAAATCTGTGAAGACTGACTGGCATTGATAGAAGTGCTTCAGGCTATTCTTATTAAGTACAAGGTGTTACTCAACCATGAGGAAAACGATTGAACATAAACAACCTTTTCAAAGTAGATGTCTGAATTCCGATAGAATAATTTGATATTGAATCATTAGCCTCTGCTTTTGGCTGATTAGACACTCAGATCGATTCTGTTGAGGAGGAAATCTATATTGTCAATCACATACACAGTCTCCACCATGGTCGTTTTGTTCACTCTTTAGGCAAGAAATATGACTTGGGAAAAGGCACCTTTCTTTCATTGAAGTATAATTAACATAGAGTGCTATATTCCTTTCAGATGTACACTATGATTCAACAATTTTATGGATGTTACTCAGTGCTCATTACGTAAAGTGTACCTTAATCTCTATCTATTTCACCCATCCTCTCCCCTTCCCCCCCGCCCCCCCCACCACCTTCTTTCTGGCAACCACTGTTTGTTCTCTGTATTTAAGAGTCAGATTTTGTTTGTTTGTTTCTTTGTTTTCCTTTATTTGTTTTTCTTCAAATTCCACATATAAGTGAAATCATATGGTATTTGTTTTTCCCTGTCTAACTTCACTTAGCATTATATCCTCTAGATCCATCCATGTTGTTCTAAATGGCAAGATCCCATTGTTTTTTATGCCTGAGTAATATCCCATTGGAGATATATATATATATATATCATATCTTCTTAATCCATTCATCTATCGATAGACACTTGGTTGCTTCCATACCTCGGCTATGGTAAATAATTCTGCAATAAACAGGAATGCACATATCTTTTCTAATTAGTGTTTTCATTTTCTTTGGGTAAATAACCAATAGTGAAATTAACTGAATCATATGGTAATTCTATTTTTATTTTTATCAGAACCTCCCTACTGTTTTCAACAGTGGCTGCACTAATTTGTATTCCCACAAACAGTGCACGAAGGCTCTGTTTTCTCCACATCCTTGCCAACACTTGTTATTTCTTGCCTTGGATGATGAATGATTTTGAACATTTTTCCACGTGTCTTTTGGCCACTGTATGGCTTTAGAAAAACGTCTATTCAGGTCCTCTGCCCATTGTTAATTGGGTTGTTTTTCTGGCACTGAATTATAGTTCTTTATATATTTTGGATACTAGCTTCTTATCAGATATATAAAATATCTTCTCTCATTTAGTAGGTTGCCTTGTCGTTTTGTTGATGGTTTCATTCACTGTGCAAAAGCTTTTTATTTTGGTGTGGTCCCAATAGTTCAATTTTGCTTTTGTTTCCCTTGCCTGAGGAGACATATGTAGAAAAGTGTTCCTATGGCCAATGTCAAAGAAATTACTGCCTACATTTTCTTCTAAGAGTTTTATGGTTTCAGGTCTCACATTTAGGTCTTTAATCCATGTTGAGTTTGTTTTTGTGTATTATGTAAAAAAGTGGTCCAGTTTCATTCTTTCACATGAAGCTGTCCAGCTTTCCCAGCACCATTTGTTGAAGAGACTGTCTTTCCCCCATAATATATTCTTGCCTCCTTTGACATAGATTAATTGACCATATAAGTGTGGGGGTTTTTCCTGGGATCTCTATTTTGTTCCATTTATCTGTGGAAAAACACACTCATCCACAAGATGGATCCTCTTGTCTTCCAGATTATTGATAGTTTACACCAAACAGGATTATTTTTCTAGTGCAAAATTAGTTGGGACATGCATGTCTCCACACTATGCCCAATCTAAAATGTCCATCTGTATTCCTATTCTCCAGATCTCCTTGGAGAATATTCCTGTCTTATTTTTTTCCAAGTGTGTCAGGGACTTAGCAGCCAATCTATTAGCCACTCCTCATACATCATTGTAGATGCATATTTCAGGTCATCTCTCGTTCTATAAGAAGTTAAACATTAGAAACATTTACCTTTATCATTGTTTTCAAGAGTTGTCACTGAGTGCAATTATAAGCAGTGGCCATCTACTTCTAGCCGGTACCAGTATATCTTGGAGCTCTAACAGGAAACAAGACTCAAAACTTTTTCTTAGCCCATGAATTCATCATGGGAAACTCCCCATGAGGTCATACCTATAGTTTAGGGAAAGGCAGTGAAGCAGTAGGAGCAGGTGCCATGGGAGTCTGAGCCATCTGTTTATACAGTTTATTTGTGCCTTCCTGGATCTATGTGGCCAAGTCTAATATATACCATTTTCATTTTACAATAAAATGCTACTGTGCACATCCAATTTTATGGTTCGGTGGATCAGATCACACAATTCATGATTTGCGATACAAGTTGCATAGTTGTGGTATCCCATGAACAGGTGTTCACTCTACAAACTCCCAGTAACAAGACAGAGCTACATTTCAAATGAAGAATAGTTATTGCTAAATAAATGCATGGCTTTATTCTGAAACTTTAGAGGTCTATGCTGTTATCCTTATATGACAGCTTTTTAAAAGTTCCATAAAATGTTCCATCTACAATACTTCCAATACTATTGGGTCTACTAGGTCATAAAGCCCATGTGGCTGAGCAGTTTGAAACATAGTCTAGAATTGAATCAAGGTCTTTACTAGCTCAAAGACCAAGTCACTCCTGAGTGTTGTAGATAAAGCAGTAAATGAATAGCAGCAGCATTCCAAAATTGTGGTATATGTTATCTTCAAAATTATCTTGGAAATATCTTTCTTTGTGTCTGGGGTGCAAGGTACAGCAGTGTATTTCACACTTCAAAATAGACTGTCTTACCTACCCCCACATAACTAGACAAGTTGAAAGCTTACCTATGGGGCTGGGTCCTAAGGCATGTAGAGTTGTTGTTACTTACTTTTCACTGGGTCCTATTCACATGTTGTCAATGTAATGGATTGACATGACATTCTCTGAGATATTATGGGACTCAGCATTTCTTTAGTCTACATTATAACAGAGAGCAGGGTCTCTGACATAGCCTGGGGCAAGATTATTTTCTCTCTTTTTATTTATGATTATCTACTACAATAGTGATGAGAAGTAAAAGCATTTTTTTTTTCTGGGCCAGTAAGTGGGTGATGTACACTATGGGCCATGTTTATTTCCTCCTACAGATACCACATGTGGAACTGCAGCTGTGATTGAGACCACCATCTGATTGCATTTGAGATCATCTATGGTTGATCCTTATAACATACTTGGCTTGTTCATGAACCAAACTTGGAGAGAAAATGGGAATGGCATAGGGATCACCACATCTACATTTTTAATTCTTTAATTTTGGTACTTATCTAATTTTCACCAGGGATATAGTATTGCAATTTTAGAAGGTAGTAAGGGTAGCAGAGTTATCTCAGAAACTATTTCTAGGCCCTTCCCATGTCCTTGCACTAATTAGGGAATTCATGTGCTCTTCTGCCAATTATTAACAATCTACATGCTTGGACTGGAAATATAACCGAAGGACTAGTCTGTAGTTCCACTAAGTGTACAGTTAAACTATTAATTCTATCTCCTGACACTGTAAGTCTTCAAGCTATCCAATGGAACACACAGTGGCTTTCCAATTCTCTAGAGATTAACATCGATTTAGAGTCAATATTTCATATCCTGGAAATTCTGAATACTACACTTTGCCCAGTGGGATGTTACACTGGTAAATGACCATAAGTCCCTCTCAGGAAGACCAGAGAGAAGATTCACAGGATTTACCTGAGGCAGGCAGGCATGTGTTCTGATGTAACTGAATTTTATATATGTAAAGACATATGTGTGTTTTTTACTGACATATAATTGATATATGTCATTATATTAGTTTCAGGTGTACAACATAATGAGTTGATCTTTGTGTACATTGTGGAATGATTACCACAATAAGACTAGTTATCATCTGTCACCATACAGAGTTACAATTTTTTTCATGATAAGGACTTTCAAAATCTACTCTCAGCAATTTTCAAATATGCAATACCATATTATTGACTATAGTCACTCTGCTGTACATTACATTTCCATGACTTATTTATTTTGTAACTAGAAGATTGTACCTCTTGACCCCTTTCACCCATGTTGTCTACCTCCCACCCTCTCTCCCTGGCAACCACCAATCTGTTCTCTGTATCTATGCATGAGTTTTGTTTTGTTTTGTTTGTTCATTGGTTTGTTTGTTTTTTTTAAGATTCCATATATAAGTGAAGCCATACACTACTTGTCTTAATCTGACTTATCTCACTTAGCGTAGTATCCTCAAGGTCCATCCCTATTGTCTCAAATGGTAAGATTTCATTATTAATGGCTGAGTTGTATTCCATTGTGTATATATATATACCACATCATTATCCACGCACCCAGTGATGAACACTTCAGTTGTTTTCATACCTTGGCTATTGTAAATAATGTTGCAATGAACATAAAGGTACATATATCTCTTTGAATTAGTATTTGTGTTTTCTTCAAATAAGTATTCACAAGTGGGATACTGGATCAAACAATAGTTTTATTTTAATTTTTTTGAGAAAACTCCATAATGTTTTCCATAGTGACTGCACCAATTCAAATTCCCAACAAGAGCAAATGAGAGTTTCCTTTTCTCTACTTCCCTGCCAACATTTTCTATTCATTGCCTTTTTGATAATGGCCATTCTGGTAGGAGTGAGATGATTTCTTCTTGCGGTTTTGATTTGAATTTCCTTGATGATTAGTAATAATGTACATCTTTTCATGTGCCTTTTGGCAATCAGTGTGTCTTTTTAGAATAATGTCTATTCATATCTGCTCATTTTTAATTGAATTATTTTTTTTGGTTATTGAGTTGTATGAATTCTATATGATTTTAGGTATTATCCCCTCACTGGATATATGATTTGAAAGTATCTTCTCCTATTCAGTCAGTAGCCTTTTCTTTTTGTTGAAGGTTTCCTTCATTGTGCAAAGCTTTTTAGTTTGATGTAATCCCATTTATTTACTTTTGCTTTTGTTGCCCTTGAACTTGGAGTCTGGTCTGAAAAACTATCACTCGGACTGATGTCAAGGAGTTTACCACCAACGTTTTCTTCAAGAAGTTGTATGATTTCATGTATTACATTCAAGTCTTTAATCCATGTTGAGTTAATTTTTGTGTATGCTGTAAGTTGGTGATCTAATTTCATCTTTTGCATGCATCCAGTTTTCCCAGAACTGTTTATTGAAGAGATTGTACTTTCTCTATTGTATATTCTTGGCTCTTATTTTACCATATAGAATGGGTTTATTTCTCTGCTATTTTGTTCCTTTGATCTACTGTTTGTTTTTATGCCAATACCATACTGTTTTCATTACTATTGCTTTGTAATATAGTTTTATGCCAATACCATACTGTTTTCATTACTATTGCTTTGTAATATAGTTTGAAATCAGAAAAGTGATACCTCCATCTTTGTTCTTCTTTCTCTGTTTTGGCCATTCAGGATCTTTGGGATTATTTGTTCTATTTCTGTAAAAAGCGCCATTTGAATTTTGATAGAGCTACACTGACTCTGTAGATTGCTTTGGGTAGCATGGGCAATTTTAATAATATTAATTCCTCCAATCCATGAACACAGAATATCTTCCTATTTATTTGTGTATTTTTCAATTACTTTCATCCATGTCTTCTAGTTTTCGGTGTATAGGTCTTTCACATCTGGTTAAATTTATTCCTAGGTATTTTATTCTTTTTGGTTAACTGTAAATGGGACTCTTTCCTTAATTTTTTATTTTGATAGTTTGTTGCTGATATATAAAAACATAATAGATCTTGGTATATTGACTTGGGACTCTGCAACTTTACTGAATTTCTTTATTAATTCTAACAGGTTTTTTGGTTTTTGTTTTTGGTGGGGTCTTTAGAATTTTCTATATATAAAATCATGTTGTTTGCAAATAGTGAGAATTTTATTTCTTTCTTTCCAATTGGGATGCATTTTATTTATTTTTTTCCTGCCTATTTGCTCTGTCTAGGACTTCCAAAAGTATATTGAACAAAAGTAGCAAGAGTGGGCATCCTTGTCTTATTCCTGGTCTTAAAGGAAAAGCTTTCAGCTTTTCACCTTTGAGTATGTTAATTGTGGGTTTGTCATATATGGCCTTTATTATGTTGAGGTACATCCCAGCTGTACCCACTTTTTTGAGAGTTTTTATTATAAATAGATGTTGAATTTTGTAAAACATTATTTCTGCATCTATTATGATGATGATTTTTATGCTTCCTTTTGTTAATGTGCTATATCATATTGATTGTTTTACAGATATTGAACCATATTTGCATCCCTAGATTAAGTCCCACTTGATCATAATGTACTCTTCTTTTAGCATAATGTTGAATTCTGTTTACTAATATTTTGTTGAGAATTTCTGCATCTATGTTCATCATGGATACGGGCCTGAAATTTTCTTTTTAAGTGAGCTCTATGTGTGTTAGTTATCAAGGGAATGCTGGCCTAAAAAGAGTTTGGAAACATTCATGCCTCTTCAACTTTGGGAACACATAGAGAAGGATTGGTGTTAAATTTTCTTTGAAAGTTTCGTAGAATTCATCAGAGAAGGTCTGGCCCTGAAAGCTACAGGGAGTTTTGGGGAGTTTTTTTTATTATTTATTCAATCTCTTTACTAGTAAGTCTATTCAAATTTTCTATTACTTCATGATCCAATCTTGGAAGATTAGTATGTTACTAGAAATTTATCCATTTCTTCTAAATTGTTCAATTTGTGAGCATATAATTATTCATAGTAGTCACTTAGGATCCATTCTATTTCTTTGATATTAGTTGTAACTTCTCTTCCATTTCTGATTTTATTTATTTCTCTCTTTTTTCCTTTTCTTTTTTTTAAGATTTTATTTATTTATTTGAGGGAGAGAATGAGAGAGAGAGAGAGAGTATGAGAGGGGGGAGGGTCAGAGGGAGAAGCAGGCTCCCCGCTGAGCAGGGAGCCCGATGCGGGACTTGATCCCGGGACACCAGGATCATGACCTGAGCTGAAGGCAGTCGCTCAACCGACTGAGCCACCCAGGCGCCCTATTTCTCTCTTTTTTTCTTAGTCTGGCTAAAGATTTGTCAATTTTGTTTACCTGTTCAAAGAACCAGCTCTAGTTTCCTTGATCTTTTCTGTTTTGTATTCAATCTCTATATCATTTATTTCCACTCTAATCTTTATTTTCTTCTTTCTACTAACTTTGGGCTTCATTTGTTTTATTCCTAGTTCCTTTAGGTATAAAATTAGATTTTTTTTGGAGATTTTTCTTGTTTCTTGATGTAGGTCTGAACAACTATAAACTTCCCTCCTACAAGAACTTCTGCTGTGTCCCAAAGATTTTGGAACATTGTGTTTCAATTTTCATTTGTCTCAGGTATTTTTGGATTTCCTTCCAAAATTCTATATCTCTCATTTCTCATTTCATTTTTCAATTATTGCATTAGCTAGTACATCCACTTCCCTGTTACAAAGCTGTGGTGAGAGGGGATGTCCTTGCCTTATTCCTGTTCTAAGTAGGAAGCTTCAAGTTCTTCACCCTGAAGTTGAAATTGTCTTTAAGTTTTTGTAGATACACTTTGTTAAGGTTAGGAAAACCCCTGTATTCCTAGTTCATTGAAAGCTTTTATCATGAATGGGTGTGGGTTTTGTCAATTTTTTTTTCCCTGCATTGACTAATATGATCATGTGATTTTTTTTTTAGAATGTTGTGATAGATTGCATTAATTGATTTTTTAATGTGTTCAACATTCAAACTCACTTGGAATAAACTTACTTCGTCTTGGTGTATGATTCTTTTTAGACACTGTTGATTAGACTTGCTAATAATTTGTTTTGAATTTGTATATCTGTGGTCATGAGTTATTGGTCTGTAGTTTTTATTTTCTTTTAATGTCTTTGCTTTTGGTATTAGGGTAATTTTTGACTTTGCAGATGAGTTAGGGAATATTCCTTCTGCTTATATCTTCTGCAAGAGCTTCTAGAGAATTACTGTGATTTCTTCTTCAAGTGCTTGGTAGAATTCACCAGTGAAACCTTGTGCTATCGATTTGGGAAGGTCATTACTTACTGATTCAATTTCACTAATAGATATAGGCCTATTTAGATTGTCTACTTCTTGTGTGAGCTCTGATAGATTTTATCTTTCAAGGAATTGGTCCATTTCATCTAGCTTATCAAATTTGGGAGCATAGAGTTGTTCATAGCATTCCTTTATTGTCCTTTTAGTGTAAATGGTATCTGTAGTGATCTCATTTCTGGTATTAGTCATTTGTGTCCTCTGTCTTTTCTCCTTAGTTAGCCTGGCTAGCGGTTTATTGATTTTACTGATCTTTTCAAAGACTCGGGTTTGGGTTTCACTGATGTTCTCTATTGATTTTCTGTTTCCAACTTCATTGATTTTTCTTCTATTTTTTTAATATTTCTTTTCTGCTCCTTACCTGAGACTTAGTTTGCTCCTATTTTTCTAGTTTCCTAAGTAGAAGCTTTGACGACTGATTTTAGATCTTTCTTCTTTTTTATATATTTGAATTCAATGATACAAATTTCCCTCTAATCACTGCTTTTATTGAATTCCACAAATTTTTAGAAGTTGTGTTTTCATTTTCATTTGGTTCAAAAAAATTTTAATTTCCCTTAAGATTTCTCCTTTGACCCATGTGTTATTCAGAAGTGTGTTGTTTAATCTCCAAGTATTTTTTGGAACTTTCCAGTTATCTTTCTATTATTGATATCTAATATAATACCAATGTGGGCTGAGAGCAGATATTATGTAAGTTCTAGTCCTTTAAATTTGTTAAGATGTGTTTTATGGCCCAGTATATGATCTATCTTGGTGAATGTTTCATGCGAGCTCGGGAAGAATATGTATTCTGCTGGTTTTGTATAAAGTAGTCTATGGATGTCCATTTTATCCATTTGAATGACGGTGACATTGAGATTAACACTGTCCTTACTGATTTCCTGCCAGCTATCTGTCCATTTCTGATAGAGGTGTGTTACAGTATCCAAATATAATAGAAGATTTATCTATTTCTTCTTGCAATTCTATCAGCTTTTGTGTCATGTACTTTGACCCTCTGTTATTAGGTGCATATACATCAAGGATTATGTCTTCTTGGCGAAATGACCCCTTATTCATTATGTAATGCCCTTCATTATCCTGATAACTCTACCTGTCATGAAGTCTTCTCTGTCTAAAATTAATATAGCTACTTCTATTTTCTTTTGATTAGTGTCAGGATGGTATATTTCCCTCCATCCATTTACTTTTAATTTATTTGTCTTTATATTCCAAATGGGTTTCTTGTAGACAACTTATAGTTGTATCTTGTTTTTTGATCCAGGCTGACAATATCTTTTACTTTGTATATTTTAGACACTAACATTCAAAGTGATTACTGATTTCACTGCATTATATCTGTCATATTTATTAGTTTTATGCACTGCCCTTATTCTTAGTTCTTATTATGTGTTCCACTCCTTTTATGGTTTTACTTGAGAATTTTATATGATTCCATTTCTCTCTGAACATGAGTTATGGTTTTTTATTTTTTTACTTTTTTTATTGGTTGCACGAGAGTTTGCAATATACATTTCCTTCTGTAAATATACGTAAATATACATCTACAGCTAATCCAAGTCCATTTTCATATAACACTATACTACTTCACAGGTAGTGTGAGTGCCTCATAATAACAAAATAGTCCTAATTCCACCTTCCTGTCCCTTGTATCATTATTGTCATTAATTTCACTTATATATAAGCATATAGTGTTAATATATTGTTACTATTATTTTGAACAAAATAATCAATTTTGTCAGATCAATTAAGAATATAAAAAATAAAGGTTTTTATTTTACCTTCAGTTAAAATGACGCACTTCCTTTCTTATATAGATCTAAATTTCTGAAATTTTTTCTCTTAGAGGAACTTCTTTTAACATTTCTGGCAATGACAGTCTACTGGCATCAAATTCCCTTAATTTTTGCTTGTATGAAAAAAGTTATTTCTCTTTCACTTTTGAAAGAGAACAGAATTCTAGGTTGGTGAAATTTTTTCTCTCAAAACTTTAAATATTTCACTCCAGCTTCTTCTTGCTTGCAGAGTGTATAATAGGCTATATATCTATACATATTACATAAAAGAGTCTCTTATATACATACAAAGGATTTGTAAGGAATTGGCTCACACAATTATGGTGACTGAAATGTCCCATGATCTGCCAATTGCAAGGTGAAAACCCAGGAAAGCTGGTGGTATAATTCAGTTCAAGTCCAGATGCCTGAGAACCAGGGGAGATGATGATTTTGATTCCAGTCTGGACTGAGGGCCTGAGAACCAGGAGTGCAGAGGGCAAGACAAGATCAATGTTCCAGAATAAGCAAGCCAGTGGGAAGGACCAAATTCTCAAATTCCAATTTTTGTTGTTGTTGTTTTTTGTTTGTTTGTTTTTTGGGCGTTCAGTGGGTTGGATGATGCCAATCCACACTGGGGAGAGAAAACTGAGTCTACCCCAAAAACACATGACCAAGTCAAATTGACATATAACGTTAACCATTAGACATGGATTCGGTGAAGTTAGAAATAATTCTTATCTTTGCTCTTTATAGGTAAGGCATCTTTTTCTTCTGAATTCTTTCAGGATTTTTTCATCTTTGATTTTTTGCAGTTTGAAAATGATGATGTCTAGTTGTAGCTTTTTGGCCCTTCTTCTCTTTGGCGTTCTCTGAGCATTCTGGATCTGTAGTATGGTCTCAGACCTTAATTTGGAAGAAATTCTCAGCCATTATTGTTTCACATGTTTCTTCTGTTCCTTTCTCTCTCTCCTTCTGAAATGCCCATTATATGTATGTTACACCCTTTGTAGTTGTCCCATGGTTCTTGGATATTCTTCTCTCTCTCTCTCCTTGCTTTTCACTATTGGACGTTTCTATTGAGATATCTTCAAGTTCAGAGTCCTTCTATAGCTATGTCCATTATACCAATAATCTTATCAGAGTATTCCTCATTTTTATGACAGCTTTCTTTAATCTCTAGCTTTTCTTTTTGCTTATTCTTTGATTTTCCTTCTCTCTGCTAACATGTCTGTCTGTTCTTTCATGCTGTCTAATTTATCTATTAGTGCCCTTAGCATCTTAATCACAGTTGCTTTATATTTCTGCTCCGATAATTCTGTAATTCCTTCCATATCTGAGTCTGGTTCTGATGCTTACTCTGTCTCTTCCAACTGTGTTTTTGCCTTTTATTATGTCTTGTATTATACTCATGACAGATGGACATGATGTTATGGGTAAACAAAACTGCTGTAATTTGATCCTTAGTAATATAGTGGTGGAGTATTGGGGAAGGGAAAACATTCTATAGTCCTATGAGTAAGCCTGTCTTTTAGTGAGCCTGTGCCTGTGGACTGTGAACTTTGTATTTGCTTCACAGTGACCACATCCTTAGGTGGAAAAGTCTTAATAGGATGTTCCGAATTTGGGTATTTCTCTTCACCTATTTCTATTAGGTTCTGATAAAATCCCAGGAGGTTTGACTCTTATTAAATAGTTTCTCCTGTGGGTAAAGACAGTAAAAAAAAAAAAAAAAAAAAAAAAAAAAAAAAACCAATGTTCTGGCATATTTCAAATAGTTCCATATCCCCTCCCTCTGCTGGAAGCACAAGGGGATTTTTCTTTTATATTCCTGTGAAAACTTGGTTGAATTCCTCCATGTAAAATTCACAAAATTGTGGGGGCCCTAAAGACTGAACCCCCCTAGAATTTTTATCTCTTGGACTTTTCTACATTAAGCATCCAGAAATTCACCAATTACAGTTCAAGTTTCCTTATCTCAGATCTGAAAAACCAATTGAGATTTATGCTTGTGGGTTTATGCTCCAGTGAGTTTTTTCTTTTATGTTCAGTTAGCCAACATAGAGTACATCATTAGTTTTTGATATGGGGTTCAATGATTCATTAGTTGTGTATAACACCCAGTGCTCATCACCACATGTGCCCTCCTTAATACCCATTACCAGGTTACCCAATGCCCCTGCCTCCCTCCCTTCTGTGACCCTCAGTTTTGTTCCTGGAGTTCATAGTCTCTCATGGTTTGTTTCCCTCTCTGATTTCTTTCCATTCAGTTTTCCCTCCCTTCCCCTGTGGTCTTCTGCACTATTCCTTATGTTCCACGCATGAGTGAAACCGTATGATAATTGTCTTTCTCTGCTTGACTTATTTCACTTAGCATAATCCCCTCCAGTTCCATCCATGTTGATGCAAATGGTAGGTATTCATCCTTTCTGATGGCTGAGTAATGTTCCATTGTAAATATGAACCACATCTTCTTTATCCATTCATCTGTTGAAGGACATCTTGACTCCTTCCACAGTTTGGCTATTGTGGACAATTGCTGCTATGAACAATGCGGTGCACGTGCCCCTTCTTTTCACTACATCTGTATCTTTGGGATAAATACCTACTAGTGCAATTGCTGAGTCATAGGTATCTTTATTTTTAACATCTTGAGGAACATCCATACTGTTTTCCAGAGTGGCTGTACCAGCTTGCTTTCCCACCAACAGTTTAAGAGTGTTCCCCTTTCTCCACATCCTCGCCAACATTTGTTGTTTCCCGTCTTGTTAATTTTTGCCATTCTAACTGATGTAAGGTGGTATCTCACCATGGTTTTGATTTGTATTTCCCTGATGGCTAGTGATGTTGAACATCTTTTCATGTGTCTGTTAGCCATTTGTATGTCTTCTTTGGAGAAGTGTCTGTTCATGTCTTCTGCCCATTTATTGACTGGATTTTTTGGTTTTGGGATGTTGAGTTTGATATGTTCTTTATAATCTTGGATACCAGCCCTTTATCTGAAATGTCATTTACAAATACCTTCTCCCATTCTGTGGGTTGTCTCTTAGTTTTGTTGACTGTTTCCTTTTGTGAAGAAGCTTTTTATCTTGATGAAGTCCGAAAAGTTCATTTTTGCTTTTCTTTCCTTTGCCTTTAGAAAAGACATGCCTTGAAATAAGTTGCCGTGGCCGATGTCGAAGAGGTTACTGTCTATGTTCTCCTCTAGGATTGTGATGGATTCCTGTCTCACATTGAAGTCTTTCATCCATTTTGAGTTTATCTTTGTGTATGGTGTAAGAGAATGGTCCAGTTTCATTCTTCTGCATGTGGCTGTCCAGTTTTCCCAGCACCACTTATTGAAGAGACTGTCATTTTTCCACTGGATGTTCTTTCCTGCTTTGTCAAAGATTAGTTGACCATAGGGTTGAGGGTCCATTTCTGGGGTCTCTATTCTGTTCCGTTGATCTATGTGTCTGTTTCTAAGCATGTAGAAATTCAATACCATGCTGTCTTGATGATCCAGTGAATTTTAATTCCCTGTATTCATCCGTTGGTCTTCCCAATTTTGGGGGCAATGGTTTGTCCCGGGACCTCTCTTGTCTGAAGGATCTATGCAGAGTTGTTGATTTTTGAGTATGTTCATCTACTTGTTAGGATGGAATGGTGATACCCAGCCTTTTGAATGCCAAACCAGAGCCAACCATTTTTCTCATATTCATTATACCAGTGAAAGCATATTCTGAAATTGGCAGCTGGTGGAGCAGCTCCTGGTTTAGTAGTGTCTGAATTATGGCAGAAGTTGTGTATTTCTGTCACTAGTAGCTGTGACAGTTCTGTGGTGGCCTCCTGACCTACAGCTTCTTAATTGTGGTAATGGTAGCCGCCTTTAGATGGTTAGCGCACTTATTAAAAGTCATCCCAGCTCAGTCTAGAGTTTATTTCTTCAGCCCTCCCATAATTCAGTGACTTATCTATATATCCCTAAATAATAAGCTTAAATTTGAGTAGATTCTGCTGACTGTAAGTGAGAACACTAAATAATAAAGCAAATGTTTCTCCATCACTCCATATTCATTTGTTTAAGGGTCAAATGTGACACAATGATTGTGCTGGCCATATGATCTGAAACCATGTTAGATTGCATTAATATTTGCAAGTCCTATTTGAATTGGTAATCAGATCTTTGTGACACTTTAGGAGAACATTAATAAACTGAAGCATATCCATATAATAAATATCAGGTTGAACTTAAGACATGTTTCAAAAAAAAGTTGAAAAACTGCAAATATTTAGTTTAAGAATTTGAGCATTGTTATAAAATATTTGAAGAGATAATATATGGAAAATTATCCTTAAATTTTGGGCTGATGGACAAAGAAGAGTTAAGACGGAATTCAGTAGGTTTTGAGTCACTCAAGGATAGGTAAAATTTCTTATTCTTTATTCTATCTAGTCATAGTGCTCCACATAGTACTTCAATATAATAGAACTGCAATATCCTGGGCGCCTGGGTGGCTCAGTCATTAAGCGTCCGCCTTTAGCTCAGGTCATGATCCCAGGGTCCTGGAATCGAGGCCCGCATCAGGCTCCCTGCTCTGTGGGAAACCTGCTTCTCCCTCTCTCGCTCCCCCTGCTTGTGTTCCCTCTCTTGCTGTGTCTCTCTCTGTCAAATAAATAAATAAAATCTTAAAAAAAAATAACTGCAAAATCCTAACTGAATCAATGAGATGGTATATTTGTAATTTAATATACAAGTTGGATCTTTCAATAATTTTAGCAGCAGTTTGAGACAAATTGTTGTTTCCAGAGAAGTTGTTCCTGTCACTGTATATTTTCTTTTCCTGTTTATTAAAAGATGTTATTTATTTATTTATTTATTTATTCATTCATTTATTTAGAGAGCACATGAGTTGGGGGAGGGGCAGAGAGAGAGGGAGGGAGAATCCCAAGCAGACTCTGCCCTGAAAACAGAGACGGATGCAGGGCTGGATCTCCCAACCCTGAGATCATGACCTGAGCTAAAGTCAAGAGCTAGAGGCTTAATTGACTGAGCCACCAAGTCACCCCTTGTATTTCAAGCAGAAGCATAATAATCACTTATTGGAAATATTCTAGAGTAGATGTCTACATTTGGTAAGATGCATAGTAGATGATGTACAAGAACCTAGAGACTAGACCCCAAACTCTGTGACTCTGTGCCTAACTACTACTGGGGATTTCTGGAATACCTGTTGGGGAAATCTTGTTGTAAGCAAACTCTACATACCTCATAGCCTTGTTATCTTTTCACAACTCAGGCTATGAGCATCTATGGTTATCCATCATCATCTGTTTCAAATTTTCTACTGATGCAAATGACCTATACACTCACACATCACAACAATCCTCCAAATTTGTCACTAAATTCTCTCCATTTCCTTGACTAAAACAGAACAGTGCTTTTCTATGAAAGCAACAGTGTTTTTAATGCATACCACCACCTGCTCAGTTTCCCAAATGAGAATTCTGGGAGTTCCTTGAGTCTTTCCTATCCATTACTTACACATAGTCACCACTATTATCTATTTTTCCCTTCTAAAAATTTCTGGATACCATTTGCGTCTCTCTAACCCTCTAAAAACATCATTAGTTCAATACACCATTATTTCCCACATGAATTTTGTGCAATAGGCTTTGAAGTGATCTCTTTGTAACTAGTCTTGCCTTAAAAAAAGAAAAAAAAACATATCTGAAGTGTTATTCTGATCATGTCACTCCTCTTCTTCAGAAATGACTCAGTAGATATGTAAAACTGCCAATTTTACAATGATCATATTTGATTTCATTGTATTTACCTGTGAGAAAAATTTTAAATGCAAATGCTTTTTAAACAACTGCATTAAGATATAACTGATATACAATAAACTGCACATATTTAATGTGTACAATTTGAAAAGTTTGACATATGTATACATCTGTGAAATGATTGCAACAATAAACACATGAACAGATTCATCACGCTCGAAATTTATATGCCTCTTTATAATCCTGCCCTCCAGTACGTACATTTCTGCCCTCACCCTCTTCCCATCAAGGCATGGTAAATACTGATCTCTTTTATGTCATTCTCAATTAGTTCAAATTTCCTCAAATTTTACATAAATAGCATCATACAATTGTACTCCTATGGTTGTGTTAATTTTACACAAAAATATTTTGAGATACATTCATGCTGTTATGTTTATCCATAGTTTATTCCTTTTCATAGCTGAGTGATAGTTCATTGTATGAATTTACCATGGTTTTTTTGTCCATTCCCTATTCCTGGACATCTGAATTATTATCAATTTTGGCCACTACAAATAAAGTTGCTGTGAATATTAATATATAAGTCTGGTATGGGTGTATGTTTTCATTTCTCTTGGGTAGATTATTAGGATTGAAATGGCTGGATCATATGGCAGGAATATATGTAAGTTTAAAGAATCTGCTCATTTTTTTTTTCTGAAGTGGTAGTTCCATTTTCATTGTCACGGGCAGTGCATGAGAGTTATAATTCCTCTACATTCTCACCAACACTTAATATGTCATTCGTTTAAAATAAGTCTTGAAATCATGTACTTCTAGTTCTCCCAATGTGCTATCATTTTATAAAGCTGTTTTGCCTAATCAAATTTCTTTACCTTTCCCTATAAGTTTTAGAACATATTTCAACAATGTTTTGTATTTTTCCAAGTGTAAGTTTTGCAATTCTTTAGTTAAATTTATTCCTAAGTATTTTACTAGTTTTGGTACTATTATAAATGCACTTGATTTCTTAATTTCATCTTTGATTATTTATTTCTTGTATACAGAAATACAACTGATTTTTGTAAATCAATCTTGTATAATCTTGTGTACAGACTATGTATCCTATAACCTTGTATAACCTATATACAAGAAGAGATGGGCCTAAGGAATTTACTAAAAAAAAAAGAACTTAAATAAATGAGTTTCAACATTTTTACTCTGATGTTTCTCAGTGTCAATCTCATTCCTTTCATCCTACTTGGAGTTTGAAATTCTTGAAAGTATAGGTTAATGTTTTCCATAAAACTTGAAAGTTTTCAGCCATTATTTCTTGTATTTTTTTCTTCTTTCTATCTTTCCTTTTTGTCCTCCTACTCTACATAATTTGGTATACTTAATGGTACACCATGTTCCAATGGGTTCTGCTCATTTTTTCATTCTTTAGTTTCTCTATTCCTTAGGGTGAATAATCTCTAGCTACAAGTTCACTAATGTTACCATCCAATTTAAATCTACAGCTGAGCCCCTTTATTGATATTTTTATTTACTGTTCATGTGCTTTTCAAGTCCAGAATTTCCATTTGAATCTTTCAAATTATTTATCTTTATTGATATTCTCTATTTGATGAAACAATGTCATCATACCTCTTTTCCTTCTTTAAGTATGGTTTTCTTTAGTTCTTTGAATATATTTATAATGTTTTTTTTTTAAAGTTTTATTTATTTGAGAGAGAGAGAGTGCATTCACACATGCATGAATGGGGGGAGGGGCAGAGGGAGAGAATCTTCAAGCAAACTCCCTACTGAGCACAGAGCCCAACATTGGGCTCAGTCTCACAACCCCTGAGATCATGACCTGGGCCAAAACCAAGAGTAAGACGCTTAATCAATTGAGCCAACCTATAATAGCTCTTTTAAAATATGTTCTGTTAAGTCTACTATCTGGGCCTTCTCACAGGCAGTTTCTGTTGCCTTTTTTTTTTTCCTTTTCTTTTGTATGGATCACACATCCTTGTATCTAAAAAGTCATTGCCAAATCTAAGATTTTCTCCTCTGTTATCTTCTCGGAGTTTTGTAGGTTTGCTTTTTTACATTTAAGTGTATAATTCATTTTGCATTAATTTTTTGTGAAGGATTGGAGATCTTCGTGTAGATTTGTTACTTCATTTTTTTTCTTTTTTCCATGTGGATGTCTAGTTGTCCAGCACCATTTGTTGGAAACTCTATCCTTTCTCCATTGAATTATTGATGCTCGTTAGCCAAAATTCAGTGAACTATATTTGTGTGGGTCTATTTCTAAGCTCTCTATTTTGTTCCATTGATCCATTTTTCTATTCTTTTGTCAATATCATACTGTCTTGTTTACTGTATATTTATAATAGGTCTTGAAGTTGAATCATGTCAGCACCTCAACTTTGTTCTTCTCCTTTGATATTGTATTAAGTACTCTGGGTCTTTTGCCTCTCATATGAACTCTAGAATCTGTTTGACTATATCCACAAAATAACTTGCTGAAATTTTTATTTGAATTTCATTAAATCTATACACCAAAACGGGAAGAACTGAGGTCTTAACAATATTGAATCTTTCTATCCATGAACATGGACTATCTCTTCATTTATTTAGTCCTTCTTAGAATTCTTTCATTAGAATTTCACATTTTATCTCATATTGATCTTGTGAATACTTTGTTAGATATATACCTAAGTATCTTATTTTTTATACTAATAGAAGTGGTTTTAAATCATTGTTTATTATGATTTTCATCAGTTGTGATTGCTTCACTGGTGATCAGGTCCATGAAGCTCTTCATGCCACCATTACAAAGTGTGCTTCTCATCATTTGACTTATGAGGGCTGAATCAACCTTGCATTCCTGAAATAAATGTATTTCTGGCCATGATGTCATAACCTTTTTATCCATAATTTGGATTTATTTCACAAAACTTATCTTTAGAATTTTTACATTCTGTGTTCATGTGTGATATTCTCTGTAGTTTTATTTTCTTGTAATGTCTTTGTAAGATTATTTTTTAGGGTAATGCTGACTACTTACACCGTGAAATCGTCTCCTTTTTCAAATTCCTGCCAGGGTTGGTGTAAAATTGATATTATTTCTTCCCTAAATTAACAAATAAGGCAATTTAGAACTGAATTTTTCTTTGCAGAACTGTTTTTAACTCTAGTTTCAGTCTCCCCAATAGATATACAAATAGTTAGGTCATCTATTTCTTTTTGAGTAAACTTTGGTGACTTGTGTCTTTCATTAAGTTTGTTCATTTTATCTAGGTTGGCAAATTTATATGAATAAAGTTGTTCATAATATTACCTTTTATCCATTTTATATTTATAGAGTATATAACCATCTTACCTCTCCCATTCAAGATATTGGTTTCCTTTTTCCTCTCTCTTCCATATTCCCTTGTCAGTTTGGCAAGAGGTTTATCAACTTGATTGATCTTTTCAACAAACTAGTTTTTGGATTCACATTATTTGCTTTTCCCATTATGTTTAATTTAATGCAATCTAAATTACTTTATTATTCCTTCCTTTTACTTACCTCAGGTTTGCTCTATATTTTCCAGCTTTCATTTTTTTTTAGGTGACGTTGATGAATTAATTTGTTTTTTCCCCTAAAACAGGTATGTAATGATATAAAATTTCCTCTATGTACTGTCTTAGCTGTATCAAACATTTTATATGTAATTTTTTTCATTTTCATTATGTTCAAAATATTTTCTGATTTCCATTTTAATCTTTTTTTCTTTGACTATTGGTTATTTAGCAGTGTATTATTTAGTTTCTAAATATTTGGATAATTTGCAGAGATATTTCCATTATTCATTTCTAATGTTCATCTCTAAAACACTGATTTTTGGTTCTTTCATATATTTCACAAATATACATAAGATTCTGAGCATATAAAATGTAGTTATAATAACTGTTTTAATGCCTTTGTCTACTAATTGTAACATTTGTACTAGTTCTGAAGTAGTTTAAACTGATTGACTTCCTCTACATTATGGTTAATATTTTGTTGCTTCTTTGAATGTTTGGTAATTTTTTTTATTGGATGGCATACCTAAATTTTAATTTGGATTGAAAATTTTTATAAGTATTTTTGAAATTTGTTCTGAAATATGGTTTTAAGACTTTTTAAGCAGTTTCATTTTTCTGGGGCTTGCTTTTAGGACTTAGGAACTGGAGTAGTGTTTAATCTAGACCTAATTATTCCTTACCACTAAAGCAGGACCCATTTATATGCTCTACCCAATACCTTATCAGTCATGAAATTTTCCTTTCTGTCTGGCAAAACAGGCATTATTCCCAAGTCTGTGTTAGGACCAGGTAATATTACCATACAATCTTTTTATGTAGTTCTTTTCCAGGACTCACATGTACATCAGTACTCAGTGGACTACCTGAGAGGGATCTTCTTCCTATCTCCCAAGTTCTCTTTCTATGCAGCTGTTTTCTTTTCTGCTGCTCTTCAAACTCTAGCTGCCTTTATCTCCACAGACTGTGAGCTCCATCTCTTTGACTCAAGTTTGGACTTTGCAAGGATTCTTTTCTATTCCATATCCTGGAAGCTATCGCATAGCAGTAATCACTGTGTTTATCTAATTTGTTTTCCATCACCCAGTGATCACTGTCACTCATTGCCTTATGTCCAGTTTCTTAAAAATCATTGTTTCATATGCTTTTTGTATTTTTGTTGCAGGCAGCAAGATAAATCTAGTCCCATTTTGTCTGGAAGCAGAAAATGCAAACAGTTTAATTGAAACTTTATAGAGAGTGATTAATTTTATATTGAGTATTTTAGTAGTGAACTCATTGAGCCAGTTTAACTGCTGATCAATTTCTCATTAATTACTATTAAGCAATTTCTATTTTTATTATACCAAAATATATTTAATTGGGATTTATTTTTCTCTATGTAAATCATAATTAAGATTTGATTTATCAACTCATTTTTTCTCTATCCAAAATTAGCTGTAACATCTTCTGCCACTGTGAGTTTTAGTTTGTGGCCATTATTTATATCAAGTCAAATTTTTGTATGTTAAGTTATAGAAATATTGGAAAGATTTAATACCTTAATCACTTTTTATTCATTAATGTATTTGGTTAGGTTCACTAGTAACCATTGAGAGATTTGCATTTGTCATTTCATAAACATGTATCATGATCTAGGTCAATGATTAATCATATATATCTATTGTTTTAAAACTTACCCATTAGAAAAGTCAACATTCTATATGCAAGAGGAAAAAGATAAAGAGAGACCAAAAGACAGAAAGGAAAATGAGGAAGGAAAGGGATGAGAGAAAGGAAGAAAGTGATGGTGAAAGAAAACTTCTATTTGTTACAGAGTATTGACTGCTAAACTCTAAATTGTAGACAGGAGTCATACCTTTGGCTTCAAAGTAGCTGCTACAACATACCTAGCATTGGATTAAAATCCTATAATGCTCTCCATCAATCTAAAAATGATCTAAAAACATTTGATGTGGCTTAAAAAGATCTGCATTTTATGGTTCTTTCTTTTTTTCCTTCAGAGTCTATTCTGATTCTGCCTTCCTCACCAGAGAATTCATTTGAGTTTCCCTAAATATGATTTCTCACATATTCAGGTCTTGCCTATTATATTTCTTTACTTAGAACATCTATCTTATCACCTTTTTGTTGCTATTTTCTGTTTATTCCACAGGTCTCAAAGCAATTTTCTCTGGGAAATCATTTCTTACCTCTATCTACTCACAAGCCTGGCTCAAGTGTCTCCATTATATGTCATCATAGTACTTTTCATTTCTTTGTAATATTAAGCATCACATTATTTTGTGCACTGCCTGTTTATTTGTTGGCCTCCTTCTCTTGATTTTGGAATTTAAAAGGGCAGAGACTCCTCATCTTCATCAATGAAAATTAGCACCTAACCCAACAACTGGCCTCAAACAGTTCTTTAAAATATAATATATGTTGTTTCTCATTCTCGTACTCTAAGACATCATGATTCTAAGAATAAACTAATATCTCAATAGTTGTATTGTTAGTATCACATTTCCTTATCACTCATTTTCTCTCCTAATTAAATTAAGTAAAGTAATGTAAAGTTTGCCCACAGAAAATCTATTTTTCAAACAAGACACCTAACTTGTTAAAGGGAAGAACCAGTTCTTGTTTTAATTAGTATGTCTTTTCCAGATAGCAAAATGATCTATTAGAATAAAAAGTATAGATTTTAATGAAACAGCCGTTTCCAAAGGATCCACCATTTTGGCACATATTTATTGGGTTAATCAGTGTTTCACAAAATGGCATGTATCTAAGACTGTGCCATTTCTTCCCCTGCTTCAACCATAGAAGTTTTTAACACTAATGAGTATCAATGGCATCGATATATGGTTCACAAAGAAGCTGGTATTTTAAGCTCCAAATCTAGAGAAGAATAAAACAGTGTGATTAGAAGGAAAGAAAATTAACTTCCCAAATTCTCTGACGTCTTGAGATCCTGCCTGTTTCTGAATAAACTTTATTTTCACACACTCATAATCTGTTACCATCATTAATGAAATAATAAAGAGGCAAAAACAATC
This sequence comes from Callorhinus ursinus, assembly GCF_003265705.2. Taxonomy (NCBI): domain Eukaryota; kingdom Metazoa; phylum Chordata; class Mammalia; order Carnivora; family Otariidae; genus Callorhinus; species Callorhinus ursinus. Next base: position 42,147,063 of record NW_027397071.1, read on the forward strand.
TTATGAGTGGAGGATTTGAGAATCAGAAAGTGCTGTTTGTGTTCAGATATCCATCATACACTTGCCTGAACTGAATTACACTATTCCAATATATATTTAACCCATGTCACCAAAACTTCAAAGACCTCATGGTCTCTCTAATATTCATTGTTGAAAATATACCTTAAAAGAATCCATGACTCAAAATTTTTAGGGTTAAAAGATTGAGGGTGTGTTTGTTTAAAACTTGTAGCTATTTTTTCGCATCTTTTTCAATTATATTTATGAACAAAGTAATAAACGAAAAGTTTTAATAAGAAAAAGTCCAGGCACCATCCACCATATAAACATTCTTCTTTTGGTTGGGGGGAGGTGTGCCCTGAACTTTTCCTGGTACCTCTGAAACCACTTCTCAGAAATAACTATGTTTTTCCAACACACATAAAACTGGCTTTTCTGAAATAAGCACTGTGAACAGTGACTTCTAAATATTGAACTTCATGTGTATTATCTGTTTTAGTCAAAATGGCTGAGTTTTGACATCTGGAAAATAAAAGCAGTATCGCTGGATCCTGGATACTTACAAACTATTTTTATTATGATATTTCTGGCAACCCACACTGAATGCATATTCATGGCTTTAGAAATGCTTCCTATTTTATAGATTCCTTCCTCATTTGCAGGTGTGATTATAGATTCATGAATGCAGCTAATCACTTCTAATATGTACAGAAATCCAGCCACTGCATTAAAATTTTCCTTGAATTTTTGATGAAGCTATGGCCTTGAAGGAAGCTCACTGAATTGGGTAATCTAACATAGTCTTCAGGAATAGTGAGAGTGGTACATAAAAGTTGGTTCATTAGAGTGTACTACTGATTACAATTGAGAAGGACTCTAGAACTCTCCCTTATACTCCCATGTGCCCTCAGTGCGCGCACACACACACACACACACACACACAAACTATGCTCTCACATATCCTTCATCTTTCTTCTAAAAAAAAGAGAGAGAGAGAGAGCCCTGATTTCTCAGTCTAAAATTGATATCCTCTTCATCTGAGGAAAAATAGAAGCTTTTATCTTCCTTGGGTTAACTAAGTTTCTGATTCTGTTTCCATAAAGTGCAACCAAAGCTGCTGCAGGATATACGGAATATCATGACCTACATTTGTGTTTCAGCAATTTATTTCTTAATTTTATCAAGAAAAAATAGAAATTTACCTGTCTTCTCTATGATGATCATTGTGCGATTAAACTTGATTTGGTAAGAGTCTGTATCTCAAAAAAAGCACAGCAAAGAGGTAATTTTTCCTCTCTATCCATATTGCACATTAGAATTTTTGAAACATCTGAAACTTCTAAAATAAATGTAGCCCAACAAGATAGAAATCTGTGCTCTGGTGTGAAAAGAAAATGAAAGAATTTTCTGTGATTGTGTGACTTACTGACACTACAGTGGACCCAGGGTTTTAGAGATGTTGCTTTTCTTGTTAGGTGCTGGGCAGAACCTGAATTGCACGGCTGCCAAAGGAGTCACAGGCACTCCAGATTCCAGGCTCATTAAAAGTAGCCTGAGGCAAGAGATGTCAATCTTCATAATTAAATGGCTCTAATGATTGCTTCCCCAGGTGCAGTTTTCAGTCATCTCACCTGCTTGCCAAGGTAACTCAACTTCTGTTCCTGCCTCCGTTTCTGACAAGTTCCTTAATCAAACCATGCTTGTCCATGGTTTTTCCCTACATCTATGCCTCTTGGATTCCAGCATTATCTCAGCTCTTCTCTGTACTCCTGTCTGATTTCAGTCTTACCACATCCTGTATTGTGCCAGACATGACACTCCAGTACAAAATCCCAGAAATATTTTGATGCATGAATCTGTATACAGTAGTCTCATGGATATTGACACAAATGTTGATTTTGTCATTTAGATTATTGATTTTTCTCATTTTTCCTCCTATTCCTGGTGCATAGGAAAGATCAAATATCTTTATTGTTGTTATTATTATTGTTATTGTTATTATTTAGAGATGAAGAAACTAGGGCCAAAAACATTAGTAATTGCCCCAGAGACAACCACAGCTAGAAATGATGAAGCCAAGAATTGACTCCAGAAATTGAATATTAAGTCACTTTACACTCAATACATTTTTGTTGAACTGATTTCAACTGAGCTGTTCAGAGAATGTCAATAAGAAACAGAGAAGTGAATGATACTCAGAAAAGACGATAAGCAGGAAGTCAGCATCCTCAAACTCTGTTAGCAAGCAATAGCCAGGCTATAATTACACATCAAAATCATTATCTCTGGGTTGGAGTTCGGGAAAATCGAAACTAGTTCCTGTTAGTTGTTAAAATCATTTTGTACAATGGCATAGAGATTTTCAACATTTAATACCAGGCCTATTAATAGGGCTCCTTTGAGGCAGTGGCAGTCTCTAACTTACCTTTATATCACTCAGAGTACTTAGCCCTAAACATTGTCCATGGGTAGTCTGGAATGATTGTAAACTTGAATAAATGACCAAAACCTATGGTGTTAGGCTACTTAGTACATCTCTGAAGTATATCACAAGCTGCTTTTTTTTCTTTTTTCTTTTACAGTATAGTAATTTCAGACTTTGAAAATTGAGAGCATCTTGTAACGTTTATTACTTTGATGAGCAAATGACAGAATGGAGGTGAAGGCACTTGGCCCCATGTATGACCTCTAAAGGCAGATTCATATAGCAGGTAACAGTATGGACTTGAAAGACAGATGGCCTGGGTCCAAATAACAACTATACATCTACTAGCCATTAATGACTCTGGGAAAATTGTTTGACCTTCGTGTTTCCCAGATTCCAAAACTGTGAAGTGTGGGGTAGATCTGAGGATGAAATGTGTATATATTGTGAAGCAATAAATGTCTGGAACATACGAAGAGCTCAGCAAATGTTATCTGTTATCACAAAAGTCATAAAATAAATGGCAATTTGCTTACTTCCTTTCATCCTAGTATGCAAAGATAAGATGTAGAAAATCTCTATAAATAGACATAAAAATAGAAAAACTCCCCAAGGAGAAAGTGGCTTGTTTCTCTTATGATCATTCATAATTCTTATTACTTATACTATGGACTGAGCCTGATAATAAGCCCAAAGAGAAGCAAAAATCTCATTTCTTGAGAAAATCAGTGAAGACTTACTCACTTTCCTCGATTATATGAACAATGAAGCAAACATTGATTTAAATATCTTTCTTTGGTTCATTATTGCCAACCTTTTCAGGAACCCCCAGAAAAAAATGGCACTATGCACAATAAAACATTTCACAAAATTTTATGGCTTTCAGTGCAGTGAAAAATAACCAATAAGTAGCCATATCTTTCAAAAGAAAAAGAAAGTGAAGATCATTATATTAAGTGATACACTTCAGAATAAGTTCTTAGGAAAAAAAGTAATTCAGGAGGTCCATACCAGTGACTATGGTAGTCACTTTGGTGTGTGGGCTTGCCTCATCATCTACAGAATGCTCCTGAAGGTGGCAAAAGTAGAAAACTCCTGAGCTCACTTCCCATATAAATACATGAAGGCTACAACTACAAACGGAGCAACACTAAGAATGACCTGAAGGATAGCAGAACAGCTCTTCTACTACTAAAGACATAAAGAAAAAGCCACATTAAGAAGGGCAGAAAGGGCGGAGATGTGGTCTGATTGGGAGTCAAACCCCTGGTGTAGCAAGCCACAAATAAGAGGGACATCACAGGTGCAGAGATCGTCCCTGAGGAGCAAGGGGATTAAGCCACACATTGGGCACCTCTGGTCCTGGGACCTGCACAGGGAAGACAAACCTCCATAGGATCTAGCTTTGCAAATTGATGGGTATTGGGGTGCCTGGGTGGCTCAAATTGTTGAGGATCTGACTCTTGATTTGGCTCAGGTCTTGATCTCATGAGTCATGAGATTGACCCATGTTGGAACCCTCACTTGGCAGGGAGTCTGCTTCTTTCCTTCTCCCTCTCCCTCTGCCCCTCCCTCTGCACATGAGTACTCTCTCTCTCTCTCTCTCTCTCTCTCTCTCAGATAAATAAATAAATCTTAAAAAAGAAAAGAAAGAAAATTGACGGGTCTTAACTCTAGGATAGTCAGAATGCTATAAGAAACTGAGACTCTGCTATTAAAGGGCCCACGCATAATCTCACTCACTCCAAGATGCAGCACAGAGGTAACAGCGTGAAAAGTGCATAGGATATATATGAAGTAGATTTATTGATTAGTTTTAGAACATGTGCCAGAGGGGCAGGAATCTGTAGCAACATTCTCTAGGAATGGAAATGCTGGTGGGTGCCATTGTTCTTGACGTTTTTAGCCTAGCTGGCCCCACACTGGCAGAAGCCTGTTCTGACACTCCTCATCCACTTTGCCTACAATGCTCACTCTGCCCTAGCATTACTCTGTGACCTGCCCTAGCCATAACAGCCACCTCAGCAGTCACCCTTACAAAGAGGCTTCTTCCCTGCCACACCTGATGAGAATCCTTGGCTGGCACCAGGACCCCTGCAAAATGGCTCCTGCTGTGGGGAAGGAGGGAGGCCTGTCCCTCCCACCTGCATGCCTACAACAGTTGTAGCCATGCCTCACAGCCACTCTCACCAAGGCCTAGCCCCACACACCAGCACAACAGGAGGGCACACTCAGCCCATACAGGGGATATCCCTGGAGTGCCTAGGTGTGGTGACCAAGTGTGATGTGTTTCTAGACTCTAGGATGCCTTCTACATAAGGCCACTACTTCAAGACCAGAAGATATAACTGACCTACCTGGTACAGGGAAACAAACAGAGTCAGACAAAATGAGGAAACAGAGGAGTATGTTCCGAACAAAAGAACAGAACAAATCCTCAGAGAAAGAACGAAAAAAAATGCAGAAAAGCAATCTATCTGGTAAAGAGTTCAAAGAAATTGTCATAAAGATGCTCAATGAACTTGGGAGAAAAGTAGATGAACTCAATAAGGACTTGGGCAACAAAGAGATAGAAAAAGAACCAACCAGAGCTGAAGAATATAATAATTAAAATAAAAAACATACACTAGAGAGAATCGCCACCAAATTAGAGGATGTAGAAGAATTAATCAGTGATCTGGAAGACAGGGTAGTGGGAATCATCCAAACTGAAAAACAAAGAAAAATATATTTTTTAAATGAAGATAGATTAAGGAACCTTTATAACAACATCAAGTATACTAACAACAATTTAGGGGTCAAGAAGGAGAAGAGAGATGAAGATGCTGAAAATTTTTTGAAGAAATATTAGCAAAAAAACCACTTCTCTAACCATAGGAGGAAACAGGTACCCAGGTCCAGGAAGTACAGAGAACCCCTAAAAAGATTAATTCAAAGAGGTCCACACCAAGACACATAATAAATAAAATATCAAAAATTAAAGATAAAAAGAATCTTACAAGCAGGAAGATAGGGGCACCTGGGTACCTTATTTGGTTAAGTGTCCAACTCTCAATTTTGGCTCAGGTTATGATCTCAGGGTCATGAGATCAAGCCCTGCATTGGGCTCAATGCTCAGCATGGAGTCTGCTTGAGATTCTCTTTCTCCCTCTTCTTCTGCCACTGCCCCCACTCACACACACACATACACACACTCTCCCTCTCTCAAAATAAATAAATAAAATCTTTTTTTTTAAAAAAAAAGGCAGGAACATAAAAGCAACTAATGACATACAAGGAAACATCCATAAGCATATTAGCTGATTTTTCAGCAGAAACTTTGCAGATCAGAAGGCCATAACTTTGATATACTTGAAGTGTTGAAAGGAAAACAAAAACCTATTATCAAGAATACTCTACCTAGTAACATTATCATTCGTAATTGAAGGAAAGATAAAGAACTTCCCAAGCAACTAGAAGTTAAATGAGTTCATCACCAGTAAAGTGACCTTACAAGAAATGTTAAAGGGACTTCTTGAATGAAAAAAAAAAGGCTATAATGAGACATAAGAAAATAAGAAAATTATGAAAGAAAAAATTTCACTGGTAAAAATAAACATATAGTAAAGATGGTACATCAATCATTTATAAAGCTAGTAAGAAGATTCAGAGGCAAAAAAGTAATAAGAAAAACTATACCTACAATAATTAGTTAAGGGATACACAAAACAAAAAGATGTATACTAGGACACCAAATTCATAAGACATGGGGAGGGGGATAAAAATGTGGTGCTTTTAGAATGTGTTTGAACTTAAGTAACCATCAACTAAAAACAGACTAAAAACCACATATAAGGTGTTATATGTGAACCCCATGGTAACCACAAACCAAAAACCTATAACAGATACATGAAAAATAAAGAAAAAAGAATGCAAAAGTTGTACTGAAGGAAGTCATCAAATCACAAAGAAAGAGAGCAAGAGAAGAAGAAAGGAACAAAAACAAATCGTAAAACAAGTAACAAAATGGCAGTAAGTACATATCTAGCAATAATTACCTTAAATGTAAATGAACTAAATGATCTGATCAAAATACATAGGGGTAACTAAATGGGATAAGAAACAAGACCCATCTCTTTGCTATCTACAAGAGACTCACTTCAGACATAAAGACTTATACAGACTGAAAATGAAAGGATGGAAAAGATATTCCATGCAAATAGAAATTTTTAAAAATTGGGGTAGCAATATAGGACAAAATAGATTTTAAAACAAAAACTGTAAAAAGAAACAAAGGTGAATTATATAATGATAAAAGGATCAATGCAGCAAGAGAATATAACAATTTAAATATCTATGAACTCAATATAAGAACGCTTAAATATATAAAGGAAAGACTAATAGTCAAAAAGGGAGAAACTGACAACAATGCAATAGTAGGTGACTATCACCCCACCTACATCAATGGATAGATCAGAGAGAAAAATCAATAAGAAAACAGTGGTTTTGAACAACACATTAGACCAGATAGATTTAACAGATATATACAGAATGTTCCATCTTAAAACAGCAGAATACACATTTTTTTCACACGTACACATACATTCTCCAAGATAGACTGCATGTTAAGCTACAGAAAAAAAAAATTAGGAAGATTGACATCATATCAAGCATCTTTTCCAAGCAGAATTGTATGAAACTAGAAATCAATTACAAGAAAAGAACTAGGAAAAAGGTGATGTGGAAGCTAAACACCATTCTACTAAACAACCAATGAGTCAACAAAGAAATCAAAGAGGAAATAAAAAAAAAAATCTTGAGACAAATGAAAATGGAAACACAACATTCCAAAATCTTTGGGATGCAGTAAAAGAAATATATTATTATATGCTATTACAAGAGGGCATTTATAGAGATACAGGCCTACCTCAAGAAACAAAAAATCTCAAATAAACATTCTAGCCTTACAAAGGACCTAGAAAAAGAGAAACAAATCCCAAGTTTAGTAAAAGGTTGGAAATAATAAAGATCAGAATGGAAAGGCATGAAAGAGAGACTTAAAAAAACAATAGAAAAGATCAATGAATCTAAGAGAGAGTTCTTTGTTTTGGGTTTTTTTAAAAGACTTATACATTAATTTATTTATTTTAGAGAGAGAGTGTATGTGAGAATGGGAGAGGGGCAGAGGGAAAGAGAGACTCTTCAAGCAGACTCCCTGCTGAACACAAAGCCTGATCCAGGGCCTGATCCCAGGACCCTGAGATCATGACCTGAGCTGATTTCAAGAGTTGGACACTTAACCAGCTGAGCCACCCAGGTGCCCCTAAGAGTTAGTTCTTTGAAAACATAAACAAAGTTGATAAATCTTTAGCTAGACTCACCAAGAAAAGAAAAGGAACTCAAATAAATAAAATCAGAAATGAAAGAGACACCACAGAAATAAAAAGAATTGTAAGAGACTACTACAAAAAATTATGCACTAACAAGTAGGACAACCTAAAAGAAATACATAGATTCCTAGGAACATACAATTTTCTATGACTGAGTTGGGAAGAAATAGACTCTGAAAAGAAATCACGAGTAATGAAATTGAATCAGTAATCAAAAATTTCCAACAAACAAAAGTTCAGGACCAGAAGTCTTCACAGATGAATTATACGAAACACTTAAAGAAGAGTAAATATCTATCCTTCTCAAACTATATTAAAAAACTGAAGAGAAGGAATGCTTCCAAATTCATTTTATGAGGCCAGCATTATACTGATACCAAAACCAGACAAAGATAGTACAACAAATTAAAATTACAGGCCATAGATGAAAAAGTCCTCAATAAAATATTAGCAAACCAAATTAAAGAATGCATTAAAAGAATCATTTGCCCCCATCACATCCCAGGAATGCAAGGATAGATGGTTCAATATCCATAAATCAGTTGATGTGATGTACCACATTAACATAATAATAGATTAAAATAATGTAATTATCTCATTAGATGCAAAAACAGCATTTGACAAAACTCATCATCCATTCATGATCAAAACTAAACAAAGTGTGTATAGACCAAACATACCACAACAAAATAAAGACCATGTATGACAAGCCCAGAGCTAACACCATACTCAACAGTAAAAAGTTGAAAACTTTTCCCCTAACATCATCAAGAAGAAAAGAAGGCCCATTCTCTCCACTTTTATTCAAGAGAGTGCTGGAAATCCTAGCAACAAAAATCAGACTGACAAAAAATAAAAGGTATTCAAATTAATAATAAAAAAGTTAAAATTGCCATTATTGGCAGAAGACAAGGTACTATATACAGAAAACCCTGAAGAATCCACCAAAAAAAAAAAAAAACTATTAGAACCAATAAAGAAATTCAGTAAAGTTTCAGGATATGAAATTAATATACAGAAATCTGTTGCATTTCTGTACACTAGTAACTGAGAAATCAAGAAAACAATGCCATTTAGTTATAATAAAACTGTAAGACATTGATGAAAGAAATTGAAGACCACACAAATAAATGGATTGGAAGACTTTTAACATTGCTAAAATGTCCATACTACCCAAAGTAATCTACAGATTCTTTGTAATCCCTACCAAAATAGCAATAGCATTTTTCATAGAAATAGAACAAAGAACCCTAAAATGTGTTTGGAACCACAAAAGACCACGAAGAGCCAAAACAGTCTTGAGAAAAAAGAACAAAGCTGGAGGTGTCACATGCCAATATTTCAAACTATACTACAAAGCTATAATAATCAAAACAGTATGGTACTGGCACAAGAAGAGACACATAGATCAGTGGTACAGAATGGAAAGCAAAAAATAAACCCGGACTTATGTGGTCAATTAATCTGTGACAAAGGAGGCAAGATTATACAATAGAGAACAATTAGGCTTGGCAATAAATGGGACTGAGAAAACTGATTAGCTATATGCAGAAGAATGAAATTAGACCACTTTCTTATATTATATACAAAAATCAACTCAAAATGGATTGAAGACTGCAATGTAATACCTGAAACCATAAACTCCCAAAAGAAAACTTAGTCAGTAAATTATTAGACAATGGTCATAACAATATATTTGTTTTATAAACTAGCAAAGGCAACAGAAGCAAATATAAACAATTGGGACTACATCAAAACTTTTGCACAGCAAAGAAAACCAGCAACAAAATGAAAAGGTGACCTACTCACAACAGAAGAAGATATTTGCAAATCACATTCTGATAAGGGGTTTATATCCAAAATATACAAAGAATTCATACAACTCAACACCAAAAAATCAAACAATCCAATTAAAAATGTGCAAAGGATCTGAATAGACACATTTCCTAAGACAAGCAGATGGCCAAGAGGTACATGAAAAGATGCTGAAAATCCTTAATCAGGAAAGTGCAAATCAAAACAAGGAGAGATCTCACACTTATCAGATAGCTATTATCAAAAAGACAAGAAATACTGTGTTATTGAGGATGTGGTAACAACATGGATAGACCTCGAGAGTATTATGCTAAGTAAAATAAGTCCAGCAAAGAAAGAAAAGTACTGTATGATTTCACTTACATGTGCAATCTGAAAAACAAATGAACAAACAAAGCAAAACATAAACAGACACATAAAAACAGAACAAACTACCAAACTGGTGTTTGCCACAAGGATTAGGGGATGAGTATAATAGGTAAAGGAGAATTAAGATGTACAAAATTCCAGTTATAAAATAAGTAACTCGTGGGGATGTAGAGTACAGCATAAGGAATATTATTGTGGTAAATTTGTAAGGTGACAGATGTTAACTACACCTAGCTTGGTGAGCATTTTGTAATGTATATAAATGTTGAACTACTATGTTTTATACCTGAAATTAATATATATATATATATATATATATATATATATATATACACATATATATCAACTATAATACAATTTAAAAATAATAAATATAAATTTTAAAATATGTATATGTAGACTACATAAAATTCCCATTTCTTACCCCAGTTTACAAAAGCTAATTGTATAAGTAATGTTAATCTCTAAAATGCTTAGGGATAATTTTTTGTTCTACTCTTAAAAAGTTGTGACTCTGTCAAAACAGAAGTTATTTCCTCCCACAAACAGATAAATGTCAGACTCTAGAGAAGATCAACAAAATTTAAAAACCACCAAATACATAAAAATAAAAATGCAAAGAAACAAGAAAGTGAGCCAGGAAACACCAGAAATTCAAACCTCACTTTGTAAACCCACTTTATAACATAAGAATTATAAATATATGCCTGAATTTGAAGACCTTTGATTTGATTCATTTAAAAAATGTGGAACTGGGGCACCTGGGTGGCTCAGTCGTTAAGCCTCTGCCTTCGGCTCAGGTCATGATCCCAGGGTCCTGGGATCGAGCCCCACATCGGGCTCCCTGCTCCACGGGAAGCCTGCTTCTCCCTCTCCCACTCCCCCTGCTTGTGTTCCCTCTCTCTCTGTCTCTCGCTCTCTGTCAAATAAATAAAATGTTAAAAATAAATAAATAAATAAAATAAAAGATGTGGAACCTTTTCTATGTGCCTACCTTCCTATGTTAGGCAAAATAATGACCCCTCAAATATATACACACCCTAAATACTGGCACCTGTGAATTTGTTACATTACATGACAACAGGAACTTTGCAGATGTAGATTAATTTAAGGATTTTGAGATAAGGAAGTTACCCTGGAAAATCTGGGTGAGCCCAATATAATCACAAGAACCCTTATAAGAGGGAAGCAGGAAAATCAGATTCAGACAAGGTGGTATGACAGTGAAGGCAGAGGTCGGAGTGATGGAGTTGCTGAAAGGAGGCTGTGAACAAAGGAATGTGGGCCAGCTTCTAGAAGCTGGAAAGGCAAAGAAATGGACCATCCCCTAGAATCTCCAGAATGGGCACAGCTTTGATGACAACTTGATTGCAGCCCAGTGAGACTTTTGGCCTCCAGAACTGTAAGTGAATAAATTTGTATTTTTAAACCACCCAGTTTGTGATAGCTCATTACAGCATTAAGATGAGACTACTATATTCTCCAATGGCATGATTCCTATTCATCCTGAACAGGTGGTATAAAGGGACAAGATATGAACATGTGGAATTCTAAAAAAGCAATCAAAGCAGAAAGTGATAGTGAGGTAAACTAAATATTTGTTTTTTTATTTCAAATTTCAGGGAAGAAACAGAATGTTTATAGTCATCAACAAAAAAGCAGATCAATCCTGTATAGAATTAACAAGAAAGTTTAAAGGTAGATATAAATATAACATAGGTACAAAAGCTGAATCCTTGCTAAACTGGGAGTCTGTAGAGAACTTAGCTATATCATTATAAAATCAGTTCCAAAATTTAACAAAAGGCTCAACTTATGAGGTTAAAGAATACTTAATAATTATGATGTTAATATTTTCACAAAAATGCAATCCTGATACTTGAATATCTCTTTTTTATACTGACAGCTATATAAAATAGCTGGATGCCATTGCCTGTCTGTGTTACTTCTAGTACCTATTATAATTAAGCATGTTGAAAACACTCTTCATTTCAGTACTACTTCTCCAAATTCTCAACATAAGCAATGACTGGAAACTGCCTATATTTCAAATATAAAAATTTCCAAAATCTATATTAACTTACCAATTTATCAGGGAGAATCCCTTCAAGTCAACTAGGATGGTTTGTTGAACACCATATCTCTTTGAAAAAAATCAATTTTTTAACTTGTAGTGTAACTGAAACACAGACATGCATTTGGCAACAAATTGATTCATAGTCAGATGAGATCAATGAGGATGCTTGGCAAATTAAACTAGATCATCAATTTGGGTCATTGCATAATATTTTAACTGATATATCTGCTCGGTTCATGGTTTGTTGACTTGCAGAAAGTATGCTATATGAAGCCTCTGATAAAACTGATGGTTTGGACAATGAAGTCACACATGAGGGATGAAAATAGAAGAAAAAAAAAAGTCTGCCTCTGCACTGGAGGAAAGTGTAAATAAGTCAGCACTGCATACTTAAGGCTGATCAGATTGCTGGTTATAACTTGAGATTTGGGGTTTGATCTAAAAGGTTGGATTAATACTTATTACATTTTCTACTATTATTAGAGATAGTTGGATTAAGGCAGAAAAACTATGTTTCTACCACTGTCATCATCTCCTTTCCAGAGACCTCAGCTAAGAACTTTTAATGCTTTGACTAGTCTTTTTGCTTACGTATCTTTCTATGATAGAATTTTAACTTGGGATATATTTTTCAGGCTTCATGCACTATAAAAGAGTCTAATGGTAAGAGAAGGTTGACAATAACATACTCATTTCCTCTATCTTGGATGAGAATAAAACAATTAGTTTCATACTCCCTGAAGACACATTTGATAATATCTATAATACAGTTGTGAGTCAAATGGGGTTGGTTCCATACTCACAGGTTCTGGAAATAAGTTTAGTTTTTATTCAGTCTCTAATAGGAAATCTTTTTAAACTCATTGCTCAGAATTCAGTTTTGAACTTTCAACCATTACTTATAGCAGTAGTTGCTATCTATGGTAAATAACTTGGCATTGTTGAAACCTTCACCCATTCACATATTGCTGCAGAAAAAAAAATGCCTAATAAAACTATATAACCCTATTGGACATTGAAACACCCAAAGTCATGTACCCAAAGACACAGAAAATACCATATGAGTTTTGTAACTCTAAAACTTCGTCCCCTCTAACTTTGCTGTTTTCACTAATGAACTGTGTTCATACTATTAGAGTTGTGCCTGACTACATTGTCAAAAGCAATAAATTAGTAAATATAACTATTTAGTAGTTCAGGTCATTGTGGATCAGAAATCTAGACTGTTAAAAAGTGAAACATCTGGAATTTTTTATGAATTGACCTGAGCATTCTAACTTTATATGCCCCAAATTTTTATACAGTTTATATAGTTAATTCATAACACAATTAGCATTTTTATAATTATTTATATAAAATAGGGGATTTTAAATCTCAAAGTGGTATAAATATCTAACATGCATTTAGAAAGCCCAAGGCAAATAGCTTATGTGATCCTTTCAACTGCAGTGGTCTTGGTATTTAATAACCTGAAGTGTCATGAGTGGGACCATGAATACAGTCAGCAACTTATTTGCATGGTATTTACCATGTTTTTACTTATCCTCACTATACTCATACAAAAAATTGGTGGTAAAATATATCCTTTTCCAAAGATATATAAATTATGTAATTTTACACATAAGCACAAGAGACGAAAAAATAAGGATTCAAGTTCAAGATTCTCTGAATTCATTACATTGTTGAGGTAAACACATTGATGTAGCTCATTAAAAGGAATGTAGAGTGGATCATTAAAATCTTTCCAAAATTTATCCATTTATAGACAGATCCATCTGTACTGACAGTCATTCAGCTACATGTTTTTCCATCAACATGTGTAAATGTAGCAAGATTTAAATTGTTTCTCTACAATGAAAACACAATTTTGTTCTAGTTTCCTGATTGTATATTATATTCTTTCAGAAAATTTGTGTTTGGTCCTTTGAGTAGTAATTGGCATTCATCTCTCATATGTTGTTTTATCATGTGCCTTTTTCCCAGTGCTGAATTTGACTTTAAAAAATTAAGATTTTTAAAGAAATATTTTTCTGAAGTTCAGCAATACCATCACAGTCTCTTTGGCTTCTCTTTGTCAAATTTAAGTAAAATTGAATAAAATATGTTTTTGCCTTTATAATATATGTATTAATAACTTGGACATGACAACCTTAGTCCTATAAAAATATAAGATTTTTAACATCCAATATTCATATTTTGGGGATAGAAAACTTGGAGGCATATTAATTTGTGTTTAATATGTATGTCCTATAGCTTGACCTGATCAGTTACTTTTGTTACCTAAAGTTAGTACAAGAGACTTTCTGAAATTTCTTTGAAGTAAATGAGGCTGGCATGGTTAATACTGCCACTTAAAGAGTGACATAAACGTAGAAGGTGCCATCACAAGCTACAAAATGAAATGGAATAGAATCTTCATCTTTAGTGGCTGTTATGATTTGCCCACAAGATCATTTTCTACTTGCACAGATGGCATACCTCAGCAATATGAATCCTCCAGGTATGCAAATAGATTAAGATCAGTGAACTGAAAAAATGTATATTTGCCTGAATATAGGAAACTATAAGACCAAATAATAACCCATTATTTAAAAAGCAGAATCTAATTATCAAAAATACATATTATATATATTTTTGAAAAGAAAATACATTTTTTTCAAGATTTTAATGCTGGCATGTAGTGAGAAATGAGGAGATAGAGGACATTATTAAGTAGTTAGATAAAGCATACATAAAATGGGAGTAAAAATACAAATTATGATGGGAAACTGCAAAATTGATAGAGATTATCAGTTGATCTTAGGAAACTTATATAGCAAAATTTGAGTAGAACTTAAAACTGCCTATTAGAAAAGGTACTGGGTAATCAAAGAAATCATGTTCCTCTCTTCCATAAACTACATTATATTTGTAGAGTTGTATCAGGCTATATAGTAGTTCCCCTAACAGACTATAAGCAAATTCCAAGTATAATTCCTTTTTCCATTCTTACAGCATTCAGACTATTGCCTTTCAGAGCAAGAGACACAAGATATGTTTATTTCTTGAATGGATAAATGAAAGAGTAATGCTAGGTAGGGATATTTTCAGCCACTATTGATTCTCTAAATCATGAAATCTCATAATATGCTGCTCTCTGGTTCAAAACTATCTTCTAAATTTATTATCAAAATATACATGATGGTACCTGCTTGACTAAAAACACTAATTCTCTCTAACCAGCTGTATTACATAATGACTAGGTTCTGGAATCAAGGAAAATCTGAATTTGAATTCACTAATAGAATGTTGTGGAAATCAGATAAGATTTTTAGGGCCTCTGATTTTAAGTTTTTGTGATGATAAAATAAAAAATGAATATAATAGAAACAACTTCAAAAGACATTGTAGGATTTAAATGAGAATTATTCAGCCAGATGTATAGTTCAGTGCCTAGCACATATTAGGCATATAATAAATAGGAGCGGTTATTGTTTTCATTTGATTTATTGTCTTATTTTAGTAATTTTCCAAACTATTTCAAAAAGAATAACTGATAACCTCTAAAATATGTGAAGACATTTTAGAAAACAATATTGCATGATAACGATGTTAGTCAAACTAGCCAAACTAAATACATATTGACTTCATATCATGTAACAAGGACTGTGGGGAATGTCAGTAAGAACACAACCAAAATTTCAGAAGTGATTGTTCCAAAATATCAATAGTTCTACATTTTCCCTATGAAAGTTTTCAAAAAATGCAAAATAAAAGAACCTAAACAAAATAATACCTAAACACCCCAGAAATTGATCTGAAGTCTGGCAGAACAAACTCCACAACTAAAGGTAGAGAAGAGGCCACATCAAAGAAGGTAAAAAGTGTGGAGACATGACTTGGGAGAGAAATGGATCATGGCTGCTGCAGTGGGGAGGGAGCCATGATAATGGAGAAGGGTGAAAGACAGACTGGCACACAGGGAACT
Organism: Callorhinus ursinus; assembly: GCF_003265705.2. NCBI lineage: Eukaryota > Metazoa > Chordata > Mammalia > Carnivora > Otariidae > Callorhinus > Callorhinus ursinus. The sequence continues at coordinate 42,163,085 of NW_027397071.1, forward strand.
GCACAGGGAAAATGAATCCCCATAGCAATTGGCTTGGAAAGCAAGAGGGCTTGAATTTTGTGAGTTATTACAACCAGAGGGGCTTCAAGCCTGAAGTTTAAAGGTCAGTATGCTTGGCTCTGGGAGACCTTGTTGGGCATTGGGGCTGCTCTTGGAGAGCAGGTGGGACAAACAGCCCACGGACATACAGCATGGAAACAGTGATCTGATCTAAAGGGCACCTGGGGCACACAGTGGGGGGGGTTAGTTGCTCACCTCAGGCCTGTCTCAGAGAGACCCCTCTGGGAACAAATTAATGAGCAGGCACCATTTCCCTTGCCTGCCCCTCAGCATAAACACAGAGCTACTGGTGATAACCAGTGCAGTGCAACACTCTATGCTAACTTACTTACACGAAGCCCTGCACCCTACACTGTGGCAGAACTGTCCTTCTCAGTCCAGTTTCCCTCAGTCCCAATGTGCCCCCTCCCTCAGAAGACCAGCCGAAACACCTGCAAACACCATGTCCCTGACCTGGGAATTTTGTGAGGCTTTGGTTCCAGTGGTGGTGGCAACAGGTCTCATTTCACAAGTAGACTAGAGCACACTTAATTAAAATGTACCATATTCAGGCCAGGGACCAAACATTGCCCATAACATGCAAAGAGAGCCTCTGTGGTCAACTGGCCTGAAGGATAAACCAGGCAGCACACAGCAGCAGAAAGTATACAGTACACATTGGAGACACTCCCAGAAGCACCAGGCCCTAAGGAATAGGGGACACTACACTTCAGGTCACTATACGACCTCTTCTTCATAAAGCCATTGCCCCCAAGAACAGGAGATGTAGCTGACTTTCCTAACACAAAAAAACAGGTACAGAGACTTAGGCAAAATGAGAAGACAGAGGAATTTGTCCCAAATGAAAGAATAGGACAAGGCTGCGGCCAGAGACCTAAGTGAAACAGATATAAGTAACATGCTTGATGGAGAATTTAAAGCAATGATTATAAGGATACTACTGGACTTGAGAAAAGAGTGAAACACATCAATGAGACCATAAACACAGAGACAAGGAATAACAACAGAGATAGAGGACTCAATGAACAAATGAGAAACATGCTTGATGGAATGAACAGCAGGCTGGAAGAATCAGAGGAATGAATTAATGACCTAGAAGACAGAGTAATGTAATCAACCTGAAGAAAAGAGAGGAAAAAAACAATTATGAAAAACAAGAATAGACTTAGGGAACTCAGTGAGTCCATCAAACAGAATAATATTTGTATTATAGGAGTCCCAGAAGAAGAAGAGAGAAAAAAAAAAGGGGGGGGCAGAGAATTTTGTTGAAGAAATAATAGCTAAGGGGCACCTGGGTGGCTCAGTTGTTAAGCGTCTGCCTTTGGCTCAGGTCATGATTTCAGAGTTCTGGGATCGAGCCCTGGGTTGGGCTCCCTGCTTAGCAGGAAGCCTGTTTCTCCCTCTCACACTCCCCCTCCTGTGTTCCCTCTCTTGCTGTCTCTCTCTCTGTCAAATAAATAAATAAAATCTTAAAAAAAAAAAAGAAAGAATAGCTAAAATCGGGCGGGGGGGGGGGGGGGGGGGGCAGGAAACAAATATCCAGATCCAGGAGGCACAGAGAACCACCAACAAAATCGACGAAAACAGATCCACACCAAGATATATTATAATTAAAGTGGCAAAATATAAAGAAAAAAAATATCAAAAGCAACAAGACTAAAGAAGACAACTACATACAAAGGAAACCCCATTAAGCTATCAGTGGATTTTTCAGCAGCAACATTTCAAGCCAGAAAGGAGTTGCATGATATATTCAAAGTGCTGAATGGGAAAAACCTGCAGCCAAGAATACTTTATCCAGCAATACTATCACTCAGAAGAGAAGGAGAAATAGAGTTTCCCAGACAAATGAAAACTAAAGGAGTTCATAATCACTAAACCAGCCTGCAAGGAATATTAAAGGGAACTCTTTGAGTGGAAAGGAAAGATCAAAGATGACAGTATGAAGGTAGGGAACACAAAAGCACTAAAAATAAATATTTCTGTCAAAATCAGTCAATTAACTCAGAAAATAAAAGGATGTAAAACATGACATCATATACCAAAAATGTGGGGAGGGGAGGAATAAAGAATGGGTTCACATTTAAATGACTATCAATTTAATATAGACTGCCATATGCACTAGATGTTATATATAAACCTAATGGTAAACACAAATCAAAACCACTAATAAATATGTGAAAAATAAAGAGAAAGAAATCCAAATACATACTAAAGAAAATCAGCAAACCATGAAAGAAAGAGAAGGATCAAAGAAAATCTTCAGAAACACCATAAAACAAATAATAAAATGGTAATATATACATGTCTATCAATAATTACATTGAATGTAAATGGACTAAATGCTCCAATCGAAAGACATAGGATGAAAGAATGGTTAGAAAGACAAAACCTACGGCACCTGGGTGGCTCAGTTGGTTAAACAGCTGCCTTCAGCTCAGATCGTTATCCCAGGGTCCTGGGATTGAGCCCGGCATCCATCCAGCTCCCTGCTCAGCGGGGAGCCTGCTTCTCCCTCTGCTGCCCCTCCCCCCGACTCGTCCTCTCTCTCTGTCGCTCTGCTCTCTCAAATAAATAAAATCTTAAAAATAAAACAAGATCCATTAATATGTTGCCTACAATATACTCATTTTAGACCTAGAACTGATAAAAGAAATTCAGTAAAGTTGCAAGGTACAAAATCAGTCTACAGAAATCTGTCGCATTTCTATGTATCAATAATGAAGTGAAGAAAGAGAATTAAGAAAACAATCTTATTTACAATCACACCAAAAATAATAAGAAATCTGGGAATAAACCTATTTGAAGAGGTGAAAGACTTGTACTCTGAAAACTATAAAACACAGATGAAAGAAAGAGAAAATGACGCAAAGAAATGGAAGGACAGTCCATGCTCATGGATTGGAAGAACAAATATTGTTAAAATGTCTATACTATCCAATGCAGTCGACACATTTAAGGCAATCCCTATCAAAATACCAACAGCATTTTTCACAGAGCTAGAATAAACAATCCTAAAATTTGTATGGAACCACAGAGGACACTGAATAGCCAAAGCAATCCTGAAAAAGAAAAGCAAAGCTGGAGGCATCACAATTCTGGACTTCAAGTTATATTACAAAGCTGCAGTGATAAAAACAGTATGGTATTGGCACAATAATAGACATATAGATCAATAGAACTGAGTAGAAAACCCAGAAGTGAACCCACCACTGTATGGTCAACTAATCTTCAACAAAGCAGGAAAGAATATCCAGTGAGAAAAGTCTCTTCGACGAATGGTGTTGGAAAAACTGGACAGCAACATGCAGAAGAATGAAGCCTGATGACTTTCTTACAGCATACACAAAAATAAATTTAAAATGGATGAAAGACCTAAATGTGAGACAGGAAACCATCAAAATCCTGGGGGAGAACACAGGCAGCAATGTCTCTGACATCAGCAATAGCAACTTCTTACTAGATATGTTTCCTGAGGCAAGGTAAACAAAAGCAAAAATAAACTATTGGGACTACATCAAAATAAAAATCTTCTGCACAGTAAAAAAAACTCAACGAAACTAAAAGGCAACCTATGGAATTTGCAAATGACATATCCTTAAAAGGTTAGTTTACAAAATCTGTAAAGAACTCATAAAACTGAATGCCAAAAAAACCCCACAAATAATCCAAATAAATTGGTAAAAGACGTGAACAGACATTTCCGCCAAAAAGAAATACAGATGAAACATACATATGAAAAGTTAGATGCTCATCATCACTTATTATCAGGGAAATGCAAATCAAAACCACAATGAGATATCATTTCACACCTGTCAAAATGGCTAAAATCAAAAGCACAAGAAACAAAGAGGTGTTAGTGAGGATGTGGAGAAAAAGGAACACTTTTGCACTGTTGGTGGAAATGCAAACTGGTGCAGCCACTCTGGAAAACAGTATGGAGGTTCCTCAAAAAAATTAAAAATAGAACTAACCTATGATATAGCTGTTCACAACTAGGTATTTACCCAAAGAATATAAAAACACTAATTCAAATGGATACATGCACCATGATATTTATAACAGCCAAAATATGGAAGCAGCCCAGCTGTCCGTCAATTGATGAATGGATAAAGAAAAAGTGGTATAGACAAAGGAATATTATTCATCCATAAAAAAGAATGAAATCCTGCCATTTGCAATGACATGGATGGAGCTAGGGAGTATAATACTAAGTGAAATAAGTTAGAGAAAGACAAATACCATATATTTTCACTCGTATGTGGAATTCAAGAAACAAAACAAACAAGCAAAGGGGAAAAAGAGAGAGACAAACCAAGAACCAGACTCTAACCTGTAGAGAACAAATTGATGGTTATCAGAGGGCAGGAGGGTGGGGAGATGCATTAAATAAATGATGGGGATTAAGGAGTGTGCTTGTGCTGACCACCAGGTAATTAAAATAAAAACTTTTCAAAAATTATTTAAATAATTTTGGACAAAGATATAAAAATAAAATTGAGGGTACTTTTTAATGTGTGACAGTGAAAATGTTTAACATTAAACCCATGAAATGCAAATAAATTTTATATAAATAAAAATATTGTATTTGTACTTAGATTATTTTCAAAATAAAAATGAGGACATTCAGAAAAAATAACCCAGAGAAAGATAACCAATCATAACCACATAAAATTGTAATAAGGCACTAATAAATATAAATCATAAATTGATTAAATAAAAAGTAAAACAAAAATGGAATACATAGGACTGAGTGCAGGTTCTTTGACAAGAGCAATAATATAAACAAAATTTCAATGACGATTTTTAGAGAAAAAATATAAAATATGCAATGTGCAAAATGTGCACCATTAGGAATGGGAAATTACCACAGATATACAAGAAATAAAAAGACAGACAATAAGTAAAAAGACAAACAATGAAAAGTGTTTGGTAAGAATGCAAAGAAACTAGGGGTGCCAGGGTGGCTCAGGGTTAAGTGTTTGACTCTTCATTTCAGCTCAGGTCCGGATCTCAGTGCTGTGAGATAGAGCCCAGTGTCAGGTTCTGCACGGGCTATGAAGCCTGCTTAAAATTCTCTCTCTCCCTCTCCCTCTGCCCTGTGCGTGTACTCTCTGTCTCTGTCTAAAAAAAAAAGAAAAGAAAAGAAAAGAATGAAAGAAAAGAAACTACAGCCCTAATATATTATTGGTGAGAATATAAATGCTGTAGTCACTTGGCAAAACAGGTTGGCAATTTCTTGTACTGTATAGTTAAGCATAAATTTACTATATAATCCAGTGTATTTGTTTTCCCATTACTGGTATAACAAATTACTAAATTAGTAGCTTAAAATAACACAAATTTATTATCTTACAGTTCTAGTGGTCATAAGTCCCAAATGGTCTCCCATAGTGTCAGCATCACTCCATTCCTTCCGGAGGTTCTATGGAAGAATCCATTTTCCTGCCTTTTCCAGCCTTTAAAAGATCAGCATTCCTTGGCTCATGATCCTTTCTTCCATCTTCCAAATCAGCAGTGTAGCCTTTTTAAAATTTCTCTCTTCCTCTGACCTCTGCTTCCCTCATCACATTTCCTTTCTGACTCTAACAATCCTGCATCCTACATCCCTCTGATAAGGACCCCTGTCTTTACACTGAGCCCACCTGAAAAAGCCAGGATAATCTCCCTTATTAAAGTGGTTAATCACGTCTATAAAATATGTTTTGTTTTGAAAGCTAACATAATAACAGTTCCCATGGATTGGGCATGGACATCTTTGGGGGCCAATTTCTCTGTCCACTATATCTAGCAATTCTACCCCTAGTGTCCACTCATGACAAATGTACAAACTGTATATGAATGTTCATAGCAGCATTGTTCATTCATAATAGCCAAATACTGGAAACTATCCAATGTCCATCAACTGGTATTTGATAAAAGGAACAAGATATTGACAGGTACTAAAATATGGATAACTTCAAAAACATCATGGTAAGTGAAAACACTGGATTCAATAGACCACATATTGTATTGTATTTCATTTACATAAAATTCCAGAAAAGGCAAAACTAAAGGCAGAAAGTAGATTAGTGGTTGATTGGAGCTGGGGTAGGAACAGGGAATTACTGCAAGTATTCTACAATGGGACTGTGGTGATGCTTGCATAATTCTATAGATTCAATTCAATACTACATTGTATACTGAAAACAAGTGGATTTTATATTATGTGAATTATACCTCAATAAAGCTGATTCAATTTTTGATCCATTCCATTGAAAATATTAGTAAATTGATGGAGCAACAGGACAGTATGTAAGAACTTATTATATTCCTTATAACATTTTTGCAAACCTAGCAAAATATAAAAAAATGTTCAACTATTTCAAAATACTTTTTAAAATAATACTGAAGGAAAACATATGTCTTGAAATGTGTGATTACGTTCTGGAAAAGGCACAAAAAATTTTTTACTAGGAAAACCTTGTTGATTTAAATATTTAAATTTCCTGAGTGGCTAATGACTTTAAAAATAAAATTAAGCAAATTAGAATCATGGTGTTCGTTACAACCTGTTTCTCATGTCTTGCTGCGCACAAGGCCTTTATATCTACTTAGTTGCTATGTGCAACCAGGGTGGGACTTGGTTTACTATGTCTCAGTTAAAAGCAGACTGTGGAAGGGCCTCGGGTGCCAAAGAGAGCACAGTCCTGGACTGAGCAACGAAGTGGTTGTTTTCTTTTCTTTTTTTTTTTTTTGCATTTTATTTTATTTTATTATGTTATGTTAGTCACCATACATTACATTATTAGTTTTTGATGTAGTGTTCCATGATTCATTGTTTGCGTATAACACCCAGTGCTCCATTCAATATGTGCCCTCTTTAATACCCATCACCAGGCTAACCCATCCCCCCCCCCCCCTCCCCTCCAGACCCCACAGTTTGTTTCTCGGAGTCCATAGTCTCTCACGGTTCATCTCCAGCTCCAATCTCCCCCACTTCATTCTTCCCTTCCTACTATCTTTGAAGTGGTTGCTTTCTAATCTAGCAAATCAAGTTATCCAAGAGCAGCAGCACGGATAACAGTACGTTTGGTAGTATCTATCTGGGAGGCATTTACACAGCTGACGCTTTGTGATGTTACTTAGCTCTGGCAATGGTTCTATAAGCGGTATAAACCCCTTTGTCATTTATCCAGTTACAGCTGGCTCTTTTCTGCCACTGAGTTTTGAGTTATTTTTTGGAGAAAAATAATATTTAATTTACATGACAGAGAGTTGCTATTTTTAATGTATAAAGAACTTTTAGAAATCAATAAGCAAAAGATGAACACCCTAGTTAAAAAGAGCGATTTACTTAAGAACATACACTTATAATAATTAAACATATGAGAAGATGCTCAATCACACAAATCAAATTAAAGCAATAATGTGTTATTTTTTCACGTTTTAAACTGGCAACTTTGAAAAGAAGAATACTACCCACTATTAGCAAAACTGAAAGTAATAAGCAATGTTTTTATACTGTCGGTAACTATGTAACAGATACTAACTTATGAAGAATATTGGTAATAATTTAGAAAATTTTAAGTAATATGCAGTTTGATCCAGAAATTTCTTTTTAGTTATTTATACAAATACTTCACTCTGATCCCTGGAGCCTCGAACACTGCACATCACCTGGTAGATACACAATAAATACTTGTTCACACTATTTGTGGAAAGCTATTTACAAAAGTCTTGTTACAACACTATTGAAAAATATAAAATATTGGAAATAAAATTTAAATCAATATGGGATCAGTTAAATTATAAAATAGTGAAATGCTATGCAATCATCAAAGCCAATCAGGTAGGTCTATATGTGCATATGAACACTTGTTAAGAACAAGTTGATATAATAAAATCATCATTGCTGTCAAATTCAGAATTCATAAACTATTGGTACATTTCATTTTTTTAATTTTAAAAAAACATTTATTTATTTATTTATTTATTTATTTATTTATTTATTTAAGAGAGAGAGAGAGAGCATAAGCACAAGGGAGGGGCAGAGGGAGAGGGAGAGAAAGTCCCAAGCAGACTCTGCACTGAACTCAAAGCCCCAGATGGGTCTCGATCTCACGACCCATGAGATCACAAACCACGAGATCACAACCTGAGCCAAAACCAAGAGTTGGACACTTAACTGACTGTACACTAGGCACACTAGCAGAAACCTGGGAGGGCAATTAATTAAACAGATCCACTATTACCTGAGGGAGATACCTGGCTTGTTTCCCCATCAGGCTCACATCTGATTCTAGAAAGGCCTGTCTCTGATGATTTACTTGTGAACACCTGGAGAGAGATCACTGATAATCCACGATTCATCACCAGTCACAAAAATAGAAATTACTGCGCTAGCCACCAATTACTAATGGCCTAGCTTGCTAGGTGAGGCCACAAAAATTCATGAGCTAGTAAAGAGAAATAACAACATAGGACATCAAAGAGCCAAAGAAAGGAAAGACAAGATGCCTACATAGAACAAGTAAATAAAACTGAGACCTTTAAGTAAAAAGCAGTAAGAGATCTCAACATTTTCAAATCAAGAATAAAATGTTTATAATGATTTTTAAAATAACTTTATAATTTAAAATTCAGTCCACAAACTAAAAAAAAAAAAAGTGAGTGATCAATATTACTGAGAATTACTGGATTAGAATGTCAAGGACAATGCCAAAACATGTGGCAAAATAAAGAACAAAAATAGAACTAGTAAAGGCAAAGATGAAAAACTTGGAGAATAGCTTCAGAACATATCCAAATGTAGACATTCCAGAATGAGCAAAAGGTACAGAGGAGGTGACAAATAAGCAAGTAATGAAAGATTATTTATGTTTATGATAAGAAAAAAAAGACTGATTCTTCAGACCGAAAGGGCTCATTGAAATTCAAGGAAGATTAATTTGTTAAAAAGATGTAGACACCTGCTTTTGAAATTCTTGAACAACAAATATAAGGAGAGAATTTTAGAAACTTCCCTACAGAAAGAACAAACTTCTTATCAGGGAATAATGATCAAACTTTTCATATCTGGTACGGAAAACAAGATGATGATCAAATAACATCTACAGTCTACTGAGAGAAAATGATCTGCCTTTCAAGAATTCCATAGCCAGACAAGATACCATTCCCCCATCAAAAAGAAAGATAGCACTGTGCAAATTGTAGAGAGAGTGTCAGAGCATAGTTTATACATTCTTTTAACTTAGTAAAATTAAGTAAGAACGTGGATCTCAAAAATGGGAAAGATGAAAATAAACACAAACATCTATACCTATGTGCACTATACCTATGAGACTACATGAGTGTGTGTGTGTGTGTGTATGTGTGAGTGTGTGTGTGTGAATGAATGTGACATATATTTAACAACAATTTTTGACTCTCTCTTTTAACTATCCCAGCACCTTGGGATGGGCTCAGTTACCTTGGCGACAGTAAGGAGAAAAGGAAGAATTCAAAGTAGCAAGCAGCCATGTGGTTAATAAAGCAAGCCAAATCACAAAATCTACTACTCATATTTCCAGGGTCTCCTCTTAGAAGTCCACCAGCAGTTGTTCATTTATACTGACTTGAATCATATTATATGAAATGCTATAGTTCTGCAATAACCAAGAAACTCTTGAGCTCTCAGGCTTAAAATAATTCCTCTCGTTTATAACCCAAAAAACAATTTCTGATAACTTCATTCTTTGTCTGAAGCTCTCCCACATTTCTCATGGGAATTATCCTTACATGGAGCTAGTTAGACCAATTTACCACACTTACAGCCTGTTGTAGCTTTTTGCATACAAATTTTCTTAACAAAACATCATTGTCATGAGGAAGAACCTGCAACCAAAGCCACTGGTAGTGGGACCTGTACTTGGACTTCCTTTTCCATTTGGCTGAACTCTATGTTCTTGACCCACCTACTTTTATAGGTGAAAGATTATAAATCAGTGTGACATCCTCCCCACTTACTGCTTTTCCTAATGTCTCCTTATTTCCAATAAATACACCTAATATTTTTTCCCTTTAAAAAAATAAGGAATCCTTCTGATGCCTATTTGTTTACAAAAATGTTATAAAACTACTTAAGAATGAGATATGTAGGAAATAATACCAGCCTAAAACTAAAAGTTTTAAATTATCTCGAGATGAAAAATTAATAAGGGTGGAAAAGTAAACAGAAACAATACTGTTTACATCATTTTCTTTGAGTACAAGTGAAGACAATATATTTTAGCCTTCCTTGCAGTAGGATGAGACCATGTGACTACTTCAGGATGATAAAATGTGAGTGTAAATGAGGTATATAAACACATTCCTTGAAGCTTCAGCTTTATCCTCCTGTACCACAGCCACTGAGGGGGCCATGTATTGAGATGGTCAGGTCAAAAGATGGAAACAGTTTAGGGATCTTCCCTTCAGAGCTGGTAAAACTCCTACAGACTTTGCATAAGTAAGAAATAAACTTTAATATGCAAAGCAACTAAGATTTGGAGATTTCCCCCCACCCCTACATAACCCAACTAGCTCATTCTAAATAATACAGGAAGCAAAAAACAGAAGTGGGAAGTTAATGTTTTCTAAAGCTTTTATCTTGGATTGTCATTCGCTTTGATTAATATAATAAAGAAAAGAAGATATATTGAATTATAATTGTTAGGAATAGAAAGATAAGCATCACCATACTGAAAAGCATAGTAGAACATAATTAGCAAGGCAAAAAAGGGAAATAAAGCAAGTATAATAAAGCCAGCAAAATAATAAAAAGAAAAAAAAACAAAAGCAAACTAAAATAAATAGCCAACATAAAATAAAATGCAAGTAATAAAAACAATGATATCATTTATAAGACTAAATGTGAACATGCTGAATTTCTTGATTAGAGAGGATAATTGTTAGAATGGGTAAAAACAAAATCTACACATATGTTGTTTACCAAAAAAAATTTAAAATAAAGTGATAAAAACAAGTTAGAGATAAGAGATAGGCAAAAGACTCCCAGACAATTGTGAACGACAGAAATTAATCTTGAGAAAGCAGGGGAGAGACTAAAAAGAGGACAAAACAAACCAGGCTGAGCTAAATGATGAATTTTAAAGTGAAATTCATAAATGAGAAAAGAAAACATAATAGAAAAATTTAGCAAACGAAACGGGTGTCCTTTTTTTTGGCAAGAGTAATGAAATAGATAAAACTTTAGAAGCTCAATACACACACACATTTTATAAGGGAATATCTTTTGATTAATTAACTATTCCTGGGCACTAGATGTAGGTGATAACTACATAGCTGGGCAACTCTGGCAGTTGTGTGCATCTCTCAGGACCTTTATAATTAAAACTATTGTCAACAATCTAAATATTCATTAGTTGAGGGCTGGGTAAAGCAGTGATACAATAGCCACCAAATGGAACACTTCACATAAAACAATATATGATAATGTACATATATAGTTATAGCCATGGAAAGGCACCCACAATTTTAAAAATAAATTGATAGGCTACAAACATCATGTACAATATGATCATGTAATAATTTCTGACTACAGAAAGGAAAATATCTGAAAGGATTTAGATGATAGAATTTTTAGTGATATTTTTGGTACCTTCTTGTTAATTCTTTTTTAGGATTTGAATTACTTTTCTGTATTGATATTGCTTTTATAATGAGGAAATACACTTTTCACTTTGAAAAACAAAAAAATCATGAGTTCTGGGCATTTTTAACAAATGAGCTCAGAAAGAGGTCACAAATATTTCAAAAATTATATACTGATCGCTTTTGTATATAATTCAGTCTGAGGGAACATAGTCAAAGGAAGGGCAAAGTTTAGATTTAAAATCATTGGATGAGACAATAGGCATTGCTTTTTGCTTCATAGTAAGTTTAGCTCATTATCTGCCTGTAAAAAAATGCAAAGGGAAGGCAGATACTTGGTTCTTTGGGGAATATAATTAATATTTTCCTAATAATTGAGCTTGGCCTACCAAAAAAGTTACTTAACTTTGGATGCATTCAGAACTTTCTAAACTTCTCCCATATTTCTTACCTTATTTCTGAAATAAGTTTCAGCATTTTTCATATTTCATATTAATATGTACACATATTTTGCAAAAATAGAATTCATATTAACACATACATTAAGTCAGTTTATAATTTCAAGAAGACACATTTAAACACAAGGAGGTTGTCAGGATAATCTGATGAGTTAAATGTATGGAAACAGTTGGCTGATAGACAAGGCTAATTAGAATTCACTTATCTCCTGTATATGGAAACTGCATTTCTAAAGTCATTGTTGAGTAAGAAGACAGTTTTTGCTTTCTTGATGCTAACATAGCTCTGATTCAGAGTGGTCTCTATTTTCTATTTGAACAAGTATTCTTAAATGTTTCATATCTCCCAATTAATCTTTAGTTTAAACTATTTTGACTTATTCTTAGTAAATTTGGCAAAAAAAAAAAAACCTTTCCTAGAGAAGACAGTAAAAATCATGAGGTAAAAATCTGACTATCATTTGGATCTTAATCTAGTCAATTTAAATATATTTAGGGCCTAAAAACACACAACTTTGTTGTGACTATTAAGGACACAAAAGGAAATAGAATAGAGTAACTTTCCTTCAAACATCCTAATAGAAACCTGAGAAGAATAATGTGAGATTCATAATCATAAGAAAAAATTATAATAATTTTTGTAGAAATACTTTTCTAACATAAAACTCCAATAAAAAGAAGTTATTTACTAGGTATATATTTAAAGGTTTACTACGACTTAAGACTAAGATATATATCTCTACCAAACAAAGTATATAATGCCTCTAGCATTAAAGGAAATGAGTTAATTCAGGAAAGTGTGACTTCAGAGTCAATTGGCTTCTATTAGACATGGTGTCCTGTCATTCTTAGTGGTGATATATAGCTCTTCTAAGTACACACCATATCAGTGGAGGATTTATATCTCACAAATAATTTATTTTATTTTATAAACCAAGAAATAGTATCTGTATTAATACATTTTATATAATTCATAAATAAATATTTTAAAATATAGAAATTCCACCTTTTTGATTTTACAGAATGCCTTATTTCAATTATATATCACATAAGGATCGGTGGAGAAGAAGTACATGGAAAATAAGTATAATGTAGTGTTCATTGTAGAAGGCAGAAATGCTCTCTGCCCCCCCCCCAAAGATGTCTAGACCTGTAAATGCGTTGCATTTTATGGCAAAGGGGAATTAAGCTGAACTTAAAACAGAAATTCTCCCTGGTTATTTGAGTGAGCCTATCTGAGACGGCTTCTTAGAAGTGGAAAGGGGAGGCAGAAAGGATGTATGAGAAAGTTAGGTGATGATGGGAAGAAAGTAAAGAAGGAAGGAAAGTAGAAAGGAAGGAGGAAGGAATGAAGGGAGGAAGAGTGGGAGGGACGCAGGAGGGGTTACCATGGATTATAAAGCTTCTGTTTTAGAATCCCTCACCTTCCACTCCTGATTTATTAGGAATCCATTTTCAGTTCAAGCACAGAACCTAAGGTATGGCTACTGTAATTATATATTTAGGAAGTTTTCCCCTCCACAGATCCATTTGCATGAATAAAGGCCAAAGGTATATATAGAAAGAGATCCTAAATGTAGAATGGAAAGAAAATGTGAATTTTAAAATCATTATACAAAATATGAGTATTCCCTTCTTTACTTGAATTAGGCCAGTGGCTAGGACTTAGAAATGTGTTTTTAATCAAAATTTTGTCCCAGTATTATTTATAGCAATATACTTTAAGCTGTGTAAGAGAAAAAATTTACATGGTAGATCATTTTCTATTTCTCATACTTTGCCTAAACTCAGATTGTATTCTGCATTCCAAAATTTATCCTTTTCTTCTTATTCTAAGTCCATTTTTTGGAGCTAAGTTCTACTCTTTGAGTTCATACCATTTATAGTGCATGCTTATTTGTCTCAGTTAACAATCCATCTTATGAATATCAGAAATACAAAAGTGAGTTGAAAAAAATCAGGATGCCGACTTTGTTGGCTTACATTTTATAAAATTTGAATTTTCCCATTGAGCAAAATGTTCTGAACTTTAAGCCCACTGATATTTAGATATGTCTAATACATTGTAATAGCTTAGTGAATTTATTTGAAAAGCACTTCTAAGGTCACTAAAAAAAAAAGCTATCTCAGTCATAAAAAGTATCTTTTAGACATAAAATATAAATTTATAAGAAAGCTTTGCAAAATAATACTACCACTTAAAATAACAAATGCAAAAATATTTTGTACAGTGCATTGTATTCAAATATATTGCTAGGTATCATGCTTATGTATGTATGTAAACAATTTTTCATTCAAACACATGAAATATGGACTATTAGGGAATGATGACTTTGAGATTTTGATCATGTGGAAGTTTCTAAGCAAATCTTTGTTATATTTAGTATAAACTTATTTGATCATTTCGCATAGTGACCAAAAATAACTGAATTCACAGTGATTTATTCTGTGAAATTATTTAGAATATGATTATAATAATTAAGTGGAATTTAATTCAAACTCCCTCTATGCAGGTTTTTGCTGCTTCACATTAACTGGTTCATTTGGATTATCTCATATGTTTCCACCCATGATATCATGCATAGTGGGAGTATTCTTAGGCTCTGAATTTTAATATGTTCTTACAGCTGTTCACTGAAAACCAAGTAGCTGATGAACAAACATTAGATAAAATGGCTTACTCAATCAAATATTAAGCTGGATTTTTGAGTTACTGTTTTCTAAATTTTTGTCAACTTCAAGTATTAAAGTTAGTCACTTCTATTCAAAAGTAGTTCAGCCTAAATATAATTTAAATTAAAAGTCTCTTTGAAGACCTTGATAATTAATCTTTCATTCCATGACCTTTCTTCTGTTAAATCTCCATATAACATAAAATCTTCTAAATACTCAGTGCATTGTTATTCCAATTAGATAGACATTTCACAATTTTCCTCTTTTCACAACATCATCTATCTCTCAAATTTAAACAATACTTTATAGATAAATTTTTGATGGGAATGCTACTGATTACTCTATCATTGTGTACACACATACAGGTAATATGGTAATAATAAAATACACATATAGGTACATGGGTAAATAACAATAAAAACATCTGTTCTATTATTTAGACTTAGGACAAAATATACGCAAATCTTCATCCCAATCAACTATCACTTTCTACATATTTGTTTGTCTTGAACATTTTGTCTTCAATAAATAAATGTCAAAACACTTATCTTTGCCTGGAGTTTCTCCCCAAATGTAGAACTCCCTCCTACAAGCTAGTCTGGATTCTCTGGATGGTTCTTTTATGTATGCTTCATAGAGCCAAAATAATCAGTCTATACCCCAGTCCCATACCTTACCAGAGATGTGAGACTGTGCAAGTCCAGAGAAGACTTACCAGTGAGAAAGGGAAATAATTGAAAGAAGCAGGAAAACAATCAGCATATATTTTCCTCAATGCCTAAAGCAGAGCAAAGTTCATCTGCCCACCAAATGCCATCTTTGGCATAGAGTTAAGAGGAAAAGGAGATGAAGAAAAATTATAATGGGTAAGGTTTCTCCAAGGGCAAAGTGAAGAAAGAGAAAGAGAGAATAGTCTGAAATTACTCTGGAGGGTCAAAACCATCCCCTGTAAGCACTTTGGCAGCCTTGTGAGACCATTTAAAATTGAGGCCATACACAAGACCCGCTAACCAGGAACAGTGACCCCCACCAATGATAAGCCACTTACTATTATAGAATATGATTATAGATAAGCATAGTGACTTCTCCCTAAGGAAAGTAGAAGTAGAAAATCTACTGGACAACTTTTCTTTAACTTAGAGTCCATTGTGTTATGCATCTGATTTTCCCTTCCAGTATTAAATACATTTTTACTCACTTTTAAAACCAAAGTTGAAACAAGGAAACTTCTCTGTTTATTTATATATTAGTTTTATGAGAAAACATTAATAAATAGGAGCAAATGTTAATTTTCATTAATAATTTCTCACAGAATAAAAGCAATAAATGATAAATTTAAAATAATTTTGCTTTTCCTCCAGAGTATGAACATCCGTATTTAAAGAGTTAAATATCAGAGTTTGTGGAGAAGATGTTGGAGGAGGAGAATCATGGGTTCACCTCATCCCACAGATACACCTAGATAATACACCCACATCAGTGTAAATAACCCAGAAAATGACCCAAACTCTGGCAGAACAGACTCTCCACAGCTAAATGTAGAAAAGAGGCCACATCAAAGAGAAGCAGAGATGTGGTTGGGAACCAACTGACCTGCAGGACGATCAGCAGGGGAAGAGATGCTACAGTCATGGAGACGGGAGAGGAGCAGACCCACCCCAGGCACCTCAGGTATGGGGGATCCCCAAGGGAAAATGAATCCCTATAACGTGTCTTTGAAAACCAGAAAGGGATAACTTTGCAAATTCCTACAATCAATGGGGCTTAACATCTAGAACTTTAAAAATCTGTGAACTCGGCTCTGGGAGGGAAGAGGGTGATAAGAAACTGAGTCCCTGTCCTTAAGAGACAGCATAACAAATAGGATGGTTGATACATAGCATAGAAGCAGTATTTTTTAAAAAAGACTGGGGATTATGGGAGAGAGATTTATTTACTAATATTATAGCCTGTGCTGGTGGGTACCAGCACAGCAGGAACATTCTATACCTACCTTGTTAACAGGGTGCCCCACTTTGGCACTCTTCTATGAATCTACCCCCTCTATTCCAGCCTTGCCAGGAGTTTTTCCAGATGGCTGAAGGTCCTGTCTTGCAGGGGACCAGCATGGACCCTGCTCAGTCCCACATTCTGCAGGAACCCACCTTCCTATACCCCCTCAGCAGGAGTCCAAACAAGGCAGTGCCACAAAAATACAGCGTGCAAGCAGTCCCAACAGAGGCAGCCCCATTCCAAAGTGACTCCTACCTTGGAACAGGGGAAAAAATCTCCAGTCTTACTGTGGCCCTAGCAGTAGGCTGAGGGCAGATATCAGGTCTGACTTCAGGCTTCACCTACCAATGACAATACAGTTCAGTCCTAGTGCATCTCTGGCAAATGCCTGGTCTGAATTAACTCAAGCCAAAGGCAGTGCCAGATTAGCTCAATAACAAAAAAGGGACCAAATCCTACCCACAACAGGAAAAGAGAACCATTGCAGATGACTAAAGGCAAAAGTGGCTCAGCCACAATAGTAGGGCACACACAACAAACATAGGAGATACCCCTGAAGCACCAGATTCTGGTCAATAGGGGATATTGCACTGCAAGGCACTACAGGACCTCTTCTTCATAAGGCAACTACTTTCAAGAGCAGGAGATGTATTTTACTTTCCTAACACATAGAAACAGAAACAGAGAGTTAGACAAAATGAGGAGACAAAGGAGTATGTCCCAAATGAAGAAACAGAACAAAATCACAGCAAAAGAGCTAAATGAAGCATAGATAATATGCTTGATAGAGAATTTAAAGTAATGATCATAAAGGTACTCACTGCACTTGAGAAAAGGCTGGAGGACCTCATTGAGATCCTCAACAAAGAGATATAAAACATAAAAAGAACCAATCAGAGATGAAGAACTCATTAACTGAAAATAAAAAAAAAAACACCAGATGGAATAAATAGACAAGAGGAAGAAGAAGAACAGATCAGTGACATAGGGGCAGAGTAATGAAGAGCAAGGTATTGCCCTAAAGAACAGGACAGAGAAAAATAATAATAAAAGATGAAAATAGACTTTGGGAACTCAGTGACACAATCAACTGTATTAATTTTCACTCTATAGGGTTCCCAGAAGGAAAAAAGAGAAAGGGGCAGAAAATTTATTTGAAGAAATAAATAGCTGAAAACTTCCTGAATTTGGGGAAGGAAACAGAAATCCAAAAAGAGGAAATTAAAATATGCACAGAGACAAATGAAAATGAAACCACAACAGTCCAAAGTATTTGGGGTGCAGCAAAAGCTATTATAAAAGGGAAGTTTTTAGTAATACAGGCCTACCTCAAGAAGCAAGAAAAATCTGAAATAAACAACCTAAACTTACACCTAAAGAAACTAGAAAAAGAACAAACAAACCCAAAATCAGTAGAAGGAAAGAAATAATAAAGATTAGAGCAGAAAGAAACAAAATAGAATCTAAAAAACAAACAAAAAAAGAACAAAAACAGAACAGATCAGTGAAACTGGGAGCTGGTTCTTTGAGAGATCAACAAAATCAATAAACCTCTAACCAGAATCAAAGAGAGAAAGAGAGAGGACTCAAATAAACAAAATCAGAAATGAAAGAGGAGAAATAACCACCACCACCACAGAAATACATAGGATTATATGAGATTATTATGAAAAATCATATGCCAACAAATCAGATAACCTAGAAGAAATGGGTAAATTCTTAGAAACATATAACCTCCCAAAACATAATCAGAAAGAAATAGAAAAATAGAAGAGACTGAATACCATCAATGAAATTGAAGCAATAATCAAAAAACTCCAAACAAACAAAAGTACAGTACCAGATGGCTTCACAAGGTGAATTCTAATGAAGATTTAAAGAGTTAAAATGTATTCTTCTCAAACTATTCCAAAAGATTGAAGAATGAAAGCTTCCAAATTCATTCTAAATGGCCAGCATTACCCTGACACCAAAACCAGATAAAGACACTAAAAAGAGAGAGAGCAAGAACTAGAGGCCAATATCTCTGATAAACATAGATGCAAAAATCCTCAAGAAAATACTAACAAACTGAATCAATAGTTCATTAAAAAAGTCATGCACCATGATCAAGTGGGATTTATTCCTGGGATGCAAGTGTAGTTCAATATTACCAAATCAATCAACATGATACATCACATCAACAAGAGTGAAGATAAAAACTGTACGATCATTTAATAGATAAAGAAAACACTTTTGACAAAGTACAACATCCATTCATGATAAAAATCCTCAACAAATTAGGTTTAGATGGAACATACATCATAAAGGCCATATATGAAAAACCCACAGTGAACATCATCTTGAGGGTGAAAAATTGAGCCTTTCCCCTAAGGTTAGGAAGAGGCCAAGGATGTCCTCTAACACCACTTTTATTTATCATAGTCCTGGAAGTCCTGGCCACAGCAATCAGACAACAAAAAGAAATAAAAGGCATCTAAATTGGTGAGGAAGAATTAAAATTTTCACTATTTGCAAATGACATAAATACTACATATGGGAAACCCAAAAGACTCCACCAAAAAACGACTAGAACTGTTAAATGAATTCAGTAAGGTTTCAGGATACAAAATCAAGATACAGAAATACATTGCATTTCTATACACTAATAATGAAGTTGAAGAAAATGAAATTAATAAAACAACCCCATTTACAATTACACCAAAAATGATAGAATACCAAGGAATAAACTTAACCAAGGAGGTAAAAGGCCTGTAGTCTGAAAACTACAAAATACTAATGAAAGAAATTGAAGATGACACAAAGAAATGGAAAGACAATCCATGCTCCTGTATTGGAAGAACACATATTGTTTGTTAAAATGTCCATAATACCCAAAGCAATCTACAGATTTAATGCAATTCTTATAAAAATACCAACAGCATTTTTCACAGAACTAGAACAAATAATTCCAAAATTGGTATAGAACCACAAAAGACCCCCAATAGCCAAAGCAACCTTGAAAAAGAACAAAACTGAAAAAGGAAGAACAAAACTGGATCTATCACAATCCCAGATTTCAAGATACACTACAAAGCTGTAGTAATCAAAACAGTATGGTACTAGCACAAAAATAGACATAGATCAATGGAAGAGAATAGAGAGCCCAGAAATAAACCAAGGATTATATAGTCAATTAATCTATGACAAAGGAGGTAAGAATACGCAATGGGAAAAAGACAGTCTCTTCAACAAATGGTGTTGGGGAAACTGGACAGGTACACAAAAAAGAATGAAACTGGACCACTTTCTTACACCATACACAAAAATAAACTCAAAATGGTAAAGGACTTAAATATCAGACCTAAAACTATAAAAACTCTAGAAAAGAGCACAGACAGTAATTTCTCTGACATTGGCCATAAGAACTTTTTTCTAGATAGGTCCCCTGTGGCAAGGGAAACAAAAGCAAAAATAAACTATTGGGATGACATCAAAATAAAAAAGTTCTGCACAGTAAGAAAAACAAGTAACAAAATTAAAAAGCAACTGATGGAATGGGAGAAGATATTTGCAAATGACATATCCCATAAAAGGTTAGTATCCAAAATATGTGAAGAATTTATAAAACTTAACATCCCCCCAAATTATCCAATTAAAAAATAGGCCAAAGACATGAATAGATATCTCTCCAAAGAAGATATCCAGATGGCTACCAGACATATGAAAAGATGTTCATCATCACTTACCATCAGGGAAATACAAATCAAAACTATAATGAGATATCACCTCACACCTGTTAGAATGGCTAAAATCAACAACAGAAGAAACAACAAGTGTTGGTAGGGATGTGGAGAAACAGGAACCCTCCTGCACTATTGGTGGGAATGCAAACTGGTCCAGCCACTCTGGAAAACAATATGGAGGTTCCTCAAAAAGTTAAAAATAAAACTACCCTAGCATCTAGCAATCACACTACTGGGTATTTTTCCAAATATAAAAACATGAATTCAAAGGGATACATGCATCCCTATTTTAGAGAAGAATTATTTACAATAGCCAAGATATGGAAGCAGCCCAGTGTTCATTAATTGATGAATGACAAAGGAGTTGTAGTATATATATACAATGAAATATTATTCAGTCATAAAAAAGAATGAATGTATGCCAATTTGGATGCCTTTGATTTCTTTTTGTTTTCTGATTGCTGAGGCTAGGACTTCCAGTACTATGTTAAATAACAACAGTGGGAGTGGACAACCCTGTTTTGTTCCTGACTGTAGAGGAACAGTTCTCAGTCTTTCTCTTTCTCTTTTATCTTTCAGGATGATATTAGCTGTGGGTCTTTAATATATAGCCTTTATGGTGTTGAAGTATGTTACCTCTATCCCTACTATGTTGAGGGTTTTTATCAGCATGCTATACTTTGTCAAATGCTTTTCTGCATCTATTGAGAGTATCATATGGTTCTTACCCTTTCTTTTATTAATGTGGTGTATCAAGTTAATTGATTTGCAAATACGGAACCACCCTTGCAACCTAGAAATAAATCCCACTTGGTCATGGTAGCCAAATATTCTTTTAATGTAGTGTTGGATTTGATTTGCTAGTATTTTGCTGAGAATTTTTGCATCCATGTTCATCAGAGATGCCTGTATTTTCTTTTTTAGTGGAATCTTTGTCTGGTTTTGGCGTCAAGGTAATGCTGGCCTCATAGAATGAGTTTGGAAGTTTTCCTCCCATCTCTATTTTCTGGAATAGTTTGAGAAAAATAGGTATTAACTCTTAAAATGTTGGGTAGAATTCCCCTGGAAAGCCTTCTGGCCCTGGACTTTTGTTTTTTGAGACATTTTTGACTACCGATTCAATGTCTTTGCTAGTTATCAGTCTATTCAGGTTTTCTATTTCTTCCTGTTTCAGTTTTGGTATTGTGTATATTTCTAGGCATTTATCCATTTCTTTGAGATTTCCTAATTTGTTGACTATCATTTTTCATAATATTCTCTTATAATTGTATTTCTATGGTGTTGGTTGTGATCTCTGCTCTCTCATTCATGATTTTATTTTGGTCCTTTCTCTTTTCTTTTTGATAAGACTGGCTAGGGGTTTATCAATTTTATTAATTCTTTCAAAGAACCAGCTTAATTGATTTAATTGGTTTAATTGATCTGTTCTACTGGGTTTTTTTGTTTTCTTCTACATCATTTATTTCTGCTCTAATCTTTATTATTTCCTTCCTTCTGCTGGCTTTGGGCTTCATTTGTTTTTCTTTTTCTAGCTTTTTTTGGTGTAAGATTAGGTTGTGTATTTGAGATTTTTCTTGCTTCTTAAGGTAGACCTGTATTGCTATATGCTTCCTTCTCATAACCACTTTTGCTGCATCTCAAAGATTTGGGAGGGTTGTGTTTTCATTTTCATTTGTTTCCATGGATTTTTAAATTTCTTCCTTAATTTCCTGGTTGGCCCATTTATTCTTCAATAGGATGTTCTTTAACTTCCATGTATTCGTGGTCTTTGCAATTTTTTTCTTGGGGTTGACTTCAAGTTTCACAGCATTGTGATTGGAAAATATGCATGGTATGATCTCAGTCTTTTTGTACTTGTTGAGGTTTGGTTGTGACCTAGTATGTGATCTATTATGGAGAATGTTCCATGTGCACTTGAAAAGAATGTGTATTCTGCTGCTTTGGGATGATATGTTTTGAATATATCTGTTAAGTCTATTGGTCATGGGTGTCATTCAAAGCCATTGTTTCCTTGTTGATTTTCTTCTTAGATGATCTGTCCATTGGTTTAAATGAGTATTAAAATCCCCTACTATTATTGTATTATTATCAATGTGTTCCTTTACGTCTGTTATTGTTTTACATATTTGGGTGCTCCCAAGTTGGGGGCATAAATGTTCACAATTGTTAGATCATCTTGTTGGATAGACCACTTTATTATGATGTAGTGCCCTTCTTCATCTCTTGTTATAGTCTTCAGTTTAAAATCTTTTTTGTCTGGGGCACCTGGGTGGTTCAGTTGTTTAAGCCTCTGACTCTTGATTTCAGCTCAGGTCCTTATCTCAGGGTCCCATGTCAGGATCTTCAATGGGCATGGATCCTGTTTAAGATTCTCTCTCTCTCTCTGTCCCTCCCCACCTACACTCTCTTTCTCTCCCTCTCTCTTTCTCAAAAGTAAAAGTAAAATAAAATCTTTTTTGTCTGATATGTTTTGCTACTCAGGCTCTCTTTTGGTGTTCGTTAACATGGCAAATGGTTTCTCAATCTGCAGGTGTCTTTAGGTCTAAAATGAGCCCCTTATAGGCAGCATATAGATGGATCTTGTTTTTTTTTTTTTTAATCCATTCTGATATCCTATGTTATTTGACCGGAGCATTTAGTTCACTTATATTCAGAGTAATTATTGAGATATATATATATGAATTTAGTGCCATTTTATTAATTGTTTTGTTGTTGCTTCTGGGGATTTTCTTCCTTTCTAGTCTTTTTCATTTTTGGTCTTTCATTCCCACTCAAAGAATCCCCTTTAATATTTCTTGCAGGGCTGGTTTAGTGGTCATGAATTCCTTTAGTTTTTGCTTGGGAAGGTTTTTATTTTGCCTTCTATTCTGAATGATGTGGTACATGTGGGGAGTTGTGCTGGTCTTCCGGGGTAGGGGCCTGCTGCTCTGGTTCTCAGGTACACTTGCCTGAGAAAAGCAGCGCCTGCAGAGTGCAGGGGAGTGGGGGTCAGGGCATGGTGTAAGTGGTTTAGGCCACCATTGTTGGCCCCGTGCTGTTTATTGAAGTTAGTTTATGCTGAGGAGTGAAGGACAGAAATGACACCACTCCCCTCCCTTGTCCCAGAGAGGGTAGTTTGAGCCTGCCACTGCCCAGGGAAGCCCTCCCAGAAGAGTGAACAATCGCTATCAAGTGTTCCAGGCCTCCCTCAGATCTCTGCCTTTACCCTGACTGTGTCGAGGCCATCTGTCCACCTGGCAGCACAGTGTACCTGTATTCTACTTCAGGCAAACTGGCTGAGTTTTAAAACTCCAAACTTTAGGGACCTGGCATGCCATGGACCCACTCTATTTTCTCTGAGGGAGGGTATTGGTGTTCTGTAATTGATATGTTAGTCCCAGAATTTGTAGTCACAGCAAAGTGCAGGGGGGTGGATTTTGGAGTAAAGTGCAGCAAAGAGCTGATGTCCAGGTTAGCCACACTCAGCAGGTGTACTTGCACTTAGACTGGGGGGGGGGGGTAATGGTGCCTGCCAATTATTTTGTCCCCAGAGAGGCAATGCCATCTCTCTCATAAGCTCTCCAAGAAGGGGGAACCATCTCTCCCAGTGTGTCCCAGGGGATCTTCAGATTGCACCATCTGCTTCCAAGCTATCTACCATCTTTCTCCACAGGAGCACTTGAGCACCCTAAGGGATCCAGACTGACTAGGCTACGGACCTCTAAAACTCCAGTCTTTGAGCTCCATTTATGAAAAGTCACAAAAATTATCCCCTCTTGTTTCCTAGTCTATGTCTTTGGGAAGTGTTTTCCTTATGTGATCCCCTGTGTGCTTCTCTCTCTCTCACTAGTTGCTGGTTCTGTGACCAGGGCTCCCTCCCCTCTACAACGCCCATGATACTTTTTTCCTGGAATTTTCACTATTTGCAGATGACATGATACTCTATGTAGAAAACCTGAAAGACTCCACCAAAAAATTGCTAGAGCTGATACACAAATTTAGTAGTCACAGGATACAAAATCATTCAGAAATCTGTTGCATTTCTATACACCAATAATGAAGCAGCGAAAAAGAGAAATCAAGGAATTGATCCTACTTACAATTGTACCAAAAACCACAAGATGTCTAGGAATAAACCTAACCAAAGAGGTAAAAGCTCACGGATTAGAAGAACAAGTATTGTTAAAATGTCAATACCACCCAAAGCAGTCAACACATTTAATGCAATCCCTATCAAAATACCACTAGCATTTTTCACAGAGCTATAATGAACAATTCTAAAATTTGTATGGAACAACAAAATACCCCAAATAGCCAAAGCAATTTTGAAAAAGAAAAGCAAAGTTGGAGGCATCACAAGTCCAGATTTCAAGTTATATTACAAAGCTCCAGTCATCAAGACATATGATACTGGCACAAAAACAGACACATAGATCAATGGAACAGGATAGAGAATCCATAAATGGACCAACAACTATATGGTCAACTAATCTTCAACAAAGCAGGGAAGAAGAGCCAACGGAAAAAAGTGTGTCTTCAACAAATGGTGTTGGGAAAACTGGACAGCAACATGCAAAAGAATGAAACTGGACTTCTTTCTTACACCATACATAAAAATAAATTTATAATGGATGAAAGACCTAAATGTTAGACAGGAAACCATCAAAATCCTGGAGGAGAACACAGGCAGCAACTTCTTTGATACCAGCTGTAGCAACTTCTTACTAGATATGTCTCCTAAGACAAGGGAAACAAAAGCAAAAATGAACTCTGAGGACTTTGTCAAGATAAAAAGCTTCTGCACAGTGAAGGAAACATTCAACAAAACTAAAAGGCAACCCACAGAATGGGAGAAGATATTTGCAAATGATATATCTGATAAAGGGTTAATATCCAAAAATCTATGAAGAGCTTATCAAACTCAAAACCCAAAAAAACAAATAATCCAGTTAAGAAATGGGCAGAAGACATGAATAGACATCTTTCCAAAGACATACAGATGGCTAAAAGACACATGAAAAGATGCTCAACATCACTGATCATCAGGGAAATACAAATCAAAACTGTAATGAGATATCACCTCATACCCAGTCTGAAAGGCTACAATGAACAACACAGAAAACAACAGGTGTGGAGAGGATGTGGAGAAAAGGGAACCCTCTTATACTATTGGTGGGAATGCAAACTGATGCAGGCACTCTGGAAAACAATATGGTGTTTCCTCAAAAAGTTAAAATAGAAATATATATATTATATATGAAATATAATAATTATATTTACATATTATATTAAATATATTATATACAGAATAATGATATTCTATTATATATATTCTATCATATATATATATATAATAGAATACTACTCAGCCATAAAAAAGAATGAAATATTGCCTTTGGCAATGATGTGGATTGAGCTACAGTGTATTATGCTAAGTGAAATGAGTCAGAGAAAGACAAATACCATATATTTTTACTCATATGTATAATTTAAGAAACAAAACAAATGAGCAAAGGGAATATATATATATATAATATAACATAATATATTTATAACCTATCTATCTATCTATCTATCTATCTATCTAATCTATCATCTATCTATCTATGTAGATACAGAGAAACAAACCAAGAAACAGACTCTTACCTGTAGAGAACTAACTGATGGTTACCAAAGGGGATTGAGTGGGGTGTTGGGTTAAATAGGTGATGGGAATTCCTTAATCCCCATTGCACATGTGATGAGCTCCAGGTGATGTATGGAATTATTGAATCACTATATTGTATACCTGAAATTAATCTAACACTGTAAAAATAAAGTTACCCTTACACCAAAAAAAAAAAAAAAATCCCACACAATAAAGGATTATTTTTTTCAAAAAAGTATTCCATGCCCCTGAAAATAAAAGGATGATTTTCAACCTGTCACAGCTCTGGCATAGCAGACAATAAAGCTTCCGGTGGGTCCAGGGTATGTGCACACTGATTGGATCACAGAAGCATGGAAGTTATTTTCCTATCCATTTTGTACCTCTAAGCACATCCTTGGAAAGGAGAAAGACATACATTTTCCCCCCGACCCATAGTGGAGTGGATGTCAAAAGGTAACAATTCTCCAGCATGGTTAGCATACAATTATACCATCCAATAACTGTCATTATTTCTTCTTATAATTTGGATGTAATAATACCTTGCTTTACTAACTACCATTTATCGACTGAGAAAAGAGGCAGAACTGAAATAAAACAGAAGCATTCATTTGGGGTCTTAGACTTGCAATTTGAGAGCACAAATTCAGGTAGCAACACAAACTGTGTCCCACTAGGTAACAAAAGTTAGGGGCTTTTAAAGACAAAAAGGAATGCTGTATACACTGTTTACAAATAATTGTGATTGGTGTTGGTGGCAGAAACTAATCACCATTAAATGAATTTGGTTGCTAAGGCCATCGCTGAGCAAAAGTCCATTATTGTAGCAAGTTGCAGGTGTTCCTGCAGAGCTCCTGGAATATTCACTGTTTGGCCCTGTTCAAAAGTTCATGGTCCACGCAGTGAAGACATGTGTAAGGCCTACCTCCTTAATGACTTCCCACCTCCATTTTAAAATCCCTTGACATAAGCAACCCCATTTCATTTCACCCTTTACACATTTCAAAAGATTAGAAGTCATATTTACCATATGTTTATATTTTCAATATAAAGAAGACTTAGAACATTTTCAGTCACTAAAATTATACCATAGCTATCAAGTCATAGGCAATACTGTTTCTTCCTAATGGTCCCTTAATGCTGACTTTTATTAACATCAGGTTATTACTTATAATGCAAAAGCAGCAATGAACAGAGTAGTAAAATTTTCTATTTCCTGTATCTCTTTTCTCATTACAAATAAAATTTGTATTTAAAAAAAACTAAAAGACAATGTACTGAATGGGAAAAGATTTTTACAAATGACATATCTAATGAAGGGTTAATACCCAAAATATATAAACAATGTATACAATTCAACACCAAAAAACACAAATAATCCAATTAAAAATTGGCAGAAGACAGGAGCAGTCATTTTTCTAAAGACATACAGATAGCCAACAGACACATGAAAAGATGCTCAAAATCACTCATCTTTAGGGAAATGCAAATCAAAATCACAATGAGATATCACCTCACACCTGTTAGAATAGCTAAAATCAAAAACAAGAAACAGATGCTGTTGAGGATGTGGACAAAAAGGAACCCTCATGCACTGGTGGAGGGGATGCAAATTGTTGCATCCACCGTAGAAAACAGCATGAGTTTCCTCAAAAAATTAAAAATAGAATTACCATATGATCCAGTAATTCCACTATTGATTATTTACCCAAAGAATAAAAATATCACTAATTTAAAAGATATATGTACCTCTATGTTTACTGCAGCATTATTTATAATAGCCAAATTATGGAAGCAGCCCAAATATACAATAGATGAGTGAATAAAGATGTGAGACGCACACACACACACACACACACACACACACACACACACACACACAAAGAGGAATATTATTCAGCCATAAAAAAGAATGAAATCTTGACATTTGCAAAAACATGGATGGATCTAGAAGGTGTAATGCTAAGTGAAAACAGTCAGAGAAAGACAAATACCATTGGATACTATTCATATGTGGAATTTAAGAAACAAATGAGCAAAGAGAAAAAGACACAAACAAACAAAAATCTAGACTCTTACAGAGAACAAACTGATGGTCACCCAAAGGGAGGTGGGTGGAGGGAAGACTATCCATCTAACAAACATACATGAATAACCAAGCCTGGAAATTTGCCAGACAGACATACCTGCAAAACAATAATACATATAATGATTACATTAAGAAACTCTGAATTCTTATGCACCTTTAAAATTTTATTCATTCATTCAACAAATAATTAAATACTATGTTATAGGCACTATGCTTAATATGAACTTTTGAGGAAAAAAGTCAAGATTCATAAAAACATATTTCTCTGGAAAAACCTGCCACAAATTGATAGTTCATTTTAATGAGCCGGATGAGTAAAGTTATTTTCTCTATTACTTGGTCTTACTTCATTAATTCATTGGTAGGGTCTCTCAGCTATTTAACTATAATCTACTGAGTGCCTATTCTGGGAAGACACTGTGTTTGAAGTATAATAGATAATTGAAAGGCAAAGCATGGATGTACATAGGAGTGAAGTTGGTCTGAAGATGAAAAGGTTCTTGTATTATAAGGTTAAAGAGAATTTATTTCAAGCAAGGGGAAGCAGCACTTGTTCAAAGGTCTCAAAAAATAGAATAGCATATTTAAGTAACTGAAAAAAGAGTTATGTGCTGGAGTAGAGAAAGCACACTGAGGGCTTTGGAAAAAATGTGTCTATGTATTAGGCAAATGCTTACTGAATGCCTACTCTACTGTTCTAGATGATATGGACACAGTGGTGAGCAAAACAGAGTCCAAGCACTAATAGAACTTACATTGTCTTTGGAGGAAAGAACAAGAGGCAATAAAACTTGAGTGAATGATATGTCAAGTACTAAGAGCTTTAGGGAAAAGTTAAATGAGGTGAAATGGAAAAGCAATGTCAGAGGAAAAAGGTGTGTTGCTATTTAATTGAGAAATCATCTAGCAAAGTGTTTAAGAGTGCTGACTCCAGTCAGAATGCCTAGATGTGACCTAAACAATATTACTTAACATTAAAACTTACGAACTATGTAGAAAAGGGGCTGATATACAATGCTGCTAGTGTTCAGAAAATGTTATTATTGTTATCATCTCATAATCATTTTCATTAATACTGTTATTTATGATGGTAAATGAAGATATCATTGAAAAGGTAGAACTTGAAAGGAGACTGAAAGTAAATGAGGAAGAAAGCCTTGCAACCCTCAGTGGGAAAAGCAGTGTAGGCAAAGGTATCTAGAGCACAAAGTCCTTGAGGTAGGAGCCTGATAAATGAGGTCAAGAAAAACAAAGAGACCAGTAGTACTGGACTGGGGTGGAGGATGGGTGGGCATAGAGGAGAAATGTTCAAGAGGTAGAGGCAATTTCAGTTTAAAAGACACTTAGGACCATCATAAAGAACTGGTATTTATTAAGTGAAAGGAAAATTTGAATAGTTTAAGGAGAAGAGTAAGATGATCTGATTTTTGTTAGGATATCTCTTGCATTTTGTAGTGAGAGTTGTGTGGGTACAGGCAGATATGGAATGACAGGAATCAGTTAGGATGTCTGTACGTGAAGCAAAACAAAAAATGTAGTCAAAAACGGTTTTGCTCTGAAAGTGGAAAAACAGAATTGCTATTTATTAAAATTGCTAATTATGCAGGATGAGCAACTTTGGTTATGGTGGTGGTTGTCAGTGTGGGAAATCCAAACTTCAGGAATTCAACCCTGCAGTAAGAAAAAGATATACATCTCAAATATTAATCTGAGTATTGTCTGTTGTACTTTCTTTATCCTTAGCTCTCTCACTTTCACTCCGATGGTCAATTTGTTTCCACAACTCACACTGAGGTGGAAAACAATGTGGAAAAATGAGGCAAAGATTCTCTTTTAAAATGCACAATTTTAAAGCTTGGTTTTTACATCTGTGAAACTAGAAAAGATGGAGTCTGGGAAATAGGAGGGGGAAGGAGAGGCTTCTCTCATAGAGTACTCAAAAAGAAAGCCAAAGAGATAGAACAAGAAGAGTTCAAAAATGTGTCCTCCCCTACTTCAGTAACTGTACTCAAATATTCCTGAACATTTCTCAGTCCTACAGAATATTTGACAGTAGATATGGATACCCCGTGTGAGGGTAAGGGAGGGGTACTTATCAATGTGGAACAAAACTAGTGCTAACAGAGAAACAATGGTAGATCTATTTTAAGAGGCATTCAGAAGATAGATGACATTAAGCCACAAAAACCTTTTTTTATTATTATTATGTTATGTTAGTCAAGCCACAAAAGGCTTATTAAGTATTTGGGGTCAATAAGCTTTTTGTTTTGGTTACTAACAAACTACCCCAAATCTTAATGGTTTAAAGCAAAATGTATTCATATCTCTTATGGTTTTGTGGGTTGACTATTCTCGGCAAAGTAGTTCTTGCTTGGGGTCTTGCATGCTATTTTAGTCAGATGTCAGCTGGGTCAAGACATGTCATTTGAAGGTTTAGTTGGATTGTGCATTTACAGTTCACTCACATGGTTGACAGGTGATGCTGCATTTGGCTCAAAGTTGAACCACGTGCCTACACCTGAACACTCCCTGGCCTGTGTGGTTTGGGCTTCTCACAGCATGGTAACTGAGTTCCAAAAAAGAGCATCTCATGAGGGAAAAGTCCCAGGAACAAGGGTTCCAAGAGGCTCAGGTATAAGCTGCCATCCTCTTAGGAATTTGACTGTGAAGTCACACATCATCACTTCCACAACATTTTATTGGTCAAAAGCAAATTACACAAGACACCTAGATTCAAGTATAAGGAACTACATATGAACATGGGCTTGGATACCAAGAAGTATGGCTCACTGGAAGGCCATTTTAAGAGACTGGCTAACAAACTGTCAATTAAGTATAATTAAAACATAGTACAGTTAAAAACATAAACTGAAATCATTTTAATTGTATTGTTTGGGTACATAAATATTTTTCCCTAATATAAAAGCAATATAAAACCTGTGTTTACTATAGAGAATTTTGAAAGTGTTGATAAGAAAAAAGAAAATATAAGACCCTATTAATTTCATTATAAATAAATAACTCACACATAATAGGTAGTTAATAAATATTTGTTCAATTAATGAATTGACAAATTAATTGGCACTGGCATTTTTGTATGTAACTTTGAAGTTAAGAATAAAAATATTTAGAATTTAAACTTTTTGCTAAAATTGTATCATAAATATATTTTTATTTTACTGAATATTTTACTCCACAGCCATTTTAATAATGTTATAATATTGTATTGTATGGACTAGCCCCAATTATTAACTTATTAATCAAAACTTAGGTGATCTTTAAACTTTTGCTATTACTGTTTTTTATAAAGGGAACATCCTAGTAATTAAAGCTCTATTGCTTGATTAATTTTTATTAGAATCAAAAGGAAGGTAAT
The DNA here is from genome assembly GCF_003265705.2 of Callorhinus ursinus. Classification (NCBI taxonomy): domain Eukaryota; kingdom Metazoa; phylum Chordata; class Mammalia; order Carnivora; family Otariidae; genus Callorhinus; species Callorhinus ursinus. Next base: position 42,194,697 of record NW_027397071.1, read on the forward strand.
TTTAAGATTTTTTAAATCTGCATTGTGAATTACCCTAAAACAATCTATCATAAGCACTGTTTGGGAGTTTCATTTCCCCACACTCAACTACAAAACTTCTTCCAATATGGAAAACAGGAAGATTTTCTTTTTGTCCACCTGTGACTGAATATTTTTTGTCCATTTTTTACTCAGTCATTGGTAAAACTGGACAAATTTTCATCTGCTTAGAGGCCATTTATAGTTCTTCTGTGATTTTTCCATTCAGGGATTTTATTATTTTTCCCATCAAAATAAGAAAGGGTTTTTTTTGTTTGTTTGTTTGTTTTGTATTATGTTATGTTAATCACCATACATTACATCATTAGTTTTGATGTAGTGTTCCATGATTCATTTTTTGTGTATAACACCAAGGGCTCCACGCAGAACGTGCCCTCTTTAATACCCATCACCAGGCTAACCCATCCCCCCATCCCCCTCCCCTCTAGAACCCTCAGTTTGTTTCTCAGAGTCCATAGTCTCTCATGGTTCATCTCCCCTTCCAATTTGATAACATATTATATATTCTTAAAAATTTCATGAGAAAATGGGTAAAATACGTATCCTAAATATTATAGTCTGAGTTATATCTGTGACTGACTTCATGGACCAGCACATAATAATATTCAGATATTCAGAAACAGGAATAGAGAATAATTATTGTCAATTTACTTGTGAACCAATTTTTGTCACCCTTTATCATGTATTTATGTTGTAATTATTATCATCAAAACTTTGTTCCTCAAAATAATTCTATAAGTATTAGAGAAACAATTCTTCTCCTTGATTTCATGTACTATCTACTAAATTTTACAGAAACTTTAAGGAACTTTAGAGAAAAGTTACAAACTGTTTTATATTTGAGGGACTAGACAGCAGCTCAGAAGTATGCACTGATTTAATGGGGAAAAGAGATTGTTCCTAAATAATATTAATAAATAATAAATGAATAAATAACCACCATCTACACTACAGCCAAACAGAGAACAAGATAAAGCTTCAGTTTTCTAGCAATTTCTGTTTTGTGCTCCATGTCAAGTACTTCTTAGTCACTAAATTGAATGGTTATATAAAATATAAAGTTCCTTAGAACACTTTCATGCTTTGCTTGTAACCAATAGTTATCACTAATGAGAGACATTAGAATTATCATTATCAAAAACTAATATAATAATCTAACTAAATACCATATTATCTAACTAAATATTCACATTCCATCAGTTCAACTCATCAGTAATCAACAGCATAAGAATAGAATATAGTTATCTCCTAGGAAAGTTTTGCTGTCATGCCTGTGATTGCAGTTCTTTAAAAACACTAAGATAAATGTATTTCCTATTTACCATATGGTTTTATATATTTTTCTGGATTTATGAAATAGTCTCAATTTTTTTCTGTTATTCTACTTATTGAAAGTCACTTTCATGCCACCTCATAAAACATATGAGAAATCATTTCTGCTATCAGAACCTGACAATTCATGCATGTAAGCACTTTGCTATATATTATCTAAGAAAAAATCCAATTATAATATTAAGTATATTGTCATATTTTATATTTTAAGGAGTGGAGCAGGAGTAATTTTAGAGATCAAAGCAGGTCGCATATTAGTGAAGAAGCCAGGAGCCATACTGGGCAGCCCAAGAATGGGCACTGTACTTACTCATTTCATGCCACTTCAGGTTCTTGAAATTGCCTTGCTTCTGAAATCTGTGTGCAGAAGCTCTAGCAACAATTCCTTGTTGTCTTGAGATGATATGTCCAAAGAAACAATAGTTTATGCGGCCTCTGGGAAGACTCCCCACAACTGAGTGATCAGCTTTGTTACTAAACTGTGGACAGCTTGAAATACAGTCTTCTTTATTCATTCTCCCTCTTTCGCTTTCTTCTTTCCTAATTCTTTGTTTCTGGGGGTGTTTTGGCAAATAGGCTGTCACCAAACTGAGCCTTCTAGGGACTCCAGGCTAGAATAGATTCCCAGTGACTAGATCCTCCAAGCAAAACCAGGAGAGAGATCCCAAGCTAAAAGGTGTTGAGGGGGTCCAGAGATACAAAAGCGGAAGAGTAGGTACTTAAAGCTGAATTTGGGCAAGGAAAGGATACCTGTTGTGAAAAGGCATTGCAGTCTTTGGAATAACAAAGTAACAATTATCTTTGAAACTTTGGAAACACATCAAAATAATTACGTGAAAAAATTATTTGCATTTTTAGTACTGCTCCATCTTGGTTTTATTCCTACTCATTCTATCATTAGAATGGCTTTTAGAACTACAACAGATTTCTGGCCTAATTTATGTAAGTTTGTTTGTTTACAAATTGGTTCTTTTACGTGGAAGGCAAGGAGAAACCAAAGAAAGAGGCAAACCACTCCAGATGGGCAGATGGCAGGTTTCACAAGCAGGAAACTCATGGGTGAGGCTTATCCTGGGAGACTGCAAAAGGAATAGATCTCCGCCCCTGCATGCCACAATCTTAAAAGTTTATAGACAGGCTTTAACTGGGTCAAGTCACATATATATTCAGTCCAGACATTCTCAACATCTCTCAAGCCTGCATCTTTGAAAACAGCACCCACTGTGGCAACCCTGGCCAAATATACATTCCAAGGATGTCTGGGGAGGAGCCTCCAATTGCCCAGATCCAGCTGGCAGGTCAACTAGAGGTCATGGCTTCTCAATGACCTCCAACATCCTACCCCTTGTTAAGGGCTCTTACAATCTTTTTTTTTTTTTAAAGATTTTATTTATTTATTTGACAGAGAGAGAGACAGCGAGAGCAGGAACACAAGCAGGGGGAGTGGGAGAGGGAGAAGCAGGCTTCCCGCCAAGCAGGGAGCCTGATCCCAGGGCTCTGGGATCATGACCTGAGCCAAAGGCAGCGGCTTAACGACTGAGCCACCCAGGCACACCAAGAGCTCTTACAATCTTATATGCCTCCTTTTCCACAATGTGCCCTGAACTGTCAGCAAGGGGTTTCATTAACAAGAAGGAGGCTCATCTGTTGGCTATCTGGCTGTATTAGAGGTAGATACCATAACAACAATGTAGGCACATGCAAGAGAAAACATAGATTAAGACAATGATTACCAAAAGAAGTAACAATTTTTTTTGTTAAGAATCTCATGATCTGAACCACTGATTTATTAAGTCCCCTAGACTGGGGGTGAGTTCACTCTGGTGTTCATCTGTTCTCGTGATTTAATAAAGATAATACATTAGCAGATTGATTAAGTAGGAACACGTAACATTCTGTTGGATGACACAGGTGCCTCCTTGCAAGGCTATAATAATATCCAAGGCCACCTTATTTTGGATGACAACTTTTCTCCTCAGAAACATTTCCATGTTTGGTAAAGACAGGCTTTGTTAGCTATCACTTAAGGCTTATTGAGTGAATTTAATAATGGTTTCTATGTGTGCTATAACATCCTCCAGGCCAATGGCAGGAGCAAAGAAGGGGGCCAAAAGCTCATACCAGTGGAAAACAGAACATTTCCACCTGGGCTTGAGGAGAAGGAGGTTAGCAGCTTTAGGAATTTGACTTTGTGTATATACCATACATGCTGGGTGGGGGAAACAGCACTGTCTGGCAGGAGGAGATGGACTGCGGACACAGTATGCCAGAACAGGACCCCCATTTTCTCCCCTTTTTTACTAGTGTGTTTCTTTTATTTTTATTTTATTTTATTTATTTTTATTATGTTCAATTAGCCAACATATAGTACATCATTAGTTTTTGATGTAGGTGTTCAACGATTCATTAGTTGTATATAATACCCAGTGCTCATCACCACATGTGACCTCCTTAATACCCATCACCCTGTTACCCCATACCCCCTCCCTTCTGTAACCCTCAGTTTGTTTCCTGGAGTCCAGAGTCTCTCACGGTTTTTCTCCCTCTCTGATTTCTTCCCGTTCAGTTTTCCCTCCCTTCCCCTGTGGTCCTCCACATTACTCCTTATGTTCCACATATGAGTGAAACCATATGATAATTATCTTTCTCTGCTTGACTTTAAAAATGATGTCATTGACTTTCTAGTCCCCTTCTGGGTTTGCTTACTCTAACCTAAAGGCAAAATTTACCCATAGAGTTTTGCAGAGTGTGACCTTATATAATATCAATGCCCAATATATTCTCTAGAATTGAAGATATAAAAAAATCTCAGATTCTTGTGAGAACATCCAACTTGCAGTGTCAAAGGGACCTTTCTGACCATAACTGTTTCCCAGCTATAACCAACCATGGCACTGAGGGGGACAGAAAACTTCTAAGGGTCAGCATGTGTTAGAGTATATTTGGCTCCAATGTCAACCTGATCTATCGCCTTTTGTTTATCTCTGGGTGACCAGTAAATAGTGAGCACAACATGTGGCCTCTGACCACCTCCAGTGGCCCTCACCTGGAGGCTCTTTTGGCCTGCATCCCATACCCAGGGTGTGGGAGCCATCTATTCTACATAAGACCACATCCTTGAGGCCTCTGCTGAAGCAGGTGGGGTATCAGGGATGGTAAGGGACAGGTGGGGTGAGCTGTTGTTTAGGTTTTAAGGCTTTCCACAGGCCAACCCACTGTATTGGATTGCCAATCGGTCTGTTCAGGTGTGGTCCTGGCAGCAATGAGGTCAAACCACATTTGCTTCCAGGTTACTTTAACCAGACTCCTTACAGTCAATTGTGATAGCCTTTTGAATTTTTGAGCACCCTCTCTGTCTTGAGTCTTTCAAACAGCCCATAACCAAACCTAGGATTTGTCATTATCCCCCAGATTATGGATGGATTGATTGCCCAACATCATAAATATCTTGTTCCATGACTGGACACAGCATGAATGTCAATGTCCTATATCAGATGCTGGGGGTAGACTGGAGTATTTTGACTTTTATTTCTGCAGTAAATGGGGCATGATCAGGGCCTTTAAAGACAGGAGTGTAGATGGTCTGTTTCATTCCCAACACCCTAAGGATTTGTTGTATTTCCTCTATAGACTTCCAGAGTCACACATGCCCTGGGAGATTCCCCCTCATTGAGCCAACACTACTTGCAGGCTAGAATAATCTGATCCATAAGGGAGTGAGTATCTTGAACCCCCAGAAGGCCATGTGGGTGCTGCTGAAGGGCAGAGTGTTGCTCATCTTCTCTGCCCCCTGCCCCATCAGAGAAATGCCATCTTTCTCCCCACCCATACTAACTATGCCTGGATATTTTCCCTGGCCTTTTTCTGGGACTTGGCAGCTATATCAGCAAGCCCGGTGGGTGTATATTCTGTCATCAAAACATTTCTTGAATTGGGGGCTGCCTGGCTGGGTGGAGTTGTTGCTTGCTTTTGCTTTCTTTTATATTAGGGGTCGGATGGCACTGGGCATTTTGTCTGTTTCACTGTCAATCACCACAACATCCTCCATTCACTTCCCTCACTTTCCCAGGGATTCCACCTCTGAAGTTTCAATCAGTCGTTGTTACAGCACTTGGCCCTTAATCCACAGCAACCTACACCTTCCCTGCTTTGTAAGATGGCACATTAAGGTCTCCATTTTTATCCTGCACTCTGACCTGACCACCTCCAAAGCTAGGAGAGTAGTGAACACCCACTCCTCCTTTTCTAACCTCACCTCTTCTTCCAACTTTCTAACTTGAGCTTCAGCTTCTAGTTTGGCATTAGTAGCCAGATATGCTGTCCACATTAGAGGCCAGCCCACAGCGGCAGCCACCCATTCCTCTTCTCTGCCACTGAATTATGCACAGCTCCTCAAACACGTCATTAAAGACTAGCTGGCATTTTGGAGGTGTTCCCATACTCACACTGCTGTCCACAGGACCCTAACATATAGAGGCCACCTTCCCCACACAGGGGTTGATGGCCAACTCAGGATATCCCCCCTTGGATGCCTCCTTTCCAAGGTCCATTCCTTTGGTCTCCTGGCAAGCTCACCAATTGTTGGTTTACAAACTGGCGTCCTTACACAGAGTGTAAGGAGAGACCAAAAAGAGAGGCAGACCACTCCAGATTGGTAGGTGGCAGCTTAATAAGCATAACTTATATATGAAGCTTGTCTTGGGCAGTCAAGATGAGTAGATCTCTGTACCTTCCTGCCAGAATCTTAAAGGTGTCTATAGATGTCTTAGTAGGGTTCAGTGACAAATTCAGTCCAGATCATCTCAACACCTTATTTTCTCAAGATTGTGTCCTTGAAAATGCTCCTACTGTTGGAACTGTAGGAAAACTATATATTCCAAGGACACAGGAGAAGGTGAGGAGCCTCCAGTTGCCCAGATCCAGTGCATGGATGAAGCAGTGGTCACGTCCTTTCAGTGACCTCTTCCAGCATAGTTTAATGCTTATTATAGGAAGTGTCGTCTATGAACAGGAGCACTGGCTTCATCTGGGATCTTGTTAGAAACACATCATCTCAGGCCCTTCTTCAGAGCTGCTGAGTCTGCTTTGCCTCTTATTAAGATTCACAGATGATTCACAGGCATTGAAGTTAGTAACCTTAGACACAGGTTAACTTTGAGCACTGCATAAAGACAAATCAATTAAATGGTACTTCTTTATCTCAGGAAACTAACTGAGGATTGCTGGAGTGGTGGGGGGTGGGAGGGATGGGGTGGCTGGGTGATAGACATTGGGGAGGGTATGTGCTATGGTGAGCACTGTTGAACTGTGTAAGACTGTTGAATCACAGACCTGTACCTCTGAAACAAATAATACATTATATGTTAAAAAAGAAGAAGAACAAGAACAAGAACAAGAACAAGAAGAACAAGAAGAAGAAGAAGAAGATAGTAGGAAGGGAAAAATGAAGGGGGGAAATTGGAGCGGGAGATGAACCATGAGAGACTATGGACTCTGAGAAACAAACTGAGGGTTCTAGAGGGGAGGAGGGTGGAGGGATATGTTAGACTGGTGATGGGTATTAAAGAGGGCACGTATTGAATGGAGCACAGAGTGTTATATCCAAACAATGAATCATGGAACACTACATCAAAAATTAATGATCTAATGTGTGGTGATTAACATAACATAATAAAATTTTTAAAAAATTGCACCATGGTAAATAAGACCTGGTTATTGTCTCCAAGGAGCAAAATGCTGGTTAAGTAAGCAGGGGAAGGAGAAGAAACTAACAAATATTGAGTACTTACACTAAGTCAGGCACTTTATTGAGGATTCACTACTGTTAATCACATTTAATATTTCCACATTTAATGTTATCACATTCAATATCACCACAAAAACCCAATGGAGCAGTATTATAACCCTACTTCACTGATGAGTATACTGAGGTTAAATCACTTATCAGAGATCACATACTCAATAAATCTTGGTCAAATATTTCTGTGTACAAAAATTATGCACTCTTTTCTATACCCAAAGTTCAATGTACATGAAAGAGTTATAAATAATCATGAGAAAACTGAGAATAATAATTAAATACATTTGGCACAGATTTTACATTATAAAAGTGATAAGAAGACAGTATTATCATTGTGGACTGGTTTACTAAAAAAAATGATTCATGGAAGGTTGAATTAGAAAATGCTGTAAGATTTGAATAATGGACAAATAAAAATATAAACTTATATCATTCATGAATATCAGCTACTTATTTAGCACTGTGCTAAGCAAGCTTTTACTTTACTGATTCTTAAGCCAGCCTCATTAGGTGCAAAATATTTGCCAATTTAGAAATTAAAAAAACAAAAACAAAAACAGGGATTCAATGAGTTTAAGAAATAAACTAAGTTCACCGAGAAAATAAGGGACAGAACTGTGAATTCAGAGTATCTAAAGCTATGATATTCCCAAGTATCACTGGGATTTGAAACAAATGTTTGTTATAAGGTGGAAGAAGTCTCAGTTTGTAGATTTATTTCAGATTGTAACTGTTTTGACAGATAGTCAGAACCAACATTAATGATCTTATTGGTATTACATTAAGGTATTTGCTTAATAAGTCCATTTTCTGACAAGTTTCAATTTCTTCCCTACTCCTGCTTTCATTGAATTGTAACTGATGCTTATAAATATTTTCTCGACTTCAAATAATCGTTTCTCCTGAAATAGAAAAAAAGAAATAAGAACATTTCAAGATGAAAAATAAAATCTTCAAAAATCATATGTAACTTATCCTCCAAGTGTAAAACTGTAATATCACATGCTTAATAACACAGGAGAAATAAAAATATCTGAAGTCTCCTTAGGGGTAGATCAACATTACTATAAAGTTACATTATTTTCCATTATGTCAGAGGGTATCATACTGGTCTTCAGTAGAGAATCATTTTCTTGCTGTTTAATAATACCAAGCAACTAGTAATCAAATAAAAAACAAATCAGCAGGGCTATTTGATGTCACATATAACTCCAAGAGAGACCATTTCAATGAGTCTACAACCTACATCTCTAAGTAATAAGAATGTTTCATTGTATTATTCAGTACCTTGCAGAGGCCCATTAAGTGTTTGCTGAAAGGAATTTAATTGGGAGTAAAGCCAAAAAGTCTGTTGATAAATGTGAATATGAAATGTTTTATTAATTTCTACATACTTTATCTTTGCACTTTCTACTTTTCTCTGTTTTCATAGCAAAAATATGAAATTATTGATGCATGATACCTGTGAGAAGCAATGCAAATAATTCCCAAAGGATAAATTAAAGGGATGGTAATAAAAATATATATAATCATTTTATTAAACTTTAATATATAGCTCTTATATTCATAGACATAGAATATTAAGTTCTTATGTTCACACACAGACTATACATAATATATTATCTAGTCCAACTTCCCATTTATACATTCATTTATAGATATGTTTATTTTCTAATTGGTTTATATATTAATTCATATATGCATTCACTTAAACTCCTTGCTTTAATGAAAATTAAGGAGAATAGCACTTGCCTCATAGGCTTTTCATAAATATTCAATGAAATAATCAATGCTAAATGTACAACATATTATCTGATAAATGGTATACATTAATATTACTATTATTAAATTAAATATTTTTTTATTGAGAGTCTAATATGAGCAAAGCTCTGTGATGAAAAAAATGAATAAACATACAACCAACTCTCTAGTTACACCTTGGTAAACAAATTAAGAAATACATCCATATAATATTAATAAAAGAATGTGATGATAGGTTCCAGAAGAAAAAGTTTTATGAGAGGGCAGAAATTTCCAAAGACCAAAGTCCTCCCTTCTACAGTATATATGACAAGGACTTTAAAAATTTCTTTTTGCAGTTTTTTTACTGATTCACTAGTTAGCCCATTCCATTTTTGAAGAAGTTTAATTATTAGAAATCATATGCCATTATTCCATATGGAAGCTGACTTTAGTGCTTTCCAAAATATCTTCCATTTTATTTCTACCCTCTATCAGGTAAATTTCAAGCAAATGAACATCAAATGGGGAAAATGCTAAATAATTTTCTTCAGTTTGTTTTTCTTTTTACACAGAAGCTAGTAAATGGTAAGTGAATTATTACACTATTAGTTTTATTTCTGCTGACTTCTAAATAAAATAGCCTAGCCAAAAGGATAAATAACAGACTGACCTAACCACATGTTCCCAATATATTATTAAACTGCACTGTATTTCCTTTGGGAAGAAATGACACTGTTATTTCCTTTACATTTTTTATATCAATAGATGTCTGAATTTCACTTGAGCTACAGAAGAGGGCTGAAAGAATAAAATTTGACAAAGCTGGATTCAACTAATGAGAGGTAAGGGAGCTCAGAGAAGCTTGAGTTTTGCCATGAACTCTAGTTTTCATTATAGTGTTTGGGGAAACAGGATATATCAAGGAGAGGGATTAAATGGCATGGGAAAGGGTGAACATAATTAGATTTTATGTTTGAAGAGGTATACTGGAAAATATGCTGTCAAAATCGGACACATACATTCAGTGTTTCAGTTACAGGCAATATTGTTTCCCCAAATAGGACTATTTTTTAAAGTATTTATTCACTTCGTGTTTTCCAATTTGAGCTAAATTATTGAGCTTCTTGTTGACGTTATTTGTTACTGGAAATGAGAGAAATGAATGTGATATTTGCCTTAGAATGTTTGTTCTCATATTCTGCTCTTGTGATGTCACATTTTACCTGTCTATATTTGGTGTTGCTTATTACTGTAGGCAGCAAGAGATGTGCACATGTCAAACTGCCTCGAGCTAGCAAATATATTTCTGGGAGACATAATGTTTTAAACAGGAAACACAGGAATGTCTACAAGCCAATCTGTCGACAAGTAATAAAGTATTCATACTATACCTCCAGCACAAGAAGTTGAAAGGAAGATCTTACTGGTGACATTCCTCTGCATGTATTAAAAAACTAATAATTAGAAAAAAAACTTTACTCCTACAAAAACAAGTTTTACAAAGATTTGGGTTAAATGCAAATGAATTGTTAAAACTATTAAATGAGAATTTCTATCTCCTTTTTTTTAGGTCATTCAATGAATGCTTTAATACAAATATAACATATAGTTAATGTTATTTCTATTATAGGATTATACTGGGGTTAGGAAAAAATGATTCACAATCCCAGAAAATTTATTTCCTATATTTCCTTAATCATGGGTTATGTCTCTGAAACTCCAACCCACAAAGGAAGAAATAAAAGAAAAATAACAACTATCAAAGAAACTTTTCACAATGATATCTGTTTTTAAATTTTTTTTAAATATTTTATTTATTTGAGAGAGAGACAGAGCACACAAGCAGGGGAGGGGCAAAGGGAGTGGAAGAAGCAGGGACCCCGATGTGAGGCTCAATCCCAGGACCACAGGATCACAACCTGAGCCCAAGGTAGACACTTAACTGACTGAGCCACCCAGGCACCCCACAATGACATCTGACTTAAACAAATAACAACATCTTGACTACAGGGAAAATTTAACTTCATTTAAAACTCTTCAGAACAAATTATATTAAAAGAACACCTGCATTTAAGTTTTAAAATGTTAATGTAATATTCAATATTTCATATTTTCCGAGTAAATGAACATTTAAAATATTGTGCCACAGATTTCCATTTCTGGTCAAGTTGGAATGACAAAAACCAGATTTACTCTACTCACTGAAACAAACCACTATCAGATAGAATATATGAAATATTTATTAAGACACCAAATACCAGAAAATGAAGGCTAGTGATCCTTGAGAGATGGTACACGAATGTTGTGAGCGCTATGTGATTCTATAGTACTGGAGAGAAAACTTCACAATGCATGGGGCATTCAGAGAGTATACAAGTGAGCCAACTCAGTAATGGTGAGTAATTAGCCTTAGACTGAGCACTACTCTGGACCTTTGTAATAAATCTTAGAAGCAAAATTTAAAGGACAAAACAATTTTCAACTTATTTAACTGAGTCTCAGAAGAAAGAAAGCTCAAAAGCATTTATAGAAATACAAAAATATTCAACATTCAAGAAGGAATATTCACAATTACCGAGCATGCAAAAAGTAGGAAAAAGCCAACCCAGAACTAACACATGTGCTAGAATTAGCAAACATTATAAGAATTATAACAGTTATATTCCATCTGTTCAAAACCTAAAGGAGAATCATAGAAACTATTAAAGATATACCAAAGTGTACAGAATTAAGAAACTTACGAAGATCACAGCAGAAATAAATGAAATCGATGAATAGGAAACAAACAAGAAAATCAATGAAACCCTAAATTCTGTGTCCTTAAGAATATCATTAAATTAGTAAACAGCAAGCCAAATTGATCATGATAAAAGGAAGACTTCACTAGACATTCTACAAATATAAAAATGATAAGAATGTATTATGAAGAACCATATGCTAATAAGTCTGACAATTTAGATGAAATGACAATTTCTACCTCAAAAGACAAAAGATCATTCAGAAGGAAACATACTGAATATCTCTACATCTATTAAAGAAATGAAATTAATGGAATTTTTAGTCAAAAACCTGCTAACAACAAAAGCAAGTCAAACCAAAATGGGTTCACTGGTGAATTTTACTAAACATTTAAGAAAAAAAAAATAATACCAATTCCACATAAACTCTTACCAAAAATGAAAAGGAAATAATACTTTTGAACTATTTTTATGAAGCTGGCATTATCCAGATGCCAAAAGCAGTCATACATTACACAAAAACTATAGAGAAACTTCTTCAACTTGATAAAAATGTACCTCTGAAAACCCTACAAATGGGGCGCCTGGGGGGCTCAGTCAGTTAAGCATCTGCCTTCGGCTCAGGTCATGATCTCGGGGTCCTGGGATCAAGCCCTGCATTGGGCTCCCTGCTTGATGGGAAACCTACTTCTCCCTCTCCCACTCCCCCTGCTTGGGTTCCCTCTTTTGCTATGTCTCTGTCAAATAAATAAAATCTTTAAAAAGAAAAAAAAAGAAAAGAAAACCCTACAGGTAACATCTTACTTAATGGTGAATGAATAAATGTGTTCCATCTAAAATCAATAACAAGACAATAATGTCCATTCTTACCACTTCTATTCAATGTTGTATTGGAGCTCCAAGCCAAAGCAATAAGGCAGGAAAAAAAAAAGGAATCCACGCACCAGATTGGATGAAAGAAGTGAAATTCTTTATTTGCAGACAATGTGATCATCTCTATAGAAAATCTGATAAACTATCACAACTAAGTGAGTTTAACAGGGTCCCAAGATAGAAGACTGACACCAAAAATTAATTATATTTTATACTAGCACCATCAGAAAATAAATCAGAAAATAAAATTTAAAAACAATACCATTTAAAATAACACCAGAAATTTGAAATACCTACAGAGAAACCTGACAAAAATGTGATAGATCTGTATAGAAAAATTAAAAGATATTGCTGAAAAAACTTAAATATGACCTAATGAATGGAGAGATATACCTTGGTTGTAGGTTAGAAGACTAAATATCCCTAGGATGAAGATTATTTCCAAATTGATCTGTGGAATTAATGTAATCCCAACCTAAAATCAGGCAGGTTTTCTTTTTTAGAAATTAAAAACTGTTTCTGAAAACCATATGGAAATACAAACAACAATTTTGGAAAAGCAAAACAAAGACTACCTATTTCAAGGTTCTTTATAAAGATTTTGCAATCAAGACTGTGTGGTATTGACATTAATAATATCACAATTATATCAAAGGAATTGTATAGTTCAGGCTTAGGTCTAACATATAAAGACAAATGATTTTTGACAAAGGTAAATAGACAATTCAATGAAGAAATGATAGTCTTTTCAACAAATGGTATTGGAACAACTGAATGTGCAAAATAAAATAAACTTACGTTACACACATTATACCATACACAACGATATAAAATGAATCATAGCACCTATTTCAAATTGAAAACTATGACGATTATAGAGTAAATATATGAGAAATTGGTGATGTTGAGTTAGCTAAGAATTTTAAAATATGGCAAAAAGTGTAATCTGTAAAAGAAAAAATCTTTGGCTTCATTGAATTAAAAACTTCTGTTCTTCTAAAAGAAATATTAGGAGAATGAAAAGAGAACCACAGACTGGGAGAAAATATTTGAAAACAAAATATTGATAAATGGCTTTTATGTAGAATATTTATAGAATCCTCAAAACTCAATAATCAGGAAAGAAATAATCCAATTTTTAAATGAGTAAAAAAATTGGACAATTCCAAAAAGCCCTACAGATAAATTACATAAATTTTAGATAAATAAATGATATATAGACAGCAAATGGAGTCAAAGATGGGCAACATCACTAGTTATTTGTTAAATGAAAATTATAACCATAGTGAGACATTACATACCTATAAGAATAAAATATAAACAAACAAATAAATAAGATTGAGCTTACCACATGTTGATAAAGACACAGAACTGAAATTCTCTGGGACATGATATATGCAAGTGACATAGCTGATAAAGGGCTAGAACCCAAAATACTTAAAGAACTTATGAAACTCAACACCCCTGCCAAAATAATACAATTTAAAAATGGACAGAAGACATGAACAGACATTTCTCTGAAGAAGACATACAGATGGTCAATAGACATATTAAAAGATGCTCACCATAACTTATGATCAAGGAAATGCAAATCAAATCTATAATGAGATATCACCTTATATTTGTCAAAATGGCTAAAATCAACAACACAGGAAACAACAGGTGTTTATGAGGATGTGGAGAAAAGGAATGCTTGTGCACTCTTTGTGGGAATGCAAACTGGGGCAGCCATTCTCAAAAACAGTATAGAGGTACCTCAAAAAGTTAAAAATAGAACTAACTTATGATCCAGCAACTGCAGTACTGGGTATTTACCAAAAGAATACAAAAACATGAATTCAAATGGATATATGCATCTTTATGTTTATAGCAGCATTATCTACAATAGGCAAGATAAGGAAGCAGTCCAAATGTCCATGGATTGATGCACAGATAAAGAAGATGTGATATATATATATATATATCACATATATGTGATATATATATATATATATATATCTGAAGATACAGACACACATGCACACACACACACACAATGACATATTATTCAGTCATAAAAGGAATGAAATCTTGCCATTTACAATGACATGGATGGAGCTAGAGAGTATCATGCTAAGCAAAGTAAGTCAGACAGAGAAAGACAAATACCATATATTTTCACTCATATGTGGAATTTAAAAAAGCAAAAGGGAAAAATTAGTGAGAGAGAGAGAAAGTAAGAAATAGATTCTTAACTATCGAGAACAAACTGATGGTTACCAGAGGGGAGGGGATGGGGGATTGTTTAAATAGATGTTGGGGATTAAGGAATACACACACTCGTGATGAGCGCAAGGTATTGTATGAAGTGTTGAATATTGTACACATGAAACCATGAAACTAATATAATATGTATATTAACTAACTGGAATTAAAACAAAAATTGAAAGTAATAAAAATAAAAACATAAAAAAAGGAAGAAAAAAAGAACTGAAATTCTCATACGTTAATGTTGAGAATATAAAATGGTACAATCACTTTGGAAAAGTGATTTTATTATTTTAAATTGTATTGTATCATGACTGATCAGAGCAGCTTATTTATATTAGCCAAAAGTTTGGTAACAACCCATATGCCAACAAGTGAGTGGATGAACGAACTGTGGTATATTCATATAATGTAGTGCTACTCAGCAATAAAACAATTACCTATACATGCTACAACATGGATTAATCCCAATTTATTTATGTCAAGTAAAAGAAGACTGACATAAAGAGTACAATTTTACTTATAAAAAGTTCTGGAAAACTGTTAGTAATCTAGATTGTCAGAAAGCAGATGAGTGTTTTCCTGAAGAGGGGAGGAGTGGGAAAGAGATGACTCATGGACAGAAAGAAATTTCGTAGTGATAGATATGTTCATTTTCTTATTTGGGGATATGGTTTCACTGTTACACAACTACATCAAAACTTATCAAATTGAATAATTTTAAAGAAGTGCAGCTTATTATATGACACTTATTTCTCAATAAAGTTGATAAAATATATAATTACAAATTATTTTCACTAAATAGCTTACCATGTACTTCAACATGATTTTGAGACCATCATTATAAACTATTATAACCTATTCCAGATTCATAAGTTCTTTGTACATATATATTTATATAAGATAAAGAAACACATTTTACACTTCCTCAATAATAAGTTCTAGGACTTTGGAACTATACATATTTTTTTAATGTTACTGAGATAATTGAAGCGGGCATAGCAGTCAGTTACCCTGCTAGGATGTCCTTTCTCTAGATGATAACCTAAATTAGAAAAGACATGTTCTAATTTAACTTGAAGAAAGTACATAAAAGCAAGTTTTAAGATATATGTTTGCATGTATTTCTACTTTAATGAAATTGGTGTTGAAAGGTGCTTGTTTATATGTGAGAGAGATTCTATAAGTTGCCAACTACATCTCTTCGTTTTAGACTATCTGAAGGAAATGTACTTTTAACTCTTAAAATAAGGAAATGACATGAATTTTATATATGGGAGCTTTGCCTAAGCTTCAGCTATGAAATGACACTGAAATGGAATAAAGTATCATGAGTTGGGTTCCCTAGAAACAGACCCTGAGACAAATATTTGAGGTAATCCTAGAAAGTAATGGTACAGTAATGAGAAAACAAGAGAAAATCAATATAGGATATTAGTAAGCAAGATATCATTTCAGCAAGTAGGACTCAGTCCCACTAGGAATATCTGGAAGACTATACACACACACACACACACACACACACACACACACACACACACACACATATGAATGAGAGGCCGGGAAGATGGTGTATCTATTTGCCAATTCTCCTTCATCATTGGTTGAGAGCTGCTCGTGGGCATGTTTTGTCTCCTATACTTCCACATACTCCAGGTGAGGGGCTGAGCATACTCCTCAGGTCAGAGAAGGCCCTCAGAAATTACAGTGCCCATGGGGTGCCTGGGTGACTCAGTTGGTTAAGCCACCAACCCTTGATTTCTGCTCAGGTCATGATCTCAGTGTTCTAGGATTGAGCCCTGCATGGCAGCTCTCTGCACTGAGTTGGGGAGTCTGCTTGAGGAGTCTGTCTCCCTCTCCCTGTGCCCCTCCCCCTAAAATAAATAAATAAATCTTTAAAAAAAAAAGTACAGTACCCACTTAAGCTTAGTGCTGAAGTGATATGGGTGACAGTTTCTCCTTCTGAAGGAAGTAAAAATCACATTCTATATTCCTCAAGAATTTGCTACAAATTGAGATTCAGAAACAAGAATGATGATAAAAGCAGTATTTAACAGAAGCAATGTTTCTGTAAGTGTGCACTAGGTTAATTAACATGAGGTTAAAACAAACAAGCACAAGTCTCAGTCCAAAGCACCAGGATTTGGGAACTATAAATTAAAGATAAAATGAGTAGAGGCAACCACAGTTGTCCAGCTAGACTCTCATGAGCTCTGGTATAAAATTATATGCGTTTGCAGAGAGAATACTATAAAACCTATGGAATGGTGGAAGAAACAATTGGAAGAATTTTATTAGTTGAGATTTTACAGATTACAATGGAATAGTGATGCAGAAGTTAACTCATACAAAGGGGTTTTATTATAAAGCTACATGGAAGGAAGGGAACCCAAGAAAGAGAACAGGAGAATTTGATCAGTACGTTTGCCATTCAGGATGCAGCAGTATTCTGGAGGACCAATTATCAGCCTTAGTGACCTAGTCAGCTTGTTTTTCTTTCAGCAGAGAACATCTAATAGCCCTACTCTAGGGACTTGGCAACAATAATCCCCTTCCCCCCTTTCTTCACATCTGCTTCTGTGGCTACTCTTTCCTTCCATTGTCTTTCACTATGGTTTCCTCTTTCTCTCTATGCTTCGTAGTCAAATTCCCCAAGTGATATGATCTAACTGTATCAGTTGGTCACTCTCTAGAGGTAACACTATTAAGCGGCATTCTTATTCCAAGCCAGTTTAGGAATGGTTGTCTTTGCTAGGGAGCAGTAGTTGTACAATGGTAGCCCAGTCAGGTGACAAAAAATCTGACCCCCTGTGAAAAGGACCCTGTTTCTGGTCTCTCTCTTTTAGAAGGGAAATTGAGTGTGCTGCTTTGTGGTTCTTGAAATCTACCAGGAAAGGG
Source organism: Callorhinus ursinus (assembly GCF_003265705.2). NCBI lineage: Eukaryota > Metazoa > Chordata > Mammalia > Carnivora > Otariidae > Callorhinus > Callorhinus ursinus. Next base: position 42,212,367 of record NW_027397071.1, read on the forward strand.
AGAGCAAATGGTTAGGTTTCCACTAAGCTTCTCTCTATGAGTAAATATGTTTCCTGGAATGGGGTAATGGATTTATGTAGTGAAACCATTAGCTAACAGTTATTATTTAGTTTCTTAATAAAGACTCAGCACTATGACACAGACATGGTAGCTTGTGACATGGCAAATTGGTTGAGAAAGTGACACTTGAAGCAAAGACCATCCCAAGCAGAGAAACTATTAAAAGAAGTATTGGAGAACAAATGCATATGTTCTCATAATGGCAACTGGTGCCTTTTGACCTTTTTAGTATGTTCACAATTTTGCTTAAGGCAAGCCCTAACAGCCAGCAATATCAATTCCTGTTTATTTATTCAAAATTCAGGACATCACTTTCATTCCATTCTTTAAAAACTTAAAATAAGGCACTGTTACCAAAAAAACCCCTCATGCATTTTAATGATACTGTTTTTTTAAATAAGCAGTTTCAGATTTCATTGTGACTTATATATGACAAACAAAACAGTTTTGTTGACACTATCGTTATCAGTAGTGTAGCTAAATTTAATATAATTGAAAAATGACCATATGTAAACTCATCACAATAAATAAATTTTAATTTTTTAAAGATTTTATTTATTTATTTATTTATTTGAGAGAGAATGAGAGAGAGAGAGAGCATGAGAGGAGGGAGGGTCAGAGGAGAAGCAGACTCCCTGCTGAGCAGGGAGCCTGATGCGGGACTCCATCCCTGGACTCCGGAATCATGACCTGAGCTGAAGTCAGTCGCTTAACCAACTGAGCCACCCAGGCGCCCACAATAAATATATTTTAAACATCTTGAATTGGCATAGCACTTACAATTAAGTTGCACAATATAGCTTCAGATAGAAGCCATGGCAAAACCTTTTTTAAGTTGTGGCTTCAGCTACAAGGTGACTCTAAATTAAGGGAATCTTTAATTATTAATATTTCTGAGAAATGTATAAACTCCCTTCCCTTTTGCCTTCAATAACAACAGCTCCTACAGGCAATGTATTTTCTAATACTCTTATTACTTCATCTGTTAGCAGTTTGTTAAAAAAAAAAATACTGACAATGCCAAAGCTAGTAATGAAGTTAGCTGGTGAATCATAATGCTGTACATCTTTTTGACATAGAGCATAGATGTCTTAATAATTGGCTGTAGATGAGTGCAAAAGAGGGAAGAGATTTTACAGAAGATAATTCTTGCATATCATGTCTGAGAGCTGAAGGGAAATACAAATATTTCAAATAAAAATTATATATTGAATATTCTAACTCCTGGCCTTGTACCAGGGTCTGTGCGTAACACAAGGAAGAATAAAACACAGTTACTGATTACTGTGAGCTTAGAATCTATGAAAAGTTAAGTAAATTCCAATAACAGTTCAAGATAACAAAAGAAGATTTGACATATTGCCCCATGATTAATATAACCTATGTAGATGATAATTGCATTAAGTGCTCTGTACATGATGATTGCATGTTAGGAAAGTTAAATTGAGAATCACACTGAATATGCTTAAGTTTAGTTTAAATTGAGCTACAGACTGTATTTTTAATGTTTTAGTTTTAAAGAGACATTGAATTAGAGGTAATTTTATACTTCTCAGAATACAAATGAAAATATTTATATCTCAAAGTGCTACTCACTGTGCTCTAATTATGATGAAGCAAATCAGTTAATAAGAATTAAGCTCCCAAACCCTAGAAGAAAATAGCCTCTGACCAAGCAACTAACTGTGATGTACAAAAGCAATGTGATGCAAGGAGACATGCAAAGAGGACTATGATAAGCCTGAAGTCTTGACAAAGAGTGGGGATGCTGCCATGTACAGTTTGCTTATTTGGATGTTGCTCCATGACTATATACACTTTCTATAACATTCACTTGTAAAAACAAACTACTGGAGAAAAAGGGTGCTACAGCCATCAAGTCACAGTCCAAACATGGCCATTAATATACTCTCTATCCAGCTGCATCTGTCATGAGGGAGATCCATCATGTCTGGGAGGTTCTATCATTTGCTTCCCTTTGTTTTTTCTCAAGTATACCTAATTGACCTCTTTCTCCATTTTTTTAAGTGCCACCTATGGAGTGTTTGAATTTGTCTGTTGTGTTTGGGGAAGGAGAAAAGACTGGATAGGTAAGTGGTAGAAATGGTTTTCCCCTAATTCCTTTAGTTGTTCTCCATCAGGATCATTTGCAAATGTGGGGGTAGTTTTAGCTAGCTCTGGTTTGCAGTGACCAGGGGACATACATGCTAAATGTCCTACAATATATGTCAGAGCTATACAGAATGAAGAATTTTCCCATCAAATTGTGCTAATAGAGTTACCACCGAGAAGCACTCTATACTTAGAGGGGTTTTGGAAGACGAAACTATTACCTCAAATTTAGTAGATATTTTGGGAAGATTTGTTTAATATGTATAATATATATGACCCTAAGCTAGTCTGTACTTTATGCCTTAGAAATCCTCATAAACATAATGTAAATTTTTAAAAATTAGAGTAAATCTATTGGAGATTACTCTATCTTCTCACTGCTAGCCCAGCCCCACTAAATTATCATAGTGGAAATTATTCAGCAAAAATATTTGCAAAGATTTTTATTGCATCTAATCAAGAAATAAAACTCCAAGGAAATGGCTATATAAGTATTATTTACAATCATTAAATCATGATCAAAGATACTCATTTATATAATTTTAAAGCATGCAAACTGTATGTGTTTATATGTTTCTTACTAAGGAGAGAGATTGATAGACATATAATCATGGAAATTTATCTAATGTGACATGCAAATCACTCTGAACACTTCAAAAAGAGAGAACAAATTTTTGTGACAACAGCGAAATGATCCTAAATCTGCTTTGTGTACAGATGTGTGTGTTTGTTTCTTGCATTATCTACCTGAAGGAGTTTTAATATGAGGTTAAGAATATAGTTCAGGAAACAGACTGCCTGCGTTCAAATTACAGCTCTGCTACTTACTAGTACAATGACCTCAAGCAAGTTGTTTAGCTCCTCTGTACATTTGTTTCCTCCATCTTTAAATTAGAATATGAATAGTGCCCCTATAAATGTTAGATACTGCAATATTTAACACCACGTTTAAAAAGATGTATTTTTACTTGTGACTGTTTTTAAATTAAAAAAAAAAGTGACTATGACCATATTGCTTAAACCAGTTTTTCCATCTTTATTCTTAATGCAGCTCACAACAAAAAAGAAACCCCCATAGAGGAAAAACCATTAAATACACTGTATATTTAATAAAATAACGCACACTGAAAGGAGTATTTGATAGCATTTTGCAGACTCTTTGTAGCTCACCTCAGAGAATCACTTTTTAATTTTACTTTAGCCACCATGGAAATCACAAAATACTTATGAGGGTCTGCCTCGGTATTTATTCCCAATGATGTTGCCCTGGCAATGGTAATGTATTGTGTTCTTTAGGTGTTAGATCAGTATTTCTTCTTTGTTGACCAGGAAGCCAGAAAACACATAGCAATTAAAAAGATGTACAGTCTAATATATTCTAATTACAGATGATTACCCACACCTACCAATGGGTATTCACAAATTGCCTACTAACCCATTCAGAAATAGGACTGATTTTGTATTGTTGCCATTGATTTTGAAAGCTGCACAAAAAGAAAATGGAAGATTATGTTAGACACAGAAGTGATTTCATTTGTATTTGCTCTGTTTTCTTTTCTTTTTCTGAACAATCTCTTGGCTGTTTTCCTTTTAAAATTTTAACAGTCCTTATTTTTTTAAGATTTTATTTAAGATTTTAAGATTTTATTTAAGATTTTAAGATTTTATTTATTTTATTTCATTTATTTGAGAGAGAGAGCAAGTGAGAGAGAGAGCACAAGCATGGGGAGGGGTGGAGGGAGAGAGAGAGAGAAGCAGAATCCCCGCCAAACAGGGGGCCCAAGGCCGGGCTCCCATCCCAGGACCTCGGGACCATGACCTGAGCCAAAGGCAGACGCTTAACTGACTGAGCCATCCAGGCACCCCATAAAATTTTAACACTCTTTAAAATGAGGATCTGAAACAGTTTTCTCTTATTTGGACAATAATTTTAGCTCACAGAAGATAGAAGAAGCAATGGAGGAAAGAATTATTAACTAAATCATGACCATCAGGATAGAATTGGCAAATAATGGAAAAAATAAATAAAATCACACTTTTGGGAAAAGTGACCTTATATTTCTTTTTAAAAATAGGAAAATCATAGGAATGGTCTACTCAGGATTGTTATTCACCAGACTAATTGTACTTTGTCAACAAGGGAGTTAGAATGCAGCAGAAAGATAATGAGGGTAATTGCAATAGGAGGTAGGCAGGATTTGGGCTATAGCATTAAGATATTTTCTTTCAATTTTTCTAATGTTTTTTAAAGATTTTATTTATTTATTTAGAGAGAGAAAGCTCAAGTGGGGGGAGGGGAAGGGCAGAAGGAGAGGGAGAGAGAGACTCTCAAGCCGACTCCACACTGAGCATGGAGCCCCACATGGGGTTGGATCTCACCACCCATGAAATCATGACCTGAGCCAAAATCAAGAGTTAGATGCTCAACTGACAGAGTCACCCAGGTGCCCCAAGATTTTTCTTAATAATTCTAACTTGATGTGACCAAATGGAAACTTTCATCCATCCTTTCCACTAGGCATATTCCTCTGCCAAATGTCATGACCCACCATCATGTTTCTCAAGCTACAAATTGAAGCTTGAGAATTCTTTGTTTTCCTTACTCCTCACATCAAGCCATCAGAAAATTCTGTCTCAAAATATATTTTGTATCAATTCCCTTCTCATTTCCACACCCATCACCCTACCTGAACCAACTATCATATTTCACCTAGACAAGTTCTTCACAAATTCTAATAAGTGTACAAATTTACCAGGGGAATCTTGTTAGAATATATATTCTGCTTTAGTAGGTTCACATAGAGACTGAGATTCATCATTTCTTATAAGGCCTCAGGTAAATTGATCATGCTATTCCATGGATCACCCATTAAATAGCAAGGCCTAGATTACCCTCAAGGTCACTTAACTTGTGTTGAAGGTTCAATCCCATCTTCCTGCAATCTATTCTCTACCAAGTAGAGTGATCTTTAAAAAAGATAAATCAGATCATGTTACTCTTTCAGTAAAAATAATTAGTACAGGATTTTAAATGATAAATTTACTCTCAACTCACGATAGAATTTCCAAATCTAAGAACAATAGGTGGTAAGTACCCCAACAGTCTATAGAGAAATCACCTAGAAATGTCCCTGAAAGATATTAAGAAGTACCAAATTGACCTTTCCAATATCCCTATTCACCATATAACTCCAGCCTATGCAAGAGCAAGCTAGAGGTTAACAGGAATTCATAGGAATGTAGAACAAGTCCTGGCTCTTCTTTCTCTTCTGCATCAGAAAGGGTAATGCTCCATTTCCTAGTAATACGAGGGGGACCCAAAAGAATCACTCATAGAAATGGAAGTGCCTCTGACAAGGAAAGGTAGCCTTTGCCTTATTTCCATTAGGGCACTGGGAGAATAGAACAGTAAGAAAGTTCTTGGGAAAAGCTGCCATGTGTCCTCAGGAGTTTGTAGCACTCATGATCACAGAAAATGATGCCTGCTTCTCCTCTAGAGAAATCAGAAGGCAGGATATTTAATCTTTCAAGCTGTAATAACCATTTGGCAGAAAAAGAAGTTTGTTTTCACATGAATCTGGAAAGGCAGCTGGACTTTGGTCATTTAAAAAACACTGTATCTTTCCTTTCTACCCTCCTACCCACCTTTATCTCCTGCCTAATACCTAGAGAAGGCAGAAGCAACTTACTCACAGGAGGAGGAGGATAGAAAGACCCAGGGAAAACAAGACCATGCTTCCTGTTTTCTATTGCCCTGCAACAAATTACCACAAACTTAATGCTTAAGGGAAAATATAGTATTGTAGGTCAAAAGTCTGACATGGAATGGCTTTATTCTCTGGTGAAGGTATCACAAGGGGAAATAAGGATATCAACAGAACTGAGTTCTCATCTGGGAGCTCTGGGGGAAAGTGGTCAGCTCATTTTTGATACAAGAATTCATTCCTTTGTGGTTTTAAGGCTGAGGTCCCATTTTCCTTGCTAGCTGTTAACTGGGGAGTTGCTTCTAACTCCTAGAGGCCACTCTGAAGCCCTTTTCATATGCTCTCTTTTATCTTCAAGCTTTGATGGCCCATTGAGGGCCCTCCCCCATGCCTCAAACCTCTGATTTCTCTTATGTAACCAGCCAAAGAAAATTCTCTGTTTTTAAAAGGTTACTGATTAAGTCAGAACCACACAGATAATCTCCCTATATTAAAGTTTCCTGATTTGGGACTTAAATTACATCTGCAAAATCCCTTCATAGCAGGATCTAGATTAATGTTTTAGTGAACATTCAGGGACTGGGAATCTTGAGGGGTCATCTTAGAGTTCTGCCTATCTCACTGCTTTTGACTACAAGACCTCAAATTACTCAAACAGCCTAACTTCTGGAAAAGAGGAATCAAAAGGATATAAGAAAGAAGTTTTTAAATACCTCATGTTGTCAATACCTGAAAATCAGGCTGTGTTGTTACTTGAGACCCAAGCTTTTAGTAGTAGTCAAGGAAGGATCTCCCTCAGAGCATGGAGTGGTGGTTATACATTCAATGGCTTTAAAGTGCACCTTGAAAAATGTGGCTCCTGACATTCCACATTATTCTCATCTCCATCTCATTCTCATTTAAAAATAAACTCAGCCTTCCACATAGTTTTCAGAAGATCCAAGCTCTGTTCACTCTGCACATAATTCCTCCACACGAATGTCTATGACTAGAACGTTAGTTCTCAACCTCAACCCCAAAGCATCATTTGTATGTAATCATTTACTTATTTATTGCTAGGGCTCAAACTCCAAAAGTGCAGGGACCATGTTGGTGTTGACTTGTCTTATGTTCAGTGTCTTGTATAGAACTTAATATATACTAGGTACCAATAACTATGTACTGAATAATTAGTGCTATATTAGAATTAGAAAATATAGATGTTAATCAAAATAATGGGGAGAAAATGTAATGTTTAAAGAGTATATAAAATCACAACTCTTGAGCTCTGGACCAAATGTCAACAGGCTTATTCTGTCTGAACAAAGAATGTCTTTTATAAATTGAATGTGATTGACTGAATTTGAATGATCTCTTTAGTTTGCCATAAGCTGTATTGCTTCATATTAATTTTATACTGCCTCTTCACACATTTATGTGTGCTTCCTCACAATGCAAAAGTTTTGATAGCATAATAGTACTCGTACAGTGAGAAGAAAAAAAGATCCAGTTAAGAATTCAGAAGCATACCTATATTTTAAGGTAAGGCAAAGAAAAAAGGTTTTTTTTTTTAAAAGGCTTTACCCATAATCTCTTGAATTCCAATGCACACTTTTTTTAAGAATCACAGAACTAAACTTATAGCACTTTAATATCTTATGACACTTAAGATGCAATGCCTTTTTCCTGGAATGACCTGAGTACCCATATTATTTCTCCTTCTTTGCTACTAAAATTTTTTGATAGCAGGGATTAAGACAATTTTTTAAATCTTTCACATTTCCTTATATATAGTTGGTGTTCAGTGTCTCCTGAATAAAATATAAAAATGAGTGTTTGTACTCATGAAGGTATAACTATAAAAATTTCAAGGCTCAGACAGCTTCATCCTAAAGATTATCAAACTCAGATTTAGAAAGATGAGTACAAGACCTTATTTATATGCTCATTTTGAGAGTACATTGCTTCCTTGATTACTGTTCAAAGATACTTATACTTCTCATAGATTTATGAAGACACTTACATCTTTATACCATGCACAAATTTCTCTCATCATTATTTTTTATATACCCACCAGTTGAGTTTTTGTCATAAAAATGTTGTCCCAGGAAGTGTCATACAGTAACTATGGGATACTTTTCTTCCTAACACATCAATAAATCAATGACAGATAAACTGAAGGAGAAAGATCATAGTTTTAAATTTTTTTCTTTTCCCATTCTGTTTGTGATTAACTAGTTGAAATGCAACTTATAAAGACTGAAAAGGTCTTTGTCTTGGTGGCCAAATTCTTAACAATTTGGGGAAAAAATTAAAACTCACAGGATGAAACCAATTGGAAAATATTGGATTCATGGTCCTTGTCCTTTCATGCTTCCCTGCAGTGTCAGTATATTTTTATACCACATAGAGGATAAGCTCAGAATTTATTATCTCATCTTGCTGCCATTGATTCCAAAAGAAATCATGTGCAGCACCCAGACACACTCAGCCTCTGTTTCCCAATATTGAAAAGTCATACACAGAATTCAATTTGGCCTAATCTCCATCATATCACCCTCATCATATAATTTCCAGCTCATTTCTTTCTCTTTGAAGGGGAAAGGCAGTTGTGAGGAGTAAGACATCATAATTTCCAATGGCTCTCTCAAAATTCTCCATTTTGTCCTTTCAGTTCTACTTAAACTTCACTTCTCCATCAAGATCATTCAGGATTTGGGTTATTTTGCTCTCACAAATGGCCAATCTTCAGCACTCCATGAATTGCCTTCCACTTTTTTATTTTTCCTAACCAGCCAAATGCAATACAAAGATTCAATAATTTACACTGCCACTTTTGAGGTGCTTATGAATATATATTCATTTTATAGGGAAATCTTTACAATATTTTAGTGATGTCTGCATATCTCCCATCTTGTCTCTTTCAAGATAATACATTGCAACACACTAGGCAAGATTGTATTATTCTCCTCATGCAGAAAAATAAACATTTGCCTTGCATTCCTTTATCAACAACTTACCCCAAAATAAACAAATGAAAAGTGATCTTTGAAAAAAAAATTTTTTCAACATCCTCTAACTTTATATCAGGTATTCTTAAGAAGATCTTTAATATAGCTTCTTTCTGTGGTTGTTTTTTGTTGGGGGGCAGAAATAGTGGTGTGTAAGCTAATTACTAATCTTACATGGAGCAAATGCTTTATCTAAGAGCTCTAAACTGGATAAGGTTAGGCCCGTGGAAGTTATCCCATAAATCTGAGTAGTCCAACAAGTATCATGTCAAATTTTATACATGTACATGTGACTTTCATTTGCTTGGTTCTCTCCTGTGTACTAGAAGACAGCTCAAGGACATAACCAAGATTAACTATAAATTTTCCTTTAAGGATCAATTTTATATTTGAACCAGGAGGGAAGTCATAAACCTGTTTAGGTAAGTACACAATTCCAGCCCAAATTCAGTGTAAAATGGTTTGCTTGAAACATGTGAGCTCTTGTAACTAATAAAAGATCTACTTGTTACACATACAAAATAAATATAAAGAGAACAGTAACCTTAATTTCAGTGACAACAGAAATAGAGGGCATTCTCATTATGTTTTGTTTTCCAAAATTTTGTTTATTTTGATATTTACATTTGCTGGTTTAGAGTGGAATATTCTTTCTAAATTAGGAACCTACAGCTTAATTATTTGTGATTGATATGTTTTCTTTTCAGCAGTCACTGCTGAAATAATAAACACCTATCTTTATTCTTATTTTTATTTATCATACTCAATATAACACAAATATAGAATGGAGATACTTTAGTTTCATTGAATTTAGGAATGCTCTTTTTAAAAGTCCTACCACGGGCAAATTCTATTTAGCAAGTATTAAATTATCCTTCCTGGTCTGCACTGTGAGGTTAGTCCCCATATGGTATGTAGTTCACTTACAATTGTTATGCTGATGTAGATATGACAAATATCATTTTAATGAGAAACCATTTAAAACATATTCACAGCCAGTCCTCTATATAATACTCAGTGTAAACAGCAGAGGAAAACTGCCCTGTTCTACATCTGGGCTAAGTCTCACAGTATTATCTGTGAAGACATGCAGTGTTTTTAAAAAACTAACTTTTAATATGTGTGCAGTTTTAAATACTTCTCATAAAATGTCATCATTTCTAAGCAATTATGACTTTCCCCCATTAGTAACAGAGTCTAATGGGAATAGCATTACTTTTGGAATCAGACTAACCTGGTTTGAATCTTGACCTTGTGACTTGCCAATATTATTTAATCTCTGTGAATTTCAAATTCTTCCTCTTAGAATGCCAGTATCTATTCAATTAATACAAACCTTGCAGAGTTTATCGGGATCCTTAAAGGAAAGTAACAGTGAGTGTCAAGTGTTTAAAAGCATGCCCTGTGCATTGTACGTAATCAATAAAATTGTCATGACTATATAAAAATTTATCCTGAACTTTTCTTGATTGTTTACCTAGACAGTGTCTCTATTTTCTCTCTTAAATCATATCTATTTAAAAAAAAAAGAAGGAAGAAAACCAAGGGTAAATAATTAACGTTAGGGTCCTACATGACTGCAGAACAAACTAGATGGATAAGACTGGGGAAATGAAAACATAAAGGGGTTTCTTCATAATTCCATCTCAGGAGGAGATAGCTGGTAAACAGTTATATCAGTTAGCATTCTTAGTTGCAAATAACAAAAGCTTAATTCAATCAACTTAAAGGTAAAAAGAAAGAATTTATTGACTCCTTAAGTTCCGTGTCAGAAGGGTAGAGTTGGCTAAAGGAACATTCGAGCAATGTTCTCAGGATTTGTCTTTGTGTCCCTCTGCTCTGTGTTCTCTGTGTTAAGTACTTTCTCAAAAGATCTTCTTCTGGGGACAAACACATCTTTGAGAGTTACAGGTTTACCAGTTTTTACAAGCATAAGAGAAGGTCTCTAAAATCTATTTTTAGTTTGATAAAGTTCCAGTTGTGTATTTTTACTTTGTTGTCTTTGCTTTCCTGTCAATTCCAAAAAATCATTGCCAAGACTGATGTCAAGGAGCATACCCCCTGTGTTTTCTTCTAGGAGCTTTATGTTTTCAGGTTTTATGTTCAAGTCTTCAATCCATTTTGAGTTGACTTTTGTGTGTGGTTTAAGGTAGGTGTCCAGTTTTGTTCTTTGGCAGGTGTCTCTCCAGTTTTGCCAATACCATTTACTGAAAAGACTATCCTTTTCCCATTATATATTCCTGGTTCCTTTGTCATAAATTAATTGATCATATATTCATGAGTTTATTTTTGGGCTGTCTATTATGTTCCATTGATGCATATGTCAGTTCTCATGCCAATAACATACTGTTTTGAATACTACAGTTTTGTAATGTAGTTGGACATCAGGAAATGTGATGTCTGTCACTTTGTTCTTTCTCAGGATTGCTTTGGCTATGTAAAGTGGAGGTTCTACAGGAGAGATGATGGACTCTGAAAAACAAACTGAGGTTTCTGGAGGGGAGGAGGGTGGGGGGATGGATTAGCCTGGTGATGGGTATTGAGGAGGGCACATTCTGCATGGAGCACTGGGTGTTATGAATAAACAATGAATCATGGAACAGTACACCAAAACAAATTATGTAATATATGGTGATTAACATAACAATAAAAAATTTTAAAAAAGTGGAGGTTCTATAAAAATTTTAGGATTGTTTTATTGCTGTAAGAAATGCCATTACAATTTGGATAGAGACTGCATTGAATCTGTAGATAACTTTTAATAGGATGGCCATTTTAACAATATTAACTCTTCCAATCCATGAGCACTGAATACCCTTCCATTTATTCGTATCTTTTTAAATTTCTTTCATAAAAATCTTATAATTTTCAGTGAATAGATCTTTTATCTGCTTGGTTAACTTTATTCCTAGGTATTATATTGGATAATTTTCTTAATTCCTCTAATAGCTTGTTATTAATGTATAGAAATGCAACTAATTTTTGTATATTGATTTTATATCCTGTAAGTGCTGAATTTATTAGTATTAGTTTTTTTGGTGGCAACTTTAGGGTTTTCTATATATAATATCATGTCATCTGCAAGTAGAGACAGTTTCATACCTTCTTTTATGATTTGGATGTCTTTTACTTCTTTTTCCTGCCTAATTATTCTGGCTAGAGCCTCTATACTCTGTTGAATAAAAGTGGCAAGAGTGAGCACATCATCTCATTCCTGTTCTTAGAGGAAAAGCTTTCAGCTTTTCACCATTAAAATGATGATATTAGCTGTGGGCTTGCCATATATGGCCCTTACTGAGTTGAGGTTTGTTCCCTACATAACGAGTTTACTGAGAGCTTTTACCTTTTATGTTTTAATTGATTCTTTTATTGATCCTTTTAATTGTTGAATTTGGTTTGTTGGTATTCTGTTGAGGATTTTTGCATCTATATTCATTAAGAATATTGGCCTGTAATTTTCTTTTCTTGTAATGTCCTTGTCTGGTTTTGATATCAGAGGTGATGTTGGCCTCATAACATGAGTTCTTTCCTCTTCCTCAAACTTGGAAGAGTTTGAGAGGATTGATATGAATTATTCTTTAAGTGTTTAGAAGAATTCACCAGTGAAGACATCTGGTCCTGGAATTTTGTTGGAAGTTTTTGATCAGATTTTCTATTTCCTCATAATTCTGTCTTGGTAGGTTGTATGTTTCTAGGAATCTATCCATTTCTTCCAGGCTATCTAGTTTGTTGGTGTATAATTATTCATAGTAGTCTTTTATAATACATTGTAGTTCTGTGATATCAGTTATAATGTCTCCTTTTTCATTTCTGATTTTGAGTCCTTTCATTTTTCTTTGTGAGTTTTACTAAATGTTTGTTAATTTTGTTTATCTTTTCAAAAAGCCAATCATTAGTTGATATTTTCTATTGCCTTTTTAGTCTCTCTTTCATTAATTTCCACTCTGATCTTTGTTATTTCCTTTCTTTACTAAAGTTGGACTTAGTTTGTTCTTCTTTTTCTAGTTCTTTGAGGTTCAAGTTAGATTATTTGAGAACTTTCTTTTTTCTTCATGTAGGCATTTATTGCTATGAACTTCCCTCTGAGTACTACTTTCTTGGCATCCTATAAGTTTTGGTATGTTGCATTTCTATTTTCATTTCTCTCAAGATTTTTATTTTTATTCTTTTTAAAGATTTTATTTATTTATTTGAGAGAGAGAGAGAATGAGAGATAGAAAGCACGAGAGGGAAGAGGGTCAGAGGGAGAAGCAGACTCCCTGATGAGCAGGAAGCCTGATGTGGGACTCGATCCCGGGACTCCAGGATCATGACCTGAGTCGAAGGCAGTCGCTTAACCAACTGAGCCACCCAGGCACCCTTTCTCAAGATTTTTAAACATTTCTCTTTTGACTTCTTCTTTGATCCAGTAGTTGATCAATAGCATTTTGTTTCATCTCCACTTATTTGTGAATTTTCCAATTTTCTTCTTGTAATTGATGTCTAGTTTCACACCATTGTGATGGGAAAAGATGTTTGATATGATTTTAATATTCTTAAATTTGTTAAGACTTGCTTTGTGCCTAACATATGTTTTATACTGGAGAGTATTCCATGTGTCCCTGAGAAGAATGTATTCTGCTCCTGTTGGATGGATGGTCTGTAAATACCTGTTATGTCGATTGGGTCTAACATGTAGTCAATCCAATGCTCCTTTATTGATTTTCTTTCTGGATCATATACCCATTGTTAAAAGTGGGGTATTGAATTTCCTTACAATTATTCACTGCTATCTACTTCTTCATTCAGGTCTGTTAATATTTTCCCTAACGATCTTCACCCTTTTTTTATTATTTTTTCTTTTTGCTCCTCTGATTGGATGAATGCCACTGCCTTGTCTCTGAGTTTGCTAATCTTTCTTCTACTTCCTTTAGGGTGCCTGAAGCCCTCTGTTAAATTTCAGTTCAGCTATTGTATTCTTCAGCTCTGTGATTTCTGTTTGCTCTTTTCTTATATTTTCTATCTCTTTGCTGAAATTCTCAAATTGTTCATGTATGGTTCTCCTGACCTTGGTGAGCATTTTTATGATGATTATTTTGAACTCTTTATCAGGTAAATCACTTATCTCCATTTCATTAAGGTCTTAGCTATTTCCAGTTCATGTTCTTACTTATGTCTCTCTCAGGAAAAAACAAAAATCAGCTCATTTTTATCCTTCTTCTAGAGAATGGCATTCTCTTTTCTCTTTACTTCCTTCTTTTAACTTTTTATAAAACAAAATTTTTTAGGTGACTCTTAAATCTCTTCCAGGTGTAAAAAAATCAATTTTAAAGTAGTATTTTCTTATGTATAAGTTGAAATATTAAGATTTTTATTTTTCTGAAATCTCTAGATTTATATAAGACCAAATTTACTTCTATTATCCTCACTCTTTCTAAGTTAATTTCATTAGGAGTCTTTAGGACATCTGAATGTACTGTGTTCTAAAGGTGATGTTTTTGTTTGCTTATTTATTCAAATTATAGGCATTGTTATTAACAAAAGATAAATGTTCTTATTTCAGATTCTAGTCATATTCATTGCATAATTTGGAGACGGGAGTTGGGCAATGAGATGTATTTAGAAACGAATGTGTTTGCTGAAAACAGTATCATATTAATCCATTTCAAAAATGCATTATCACTTTCTTTTTAGTTCATTACTGGTAGTATTAATTTATCACTAATTATTAGTTAATACTCTAATTTTACATTATTACTGTCATCATTATTAATGCTACTAACAATAGACAATATGTGATACTTAATTTTTGTCAGCTACTAAATACTTTAAGTTCTCACAAAACTATTTGTCATTTTACCCTTGGAAAAATGATGCAAAGAAATTTAAGTAACTTATAGTACAAAGTAGAGCTAAGTAAAGGCCTAAACCCTAGCCATTATATTGTTCTGAATTTCTACCATAAATTATATAAATCCTCATTTCAATCTTTTGCTGAATATATTTAGGTACATATATTTCTTTAGAACTAAAAAAAACAAATAAGAAATCTAATTTTTGTTTAGCAAAGTTATAAACTACACTATATTCTTTATTCATATGAATCTATGGGTCAGTAAACTTAATCACTTGAATAAATTAAGACCATTCTCTCCCCATAAAATTTGTTTTGCTCCAATGATAGGTATACCATTAAAAAGCATGTCTTGTTGCTTATTAATCTGAAAAATATTTAAGTTTCGGTAACTTAAGTATCTAGATTTTAGGGCTCACAAAATCATTACATAAGAAAATAAAAGCCTATCAACTTAAAAAATATCTAGCATTTGTTAGGCTTTATTTTTCAAAAACAAAACAAAACAACTTTAGTGTTCTTTAACAGTAATATTTGTATCCATAAACAAGCACTCTAATGGGAATGGATGAATCAGAACTGCACGGATTGAGTCAAAGCAGGGTCAGCAAACCTTGCAAGTCATTATCATAAATGCCTGTCAGCAAGCATACATAAAAGTGTAGATGTCATTGCTTGGTTCTTCATAGAGAGGCATCCACACCACAGTCTTCTTTTCACTCCAGCTGGCACCTTTGACCTTATATTGCAAAGGCAGATATGTGCTGACCACAGCAAAGACAAACACAAAATGGAACCAGTGTAGAATTGCACCGGGTGCAAATATTATTAAAGCATTATTGTTTATTGAGCCCCCATCTGCCAGGAAAGCCCAAGTGATTACACACAATATATCTTCCTGGACATATTCTTTACCTCTCTTTTCCCTCGTCTAGCCCAAATTCTCTTTACTTCGGTAAACTGACTCCATGTTTACATATAGAAAATGATCCAGCTGCTGTTTAAGGCAACATACTCTTCTTCTACAAAATGAGGCAAAATGATTTCCATACCATTAACATGCATACACATACACACACCCACTAGGGAAAAAATGGCTAGGGCTAGGAGCAGATTTTGGTATCTACAACAGGCTTTGTTTTTTTATAATTTTCCTAAAAATCTAAGTCTATGCCTGGGTAGTGGGTTGTCTGAATTTATATGTAAGATAATTGATATGCATATATGCTGTATAGGAGTTAGATAGCTGCTTTCCATAGATGGGGCCATCTCTCCTTCCACGAGAGCATTCCCTTTCCCCTGCAAAATGAGCCTTAGATTGTGTTATGACTGACTTCTTGATCTAAAGTGGACTACTCAGATTTTCTTTCCCAGTAATTTGGAATTAGGATTCAGAGACATTAAGTGAGTGCCTAGACATTGTGTTCCAAAATGTAAGATATGCTTAGGTACTTTATACAGCCATATTTCACAAAGTGAACACAGAAACAGAGAAGGCTATTCCACAATATCACAGAAGCAGAGATTTTTAAAAAGTGGATTTCTGAGTACTTTTCATATACTAATTGAATCCTTCTGGTTGAGGTCTGGTTCATCCCTGCGCTTGAATTCTGAGATACCCCAATATATAATTAGTAAATTCATTACATCCTTAAGCTGCTTCAGAGTTTTTCATTTATGCACAGTCATAACATATGTGTGATTTGATTTTAAAAGGGTAGGTGTAAGAGGCCATTGTTTTTGAGTCCACAAGCCTTTTTAAAAACTCTGCTAGGAAAATTTTCTGGCTTTGGGATGTTATTGCATTATTCCAGTCCACTAAGCAATGCCTGGTAGACATCCTCCTTAGCCTTGCAGAATGTCACAGATATCTGATATTCCTCTGTAGAGGCCATAAAATAAGGCTTTACTATGAAAATAAATACATGTTCTTAAAATAAGGTATTAAAAATAAATAAATTTATTTGGATAAAAAACAAATACTTTGGGAATCTGGATCACATCTGCATTTCACCATATGTATTTTGCTGCTTTTTGGGCATCAAACAATCAGTTCCACTTGATTTCTCATCCCTGAGACAGATGTTTCAGAATTAGAGTAAAATCCACTGAATCCAAGGCATAGAAGTCAGCATGTCAGAGTGTAAAGACAATGTGGTTTTGAGCTAGAAGCCTCTAGTTTCAAATCTCAAATCCTCCATTAACTATATGCATGATCTACGGTTAGTTGATTTATCGCTCTGAGTTATATTTTTCATCTCTGAAAAACAGGGCATGTATCATAGATCTCACTGATATGAGGAATTCTTAATCTCAGGAAACAAACTGAAGGTTGCTGGAGTGGTGGCGGGTGGGAGGGATGGAGTGGCTGGGTAATAGACATTGGGGAGGGTATGTCCTGTGGTGAGTGCTATGAATTGTGTAAGACTGTTGAATCACAGACTTGTACTCTGAAACAAATAATACATTATATGTTAAAAAAAAAAGAAGATAGTAGAAAGGGAAAAATCAAGCGGGGCAGATTCAGAGGGGGAGATGAACCGTGAGAGACTATGGACTCTGAGAAACAAACTGAGGGTTCTAGAAGAGAGGGGGTGGAGGGAGGGGTTAGCCTGGTGATGGGTATTAAGGAGGGAATGTACTGAATGGAATACTGGGTGTTATATGCAAACAATGAATCATGGAACACTACATCTAAAATTAATGATGTAATGTATGGTGATTAACATAACATAATAAAATAATATTTTAAAAAAACGGCAAATGGGTCAATATGAGAAATAAATTGAGATAGCACTTGTTATGTAGCTTGAGTGTGGTCTGATACATAGTAAATGCATAAACATGTTAACTCCTTCCCCCTGCACATACATTTGATAACCCTTAGATTTAACTTAGGATTTGATGCTAATGCACAATCAGGTTATTAAGACAAGGCAGTGCTAACATTTGTCCCCAAATGTTGATGTCCCCTAATCTACTGTTCCATAGGCCCTAGAGGTCTTTCAGTTATATTAACACCAATGAAGAACCATTTTATTCATTCTACAATCAATTTTTAACATGTATCTGTCTAGAACACTCCCTGTAACAATAATAAATACCAATTATTACTCACTAACTAGGGTAGTAATCAGTTAAGCATTATATGATTTATCACATTTAGTATTCACAACAAGACTCTGAATTAGCTTATTGCTAGGCTTATTTTAAAACTATGAAATCTGAGGCTTAGAGAAGTTAAATTTCTTATCCAAGGTCACCAGCCAGAAAGTGTCAGAGTTGGGATTCAAAACCAATTTTGGTTGCAAAGTCAGTATCATAACCAGCCTCCTTTATATTTATCCCATTGAAGTAATGGTACCCAACTTGTCAGCATTTGATAGAAACCCAGGAAAGTAATAGATAAAAGTAGGTAATATTACCAACCAGCATTTGAAAAAAAAAAATCGCAGTTTACATACCACTCTTTTTTTTTTTCAACTATTTATGAGGAATTCTTAATCTAGGAAAAAAACCTGGGGGTTGGTGGGGTGGGGGGGGGGGGGGGGGAGGGGGTGGCTGGGTGATAGACATTGGGGAGGGTATGTGCTATGGTGAGCACTGTGAATTGTGCAAGACTGTTGAATCACAGATCTGTACTTCTGAAACAAATAATGCAATATATGTTAAAAAAAAGAAGAAGAAGATAGCAGGAGGGGAAGAATGAAGTGGGGGAAATCAGAGGGGGAGACGAACCATGAGAGACAATGGACTCTGAAAAAAAACTGAGGGTTCTAGAGGGGAGGGGGTGGGGGATGGGTTAGCCTGGTGATGGGTATTAAAGAGGGCACATTCTGCATGGAGCACTGGGTGTTATGCACAAACAATGAATCATGGAACACTACATCAAAAACTAATGATATAATGACATTTTATGACATATTTTCCAACTTCAAAGTTGTAACAGTAGTCATTTCATTTGTATTTTGCTAATTTAGTTTTTTAAAGCTTGTGAATGTGTTCCTGAGCAACTCCTTTTATGTTGTGTTTTTCCTTCCCTCCGTCCCTCCTGCCTTTCTCTCTTTCTCTTTTCTTTCTTCCTTCCCCCCTCCCTCCCCTTTCCCTTCCTTTCTTTAACAATTCCAACCTATTTGAGCAAAGAAAATAGTTACAAGTGGACTAGCATTACTTTTCACAACTTTGCAATTCTTATTTTTGTATCACAAAAAATAGAGAAAAATTTGAATATTATGCTTAGAAATTTATTCAAATATTTGAATACTGAAAGTTTATGGAATTAAATGATTTATTCAGCAAATATTTATTGAATGTCTACTTTGTATCAAGTTTTGCTAGATACTGGAAATGCATTAATAAACAAGATAAAGTTCCTGCCCTAAGAGTGAAATAAACAACAAACAAACAAATCTATAATCATGTTAGGGAATGACTAGTGTTATTTAAAAATAAGTCATGTTGGGGCGCCTAAGTGTCTCAGTTGGTTAAGCATCTGCCTTCGGCTCAGGTCATGATCCCAGGGTCCTGAAATCAAGCCCCACATCAGGCTCCCTGCTCAGCGGGGAGCCTGCTTCTCCCTCTCCCGCCACCTCGTGCTCTTTCTCACTATCTCTCTCACAAATAAATTCTTTTAAAAAATAATTAAAAAAATAAAAATAAATCATTCTACTTCTCTATAGTGGCTGGGTCCAAGGGATGATCAGGCCAGCTCCATACCTGTTTGGTCCTCTTAAATTCTAAGCCCTATTATTCAATCTGGCCTACTCTGTCAAAATTATCACAGTGTCCTTTGAGGACACCTGATGTCTTTCTCTGTCATCTCAGCTATTTGGGGAACCTAATCGAAAGTGAATTCAATCCCTCCCAAAGGCTGCTAGGCTATAAACATATCAAGAGACATATGTCAGGAGACAATTTTTAGTATTCTGGATCATTTAATAAGAGCTAACAAGTTTCATGAAAATTGCATGGAAGTTGGGAAACAGGATTTCCCAGAGCATACAGACTACATTATAGATAAAGAGATACTAATTTCTGACCATGCACAAAAGGAATAGAGCTATAAGGATTGCCTTTATGTGCAGTGATAAGGCAACTCAGAAGATGCATTAAGTGGGATCTATGGCTTGGAACAAAACAAAACCTGTCAACCAAAGACAAATCACAAAAGTCAAGGTACCTGGAAAAATTATCATTATTTCTAGTTAAAATCACAATCCCCTATCTTGAGTACAATAGTCTGTATTGTCATTGTTTCTAAAAAAAAAAAGACGATCCAACACAACCTTGTAGAAGTGATTGCGTCTTCCACCTTTAATAGGCATTTCTCCTTGACATTACCTAAACCAATTCATTAGATAAGTACTTTAGAAAGACATTTTATCCATATTACCGCCCAGAGCACTTTCTCATAAGGGCTTTGCATGAATACCCCATTTAAAGTTACTCACTGTCTTTTCCCTTATCCTAGTGTATTTTTCTTTTCCTTTTCTTTTTTTAAAGATTTTATTTATTTATTTGAGAGAGCGAGAATGAGAGAGAGAGTACCTGAGAGGAGGGGAGGGTCAGAGGGAGAAGCCGACTCCCCACCGAGCAGGGAGCCCGATGCAGGACTCGATCCCGGGACTCCAGGATCATGACCCGAGCCGAAGGCAGTCGCTTAACCAACTGAGCCACCCAGGCGCCCTCCTAGGGTATTTTTCTTCATAAGGCTTTAATTATTTGAAAATATATTCCAAATCTGGTGATCTGTTTGTCTTCCCCACTAAAATGTAAGCTCAATAAAAACAAAGACTTGATCCTACTCCCCACTCTACCCCAGCATCTAGAACACTGACTAGCACCATTGGCAATTAAATGACTCTTTGCTAAATGTTTAAAATATAACAAAAGGACTGGTTGAGAATTTTGAAGCCATTCTATGAAACTTAGAGTCCAACTGATTAAACATTTAATTTGAATATAAATGTAGACCAAAATATAACAAATATACTGCCACACTACATTGTCTTTTTATAATAACTCCCACAATTTCCTTAGTAGGAACCGGTAAACAATGAGAACTTAACTGGTCTCCATCTGTTTTTTTCTTCTTCCTGGTTATATATTATGCATTGAAATGTCTCTTTTCCTATGTTTCAATCCAAATTCCTATTATTTTCTTTTTATTTTCAATCTTGCATTTTGTAATTGGCCAATTTTTTAGGGCACATGGATATCCCCTAATGGCTTTTTCTTGTTCATGCATCTATCACACCAAAAATATGGACAAGGTGACTTTCTCATGAGGTTGTGTATTTTCTTAATACGCTATGCTATATATATGATATATATATGTATATATATATATCATGTATATATATATTTATATGTGACTATGAATGAATTTACCCAAAGCTCCTTTCAAAAACATTCCCATAGCAAGATGGTTTAGGGATTAAAAGTATGGCTTTTAAGCCAGACTGCTGCATACTAGTTGATAATTCTTTACCTCTCTGTGCGTCATTTTCCTCTTCACTAAAATGAGAATGAGATCTCCCACTCATAGAGTTGTTCTGAGGGTAAAATCAGTTAATGGAAACAAAAAGGCTTTTAACAGTGCTAGACAAATAGTGAAATGTTACTGCTGGGAGACAATTCTCCAGAGATCTCATGTTTCTGTATGTCTTGTGAGCAAAAGCACTGACAGTTGTCTTCCAGATTATCTTTTCAAGGATGTTTACAGAGTGATCAGAAAGAAAGTGGGGGCGCCTTGGTGGTTCAGTTGGTTAAGCATCTGATTTCCACTCAGGTCATGATCTCAGGCCCTGAGATAGAGCCTGGCATCCTGCTTTGCGCTAGCTAAGGAGTATGTTTCTCTCTCTCTCTACCTCTCCCACTGTCCTTCTCTGCTACTCATGCTCTCTTTCTCTCTCTCTTTCAAATAAATAAAATCTTAAAAAAAAAAAAAGAAAAGAAAGATAGTGTCTCCCTCATGATAAGAAGAAAGATATATTTACTGTCCATAAAATAAAGATAACATCTTCTGGAGCAAAATTTTAGCAGGTTTGCTGGAAGCTCAATATAAAGATTGGGTTTTAGCTTGGGAACCCTCAGCTGTGATGCAAACACGCTGTGTGTGCACACATAATCTGGCCTCTTGATTTCGTAGGGGAATTGGAGCTTGCAGAATAGGTTGAAGAAAATATTGGTATTCTGGCTACTACTAACATGGTGAGCAGGAACTCTCTTTTGTCTCTAACCCAAGAGTTTCATGTCTCCTCCTAACATTCCTGAAATCATGGCAATATATCTTGTAAACTAGCAAGTAAAATTAAGTGTCAGACTCTTCACAGTTTTTATAGTCAGCAATATTATAATGTGGTTTTGTTTTGTTTTGTTTTTACCCCCTAGGTTGTATATAACTTTTTAACTTTGAACAAGAAGGGTGTTTCTGAGATAATTGCAACTTGGATAATTTCTCCCCATTAACCATAAACCCTTCCCCTTTCATTTTTTGAATCTTTGCACCCTTTTTACCACTTACTATAAAATATAGCCCTGGTTAGAGAACCTGGCATTAAAAACTGCTCCTGGAAACAAACTGTTACATGCTAATTGTCTGTTGTTTCACCATTTCCTATAAGCTACATATCAATTGCCACACTTACAGTCAATTTTCTAGTACTGTAAGTTGAAGCACTTTCAATTTATTAGGATTGTGCAGTCTTCTGTGAGATTTTTTTTTCTTTGCTGGATTTTCCTCACTCCATTATAAACTCTATTGCTTATTTTCTACTTTACAATCTCTCATGCTCATACCACATGGTTCTTAATTTAAAATGCTTTACCTTCAGGTGTTTTAAATTTCAGAAAAGTAAAATATAGCCAAGGGCTGCAGGTTTCTATTTACCATCTGAGCAATGGTGCATGAACAAAGTCAGTAATATTTTTATTCCAAAATGTCTTGATGTAACTTGTTTTCTTCATTTGTTTTTACTCAGTCCTTGATTCTAGTGAAAAAGTTTCAAAACATTCTAAAAATGGTTTAAATCCAAGTCACTTAGTCATTTGCTTATCAGTATTTTATGCTTCACATAGACATTTATTTATAAGCCTATCTCTTTTGGTGTTTCCTGTGCAATAAACCATAATAGAGATTACCATATCCTATGGTTTCAGCGGCATTTTAATAACCTGTGTAATAAAGATAACTCAGCATCTTTAAAGTTTGTGAGCTGATACTAAAACAAGTGTTTTAAAATCACCAGTTAATTTTGAGGTATTTATTAATATTATGTTAATAATGCAATTAATATAAAATTATTATAGTTATCATTACTGTATTTATTATTTTGTTGGATTTGAATTTCAAAAACAAATTAAGAATCTGAATCCCTTCATTTGTAAAGATAGGGTTGCACCAATATTACTTAGGGTCAACCTGAAAACAAAAGTCAAAGACTTCAAAAATTTATTTCTCCACTAACATCACTACTACCCATACCTTACACAAGCAGAAAGAGCACACACCCACACATACACATACAATTGCTCCATAAACATAACTATAATTCACAAGGGAATAACTGAAAAGAAAGATGGGGAAACAATTTGGAAGATGGCTCAGGAAGTAGAAAATATATGATATTTAATTCTGTTTCTTGGAGAAAACGTGTAGTACCTACATATTATTACATAAGCCTGAGTAATCCAGTGGGCCTCATAAGTATTCAACCAAGTGAATGAATTCTTGGGGTAATTTAGAGGTGATTATTGCCCCCTAAACTGTTCCATTTGGGAATTAATTGATCAAAGTGTTTAACTGTCATTTGAGTTTATTTGGATAAAAATGGAACAGCCAGGAGTCTAGATTCTCCATCCCAGGCTTACAAACCTACAACCAGGGTAAGGATCCTATTCTCCCCTCATTAGTCTTGGGAGTCTTTTTACCATTCCTCCTTATTTTCTGAATCCACTGCTTTCACAGATTTTTATTTTTTGTTCAGTATTGCACTTTTTTTCCTTGGAACTTGTTTTAAGCCATATAAACCTAATATTTTGAGCTAACATTTTCCTCTATAATGATCTCAGAGAGTTTACATAGTGATTAGAAACACACACATGCACATACATATACACACAACTTACATATGTATAAGTGTGTTTGTGTGTGTGTCTGTGTGTATGATCTTGTGATTTATAAGAAATATATATTTGATCTTTGTCTCTGTTTCTGGCACAAAGCTCCTAAAACTCTTGGAAATTTCCTAAGTGAGAAGAGGTATAAAGGTGTCTTGATATTCATGATAAGCCCCTTTAAACCACAACTGAGTATGTTTGATTTTGGTAGCTTTTGGAATGCACTGAAGGATGGGGGCTGGTTGCCAGGGGAACCAACAACCTGTTTAGAGGACTGTAATTTCATTGCCATCCTCCTGACCTTCAGGGAGCGGAGAGGCTGGAGGCTGAATCAATCACTGATGGCCAATGATTAAATCAATCATGCCTATGTAATGAAGCCTCCATAAACACCCAAAAGGACTGAGTTAGGGGAGTTTCTGGGTTGGTGAATACATGGAGATTTGGAGAGAGTGCTGCACTCAGAGAGCATGGAAGCTTGTCACCCCTTCCCACATACCATCTCTATGTGTCTCTTCCATCTATCTGCCCCTGAGTTATATCCTTTTATAATAAACCAGTAATTTAGTAAGTAAAATGTTTCTCTGAGTTCTGTGAGCTGCTCCAGTAAATTAATCCAAGCCAGGGAGGGGGTGGTGGGAACTTCTGATCTATGGAAAATCTGTCAGAAGCACAAGTGATAACTTGGACTTGAGATTAGCTTTTAAATTTGGATGGGAGTTTTGTGGGACTGAGCCCTTAATCTATAGGACAGGTTGATAGCGTCCCATGTGGATAGTGTCAGAATTGAGTTGAATTGTAGGATACCCAGCTGCTATCAGATTACTTGGTAGTGTGGGAAAAAACCCACACATGTAGGAGTAGAGTAACTAACAAATAACTTTCACTTATGATTTTCATATAAAACAATCCAACCTCACAAGCATTGATTTTGCATAGTTTTGAGTAAGAGGTAAATTCATTAGAGTTTTGTGGGTAGAAAATACATGCAGTTATGGAGGGGTTCTAACACAGTAAGAATTTTTCCCTTTACTTTATCCTGTCACTTCTCTACCAAATAGAAAAAAAATATCACTAATTATTCATGAAACTAAGCATTTTTCATTTAAATTATTCCATTTTAGTATTCATAACAACCTTATGAATTTTATTATGAAAACTTTACCAATGAGGAAGTTGAATATTAGTGAACTATTATAACATGACCAAGAATTTTGAGGCAGAAATAGGATTCAATACTGTGCCTTTCTGACTTTAGGAAGCATGATATGTCAATAGTGAAAAATTGGAAGATATGATTATTACAATATATTTTCATGCAATGTTTCCTGGGGAGAATTTCAGTTTTCATTTTGTTTTCCTAAACTAACAAACAAAAGAAAAAGTGAAGTCATGCCCCAGAGGTTGAGAATGGCTAAGGCACGTAAGGGTATGGTTCCAAAGAGTCTGGATGTTTTTCATCTAAATTTTTTTAATGTTGGTATTCCTGGCTGTTATCATATTTCATTTCATATTTGGATGAGTTCTGGCTCTAGATGCAGATAGCTTGGGCTTCTGCCATGGATCCTCACATATTAGCTGTGTGACCTGGGACTAGTAACTCTAAAACTCTCTAATCTCAATTGTTCCATGTTTGTAAAATGGTACTAGGAGTTGTCTGTTTCTACTGAGTTTTGCTGAGAATTAAATGAGATGATGCATGTGAATTGCTGGTATATTGTTTTTCCCAAAGTAAATACCCAATAAATGTTACCTGTTGATATTTTGCTGCATATTAAAATAATTATTTTATTAATCAATCATTATTATTAAAGCAAGTGAAAGGATATTTAACAACTGCCTTGAGCATTCTGTGGTAGGCGTACACTTAGCTTTAAAAAGAGACCCTGGTAAACCCCTCTAGCCAGTCTAGTTCTTTTAAAAGAGGAAGGGATTAGTTTCTGATTCAGACTTCTAGACTGAATTCTCTCTTGTGGTTCTTGAATCTAGCCTTATGCTTCTACTGTGAAAATTGTGTATGATTCCTAGTATCTTAATTTCTCATAAATTGGTAATTGTTTCAATATTAGCAGCATATTTTTACAGGTGGTCCATGCAGTTTTGTAGTACATGTGCTAGAGATATTTTTTTTAGATTCTTTTTGTTTTGTTTTTGTTAATTTAAGGAAATTTTTCCATCCCTCTTATATACTAATTATTTTAAGTGCAAAACTAAATGTAAAGGTAGGAGGCAAAAGAAACGGTCTGTATTCATACCACTCAGAGATAACTATTAGTATTCAGTTTTATTTTCTTCTAGACTTATTGCTTTACATTTTATATAATTAAGTATTGTAATAAATATAAATTATGTTCATGCTGCTTTCTTTTTAAAATTTATCTAGCATTTACCATATGCAAAGTTCTAAATGCACATATATATTACCTACACTGAGTTCTTAAACTACTATTTTAACAATTTTTATTATGAGAACATAGAGAAAAGTGCATAAAACACAAATGCACAATTTAAACAAAAATTATAAATTCAATATCCACTTAACTACTATCTAGAAGAAGCAGAATATTGCCCATGCATCAGAAACTCCTTTTAGTACCTTTCCTTTGTCAAATTTTTCTTACTTTCCTCTCCCAGAGATAGCCATCATCTTGAGGTTTTATTGATTTTTCCTTATTTTTATTTCCTCATGGATATGAATAAGGATAGTGCCACAAATGGAGAATGATCTGAAATATTTCCTTGCAAGCTGACAAGTTAGAATGCCATAGTTTCATGCATGCTGGAAAAAGATATGAATTCTGTGTCAGAGACAAAGTATAGTTTACTAATCACAGCAATAGCAGTAGCCAGAGAATTAACATGTGTACAAGTTTTCCACATCCCCTTTTCCAAAGAGGAACTTGAAGAGGGCCAGATGACACTCACACATGCAGTGGGGTGCATTACAGAAGAGGAACTGTGAGCTTAAGGAACTTATATTTGTTATAATGGGCAGCAAATATGCTTAGATTTAGCCCCAGAACACATGAAGTTTAACATATGGGACAATAAAGAAACCTACCTTTTGCTAGGCAAAAGGTAGGAGTGGAGTGGAAAGAGTATCTCTAACTTTCAAGTCTGCTTGCTACACAAAAATATTTGAAAAGATAGTCTAAACCAAGGCACCAAAGTGCCATTCCCCCACTTGTGTTCTCTCTCCCTCTCCCTCTGTCAAATAAATAAATAAAATCTTAAAAAAAAAAGTAACTAACCAGAATGGTACATTTGTTACCACAAATGAACCTGCACTGACATATCCTAATCACCTAGAGTCCATAGTTAACCTCAAGGTTCATACTTAGTGTTGTATATTCTGTGAGTTTAGACAAATGTTTGTCATAGCCATCATTATACAGAGTAACATACTTCTCTAAAAATCCTTCGTGCTATGCCTATTTATTTTCACCCCTTCCACCTCTGGCAACCACTGATTTTTCTTTTTAAGATTTGTTTATTTGAAAGAGAGAGAGAGATGGGGGAGGGGCAGAGGGAGAAGAAAGAGAATCATAAACAGATTTCGTGCTGAGTGTGGAGCCTGATGCAGGGCTCCATCAAGGACTCCACGACGGGCTTGATCTTATGACTCTGAGATCAGCACACTGAAGTCATGACGAGCCAAAACCAAGAGCTGGGGGCTTAACCGATGCACAATCCAGGTACCCCAACCATTGATCATTTTATTGTCTCCATAGCTTTGTTAGAATGTCATATAGTTGGAACCCTATCGTATATAGCCTTTTCAGATTGTCTTCTTTCACTTAGTAATATGCATTTTAGGTTCCTCCATGTCTTTTCATGGCTTGATATCTCTTTTTTTTTTAGTGCTATTATGTCTTTTAATAAAAAATTTTACATCAAAGCATTACCACATTATGTTATCATTATATTTTATTAAATCCCTATATATGTTGTGGCTAATTCACAATTTTGTTATCCTCCTAGAGTTTCTTGGCCGCTGTGAGTTGCAGTTTCTATAATTTTCTCCATGGAAGTCTTGCACAACTGTAAGAATTACTTATAGGTATATCATAGATTGTTTCTATTATTAGTACTTTTAAATTTCTTGTTTATGTGTAGTTGATAGGAAGAAAATTTACATTATATACACAAATATACGTGTGCAGATATGTGTACATGTATGTATATTTTGTTTCTTTGTTTGCAGTAACTCTTGAAACTCTCATTAATTCTAATTTTTATCCTTAGATTCTTTTAGATTACATATATCATTTAAAAATAGTGTTGTAATTCAGTTATAGTACTTTCAATTTTATTATTTTTCTTCCCTCACTGGAGTTGAAGCTTGAGTAAACTGTTAAATACGATTTACAATAAATAATATTCTTAAATTCTTGAATTCAGTGGAAATGATGTCAATATTTGACAATTAAGTGAGATGTTTACCATAGAATTTTTGTAAGCATTATTAGGTTATGTAAACTATCTTCTATTTGCTAGTTTGATAAGCCTTTTAAAATCATTAATGGTATCTGGATTTTATAATGCATTTTCTACCTCTATAGAAATAATTATAAATGAGTATATGCTTTTATATTTTTTGGTTTTATATTTTTAATTAGTTAATACAGTGAATTATTTGAGTGATTATGTAATGTTTAAAGACTTCTGCATTTCTAATATAAATAAAATGTGATCATGAGATATTCTTTTCTATATATTGGGGGCTTCAGTTTCCAATAATTTAAATAGCATTTTTGTATGTATATTCATGAGTGTGATTGGGCTTTCTTGTCCTTTAAACATTTTGAATTTTGTATAAAAATTATACTGGGCTAATAATATGAATTGGAGAGTATTATATCTTTGCAATTATCTGGAAAAACTTGTACAAAATCATAAATATCTACTCCCTTAATTATTTGTAGAAACTACCAAAGAAGAAATTGACTTTAGAATTTGTTTTAATACTGCTTTAATTTTAAAAAAAAGTCAGCACAGTTAACAGTATGTGTTACATTAGTTTCAAGTGTACAATATAATGATCCAATGATTCTCTAAATTACTCAGTGCTCCTCACAGTACGTGTAACCTTAACGCGTTTTACCTATTTCATCCATCCCTTACCACCTCCCCTCTAGTAACTGTTAGTTTGTTTTCTATAGTAAAAGTCTGTTTTTTGGTTTGTCTCCTTTTTCTTTGTTCATTTGTTTCTTTTAAGTTCCACATGTGAGTGAAATCATATGATATTTATCTTTCTTTGATTTATTTCAGTTAGCATTATACCCTGTAGATCCACCCATGTTGTTGCAAAGGGCGAGATTCATTCTTTTTGTGGCCAAATAATATTCTACTTTATATATATACCAACACTTCTTTATCCCTTCATCAATTGATGGACACTTGGGCTGCTTCCATATTTAGCTATTGAAAATAATGCTACAATAACATAAGGGAATGTACATCTTTTTGAATTAGTGTTTTTGTATTCTTTGGGTAAATACCTAGTAATGTGATTGCTGGATCATAAGGTATTTCCATTTTTAATTTTTTGAGGAACTTCCATATTGTTTTCCACAGTGGCTGCACCAGTTTGCTTTCCCATCAACAGGGCAAGAGGGCTCCCCATTCTCCATACCCTTGCCAACGCTTGTTGTTTCTTGTTTTTGATTCTAGCCATTCTGACAGGTGTCAGGTGATATATCATTGTAGTTTTGATTTGCATTTCCCTGATGATGAGTGATGTTGGGCATCCTTTCATGTGTCTGTTGGCCATCTGTAAGTCTTCTTTTTTTTTAAAGATTTTATTTATTTATTTGACAGAGAGCGAGAGAGGGAACACAGCAGGGGGAATGGGGGAGGGAGAAGCAGGCTCCTGCTGAGCAGGGAACCCAATGCAGGGCTCAATCTCAAGACCCCAGGATCATGACCCGAGCCGGAGGCAGATGCTCAACCAATTGAGCCACCCAGGCACCCCGCACCTGTAAGTCTTCTTTAGAGAAATGTCTGTTCATGTTTTTTCCCATTTTTAATTGGATTATTTGTGGGATTTTGGGTGTTGAGTTGTATAAGTTTGGAAAGTAACCCTTTATCAGATATGCCATTTGCAAATATCTTCTCCCACTCCACAGGTTATCTTTTAATTTTGTTGATTGTTTCCTTTGCTGTGCAGAGCTTTTTATTTTGATGTAGCCCCAATAGTCTATTTTTGCTTTTGTTTCCTTTGCCTCAGGAAACATATCTAGTAAAATGTTGCTATGGCCCATGTCAGGAAAATTACTGTCTATGCTCTCTAATAGATTTTTATGGCTCCAAGTCTCACATTTAGGTCTTTATTATATTTTGATTTTATTTTTGTGTATGGTGTAAGAAAGTGGTCCAGTTTCATTCTCTTCCATGTACCTCTCCAGTTTTTCCAACACCATTTGTTGAAGAGACTTTTTCCCATTGCATATTCTCGCTTCCTTTGCCATAGACTAATTGACCATATAATCATAGGTTCATTTCTGGGCTATCTATTCTATTTCATTGATCTATGAGTCTGTTTTTGTGCCAGTACCATACTGTTATAATTACTACAGCTTTGTAGTATATCTTGAAATCTGGGATTGTGATAACATCCAGTTTTGTTCTTCATTTTCAAGATTGCTTTGTCTATTGAGGGTCCTTTGTGGTTCCATACTAATTTTAGGATTATTTGTTTTAGTTATGTGAAAAATGCTGTTGGCATTTTGATAGGGATTTCATTATATCTGTAGATTGCTTTGGGTAGTATAGCCATTTTAACAATATTTGTTCTTACAATCCATGAGCATGGGATGTCTTTCCATTTGTTTTGTGTCATCTTCAATTTCTTCCAACAGTGTCTTATAGTTTTTAGAGTATAAGTCTTTTACCTTCTTTGTTAAGTTTCCTGCTTGATATTTTATTATTTTTGGTACACTTGTAACTGGACTGTTTTCTTAATTTATCTTTCTGATTAGTGTGTAGAAATGCAATGGATTTCTGTATACTGATTTTGTATCCTACAACCTTACTAAACTCATTTACCAGTTCTAGTAGGTTTTTTTTGGTGGAGTCTTTCAGGTTTTCTACACATAGTATTACATCCTCTGCAAATAGTGTAAGTTTTATTTCTCCCTTACCAATTTGGATGCTTTTTATTTCTTTTTGTTGTCTGATTGATGTGGCCAGGACTTCCAGTACAATGAAAAATAAAAGTAGTGAGAGATAGCCAAAGCAATCCTGAAAATGAAGAACAAAACTGGATGTATCACAATCCCTGAGCAGGGAGCCCAGTGCAAGGCTCAATGTGGGGCTTGATCACAGGACTCTGGGATCATGACCTGAGCCGAAGGCAGACCCTTTACAACTGAGCCACCCAGGCACCCCTCTACTAAGCCTTTAACGAAGAGTTAATACCTATTTTTCTCAAACTATTCCAAAAAAATAAAAGAGAAAGGAAAGCTTCCAAGTTCATTCTATGAGGTGAGCATTACCCTGATACCAAAACCAGATAAAAACAGTACAAAGAGAGAGAGAGAGGACTACAGGCCAATATCCCCGATAAACATAGATGCAAAAATTCTCAATAAATATTAGCAAACCAAATCCAACAGTACATTAGAGAATCATTTCCACTCCCCCTGGTTGTGTTCCCTCTCTCACTGTCTCTCTCTCTCTGTCAAAAAATAAATAAAATCTAAAAAAAAAAAATAGAATTTACTTGTGAAGCAATCGTGTCCTGGACTTTTGTTTGTTGGGAGTTTTTTGATTACTGATTCAATTTCATTGCTTGTAATTGGTCTGTTCAAATTTTCTATTTCTTCCTGCTTCAGTTTTGGGAGGTTATATGTTTCTAAGAATTTATCCATTTCTTCTAGGTGGTCCAGTTTGTTGGCATATATTTTTCATAATATTCTCTTAGAATCCTATGTATTTCTGAGATGTTGATTGTTATTTCTCCTCTTTCATTTCTGATTTTGTGTTAGTCCTCTCTCTCCCTAACTCTCCCCCCCCCTTTTTTTTTAATGAGTCTGGCTAGAAGTTTACAATTTTGTTGATCTTTTCAAAGAACCAGCTCACAGTTTCACTGATCTGTTCTTTTGTTTGTTTGTTTTGTTTTGTTTTTGGTTTCTATTTCATGTCTTCCTGCTCCAATATTTACTATTTCCTTCCTTCTACTGGTTTTGGGTTTGTTTCTTCTTCTTCTAGTTCTTTATGTGTAAGCTTAGGTTGTCTATTTGAGATTTTTCTTGCTCCTTGAGATAAGCCTGTACTGCTATAAACTTCTCTCTAAGAATAGCTTTCATTGCATCCTAAAGATTTTGGGTCATTGTTTTCATTTTCATTTGTCTGTGTATTTTTTTATTTTCTCCTCAGTTTTTTGGTTGACCCATTCATGGTTTAGTAGCATGTTATTTAACCTCCAAGTACCTGTGGGTTTTTTTTTCCAGATATTCTCTTGTGGTTAATTTCTAATTTCATGGCATTTTATTTGGAAAAGATGCATGGTATGGCTGCAAACTTTCTGAATTTTTTGAGACGTTCTGTGGCCCAATATGTGATCTGTTCTGGAGAATGTTGTATATTCACTTGAAAAGAATGTATATTCTGCTGTTTTAGGAGGGATGTTCTGATTATATCTGTTAGATCCATCTGGTCCAGTGTGTTATTCCAAGCCACTGTTTTCCTGTTGATTTTGGTTGGATAAGCTATCCATTGCTCTAAGTGGGGTGTTAAAGTCCCCTACTATTATTGTGTTAGTATTGATTACTTCCTTTAAGTTTATTATTAGCTGCTTTATGTATTTGGGTCCTCCCATATTGTGTGCATATTTACAATTATATCTTCTTGTTGGATTGATCATTTATGTTTATATAGTGTCCTTCTTTATCTTGTTACACTCTTCATTTTAAAGACTATTTTGTTTATATAAATATTGCTACCCCAGCTTTTCACTTCCATTTGCATGATAAATACTTTTTCACACTTTCAATCTGCATATTTCTTTAGGTCTGAAATGAGTATCTTCTAGGCAAGATATAGATGGGTCTTGCTTTTTTATCCATTCTGTCACACTATGTCTTTTGGTTGAGGCATTTAGTCCATTTATATTCAAATAATTAGTGATAGTTACTTAGTTATTACCATGTTGTTACTTATTTTACGGTTGTTTTTGTAGTTCTTTTATGTTCCTTTCTTCTCTTTCTCTCTTCACTCACAGTGATATACTTTGATTCTTTTCTCTTTATGTTTTGCATATCCATTACTTCTTTTTGATTTTTGGCTACCATTAGGTTTATATAACATCTTATACATATCACAGTCTTAATATTAAGTTGATGGTTTCTTAAATTTGAACCTAGACTAAAGCACTAAATTTTTACTCCTCTACCCCTGTGTTTTAGGTATATGGTGTCATACTTTGCATCCTTTTATTTTGTGAACCTTTGACTGATTTTTACAGATATATTAATTTTATAATGTATTATAATATATATTTTATATGTTTTTGTGCTTCCTACCTTTCTTACTCCTACTTATAATCTCTCCTTTCCACTCAAAGGGTCCCCTTTAACATTTCTTGTAGGACTGGTTTAGTGGTCATGAATTCCTTTAACTTTTCTTTGGGAAACTCTCTCTTCTATTCTGAGTGATAGTTTTTGCTGGATAGAGTATTCTTGTTTGAAAGATTTCTTTCTTTCAGCACTTTGAATATATCATGCCACTCTTTTCAGACCTGCGAAGTTTCTGCTAAAAAAAAAACAGATGATAGACTTATGGTGTTTCCCTAATATATAACCCTTCTCTCTTGCTGCTTTTAAGCTTCTCTCTTTATCACTACTTAACCACTTTAATTACTATTATGTGTCTTGGTGCGGACCTCCTTGAGTTGATTATGTTGGTGCCTCTTTGTGCCTCCTGGATCTGGATTTGTTTCCTTCCTCAGATTCAGAAATTTTCAGCTATTTATTTCTTCAAACAAATTTTCTGCCCCTTTTTCTCTCTCTTCTTCTGGGATACCTATAATGCAAATTTTATTATACTTGATGTTGTCGCTGAGTTCCCTTACTCTATTTTCATTTTTATTATTTTTTTCTCTCCTCTTCAGCCTGATGGCTTTCCATTACTCTGTCCTCTAGATTGCTGATTCATTTTCTGCTTCCTCTAGTCTATTTATTCCACCTAGTGTATTTTATTTTATTTTGTGTTTTTTTGTTTCAAGTTTTATTTAAATTCCAGTTAGTTAACATACAACGTAATATTAATTTCAGTATAGAATTTAGTGATTTATCACTCACATACAACACCCAGTGCTCATCACAACCTTCTTAATACCCATCACCTATTTCACCCATTCCCCCAACCACCTTCCCTCTGGTAACCATCAGGTTGTTCTCTATAGTTAGGAGTCTGTTTTATGGTTTGCCTCTCTCTCTTTCTTCCCCCCTATGTTCATCTGTTTTGTTTCTTAAATTCCACATAGGAGTGAAATCTTATGGTATTTCTCTTTTTCTGACTTATTTCACTTAGCATAATACTCTAATTTTATCCACATTGTTGCAAATGACAAGTTTTAATTATTTTTATGAGCAATATTCCATTGGTGTATTTTAAAATTCAGATATTGGGTTATTCATCTCTAATTCTTTTTTATGTTTTCTATCTCTTTGTTGAGGGTCTCACTGAGGTCTTCCACTTGTTTCTCAAGTCCACTGAATATCTTTATGACCATTACTTTAAATTCTCTATGAGGCATGTTACTTATAACTCATATCTGTTTCATTTAGCTCTCTTGCTGTGATTTTGTTCTGGTTCCTTCATTCGGGACATATTCCTCTGTCTCCTCATTTTGTCTCTCTGTGTCTGTCTCTATGTGTTAGGAAAGTCAGCTCTGTCTCCTGCTCTTGAAAGTAGTGGCCATATGAAGAAGAGGATCTATAGTACCCTGAAGTGCCTCTGTTCACCAGAACCTGATGCTTCATGTATGTTTCCTGTGTGTGTTGCATGAGCCTTACTGTTGTAGCTGAGCCACTTTTGCCTTCAGTCCAGTCATCTGCAATGGTTCTCTCTGCCTGTTGTGGCAGGGTTTGGGCCCTGTGTTGTTAGTGGGGTAGTCTTTGGCTGCCTTGGGCTTCAGTCAGACCCAGAGTTTGCCAGGGATACAGTAGTATCAAACTGCGGGTGCTTTCCCTGTGTTTTTTTTTCTGAGAAGCTTTTATTGGTAGATGGGGCCTGAACTCAGACTCAATGTCTGCCTCCAGGCCACCACTGGGGCTACAGTTGGACTGGTGTGTGTGTTTCTTCCCCTTTCACCAGGTAGGAGTCACTTTGGAGTGGTGCTGGCCTCTGTCAAGGCAATTTGTACACTGCCAGGCTTTTGCTACTCTTTTGGATGGTCTCCAGACAGGGGTGTATTGGAAGGGGCAGGTCTGCAGAATGCAGGGGTGGGGCACATAATGCTAGCAAGTTCTGTGAGGATCTGCTGTAGGAGGGGACATGCAGCTACGTGGGAAACCTCCAGCTGAACCTGGCTGGGTTAGAGGGGTTGGATCTGCAGAAGCCAGTGCGGGTGGAGTGTGCTTTTAGAAAAGAAGGTGGAGAGTGTTAGCACGGCACTGGTACCCACAGGGTGTGTGTATTTGTAGGCTGGGGGATGAGGGAGGGAAGTCGTGCCTACCACCTCTTTTGTTCTTGAAGTCTCCCAAAGATCTCTGCCCTTCCAGCTCATGGTCTGAGATTTATAAGTAAATCTTCCCATAAACCACAGGCATTTTTCAAACTGTTGCTTCTATGATGTATCTCTGCAGGGTTGTTTGTTGAGCTGTCTCTTTAAGGGCAGGTCTCAGTTGCCCATGACCTTCTCCCAAGGTCTAGCCTACTGATTTTTAAATTTCCAGGTGTTAAGCCCCACTGATTATAAGAATTATGAAGCTAGGCTTCTCTGGCTTTCAAAGCCAAATGTTATAGGTATTTGTCTTCTCTGTGTGAATCCCTTGTGCTTGGGGTAACTGGTGTTGAGTCTGCTCCTCTCCAATTGCCACACCTACCACATCCCTCTCTCCCTCAGACAGTTCTGTGGGTCCCCCTAACTCCTGACCATTTTTCTGCCCTTTGTACCCTCTTTGATGTGGCCTCTTCTCTATATTTAGCTGTGGAGAGTCTGTTCTGCCAGTCTTCAGGTCATTTTCTGGGTTATTTACATTGATTTGTGTATTATCTAGCTGTAACCACAGGACAAGGTGAGCTTAGAATCCTCCTACTCTACCATCTTCCCTGGAATAGTGTTTCAATTTTTTATTGTTATTAGGATAACTCAGGTTCTCTGTTTCTTTTTTTGTCCATTTGGTATGTTTTTATTTCCTTATATCTTTGTTCTTTATGGAATAATTTAGTGGTCAAGAAGGCAGTCTATAATTCTACATTTCCTCATTTGCATTCCTGCTCTGACATTTATTAGCTATGTCATTGCTCAAGTTATGTAATTTTCTATGACTCAATTACTCAATATCTAAAATATAATCTCTCATATTGCTGATAGGAATGTACACTAGTACAAACACTTTTGAACACTCTCCTATAGCTCTTCTAACATTAAAGTAATGTTTATATATATACATACACACATATGTAGAAGAACATGTAGAAACATGTAGAAGAATATAATCACAGATTTATTTATGATAGCCTAATACTGAATGCATTCCAATGTCTCTATCCCTAGAATGGGAAAAAAAAAAAGTGTGGAATAGTCATAAAATCCAGCAATGGAAAACACCACCTTACTAATACACATGGAATAGCTGCATCTTAACCACAGTGAGAGAGAGAAATTAGATACAAAATAATACAAATCATTGCTTTATTTATATTACTTCAAAACAAGCCAAACTAATTTATGATGATAGATGTCAGAATAATGATTACTCTTCAAAGGGGTTACTACTGGAAAAGGCACAAGGAAATGTTCTAAAATGATGGAAGTATTCTAAATCTTGATCTGGGTGGCAGTTAAATAGGTTTTGACATATGTAAACATTTATTCAGTTGTACACATTAGATTTGTGTACTTGCTATATGTAAAATATACCTCAAAATTAGGTAGGTAATTAGAGAAAGCCTGGGTAAATGACTATTTTGAAAATGAAATATTTTAATCAAAAGGATTACAACAGGGGCACTTGGGTGGCTCAGTTGGTAAGCATCTGACTCTTGATTTCAGCTCAGGTCATGATCTCAGGGTCATGGGATGGAGCCCCGTGTCAAGCTTGCTTAAGATTCTTTCTCTCCCTCTCCCTCCCGCTCCCTCTGCCCTTCCCTTCTTGCTTGGGCTCTCTCTCTCAAAAAAAAAAAAAAAAGATTACAGCACCCCTGATTAATCTCTTTTCTCTGCTGTCCAATATGTAGCTATGACCTATTTGTAGTTACTTAAATTTGAAATTTAGGTAAAATTATATAAAAGTAAAAATATTGTTCATCAGTTGCTCTAGCCACATTTTAAGTGTTCAATAACCATATGTGGCTAATGGACAGCAATTCTGGCAAAAAAGATTTTAAAATGTTTTTAATCATTGAAGAAAGTAATATATAGCCAACATTTCCCTTCAGGCTTTACAATCCTTGATATGCTGGAGAGGACACAATAAATACATGAATATTTATGTATTTATGTACATATAAAGAACAAAACTAGACATAAACCTTATGTCTGTCACAAAAATGAACTCAAAATGGATCATAGACTAAATATAAACTGGAAAACTATAAAAATGCAGAATATAACATAGAAAATCTAGCAAAGCATGGGTTTGGTGATAGGTTTTAAGACACAACACCAAAAGTATGACCCATGAAAGAAAAAATTAAAGTTAGACTTCATTAAGTTAAAATTTTTCTGCTCTGCAAAATATGTTGTAAAGTGAATGAAAATACATGCTACAAACTGGGTGAAATTGTTTACAAACCACACGTATGATAAAAGAGTTGTATACAAATATAATAAAAATTACTTAACATTCAACAATAAAAAAGCAAACAACCCAATTCAGTATGGACAAAATGATCTGAACAAACACTTCACTAAAAAAAGATAAATAGATGACAAGTAAGCATATGAAAACATGCTCAACATTATTTGTAATTAGGGGATTAGAAATTTAAACAACAGTGAGATACCACTTCACACCTATTAGAATGGCTAGAATCCAAAGAATTTAACAATACCATATGCTGGCAAGGATGTAGAGCCGCAGGAACTTAATTCATTGCTGATGGAAATGCAAAATGGTACACCAGCTTAAGGAAATGTTTGGCAGTTCAGCAATTGTGCTTCTGGGTATTTATCAAAAAAACTATGTCCACATAAAAACCTGCACATAAAAGTTTGTAACACCTTCATTCAAAATCACTTAGAAGCAATCAAGATGTCCTTCAACAGATGAATGGATTAACTGTGATGCATCCATATAATGACATATTATTCAGTGACAAAAATAAATTAGCTATTAAGCCACTATAAGACATGTATGAGCCTTCAAATTGCATTGCTATGTGAAAGAAGCAGTCTGAGAAGGCTATATACTGTATGATTCCAATAAAATATTATTCTGGAAATAGGAAAACTATAGATAGTAGAGAGATCAGTGGTTGTCAGGGGTTTGGGAGTTGATAGAATAGGTGAAACAAGGGAATTTTTAGGGCACTAAAACTATTTTTTAATGATACTATATAGGTGGGTACACAGTACCATGCATTGGTCAAAATCTATAGAACTTTATAGCCCAGAAAGTGAAAGTTATGAATGAAAAAATTTAAAATCTCTCCTTAAGACATGGAGAGTTTCCAGGATGGAAAGCAGATAGTGACAAAAGAACTTACTACCTCAAATGTATGAAACAATGTCACCAAAGGGGGTGGAAAGAAAAGGTGCTGACTTTTTAAGTAATTTTGAAAATGAGTAGAATTATAAGACTGAAGTCAAGAGAACTACACATAAGCCCTGTGTTCTAGTTAATAAAGTAGTTTCCCATGGAGGAATAGGCTAACAATTCTGATACTACTATACATGTAAATGGAAATTGAACAATTAGATAACTAGATGGCAGAAAGTGGGAGTGAAGTTTCTCACTTTTTGGAGTGGGAATTTCCAGAAAACTAAGAGGAAAAGTTTAGAATGACTCATATGCTAATGAAGTAGACTTCATGGAGATATCAATATGAACTCATGTTTTGCTTAATATAGAGACAAATACATATAGAAATATTTATACATGTGTGGATATACACAGGTTAGCATAAACACATGTATGTCTTTGCTATATCAGCTGACATGGGTTAGAAGCAATGATACCCTGGTAGAAGTGAGCATACCTGGTAACCGTAATCATATATTGGTTTCTTATATCATTCTCCAGTTACACACACACACACACACACACACACACACACACACACACACACACAGTTTTCATAGAGAATTCCTGCTTCCAGGACTGATGCAAGAAATACACAAGATGAACCTGTTTGTCTAGGGCATCTAGTAGTGCCAAAATGTAAAGACTTTCTCAGAAAATATGAAAACAAAAACCTCGATTGATAGGGGTATGTCAAAGAATCTGATGAAAGAGCTCTCAATTACCAAAGCTCAAACAATTTGAGCAATAAAATAAAGTAATATTTGAGACAAATCAAATCTCTGATTCAGAATTATAAACATTTTATGTAGATATTCTATGGGAGCATAAGTCCTCATTTTTTACATATGGGTTGAGAGAGAGAGAGAAGAGACACTGAAACTATAGTGGAGAATCCTGACAAATACCTTTTGCCCAGTGATCAAGGTCATCATCAACTGTGATAAATCATTTTAATAGTATGTGCCCTTGACAAGGTGTGATTGAAATGGTACTTTGCCTCTGAAGTCCTTTTCTTAAAAACTTATAACCTTAGTCTATTCATAAAAAAGCCATCAGACAAATTCCAATAGAAGAACATTCTACAAGATACCTGGATCAGTACTTCTTAAAACTGGCCAGGTCATCTAAAACAAAGGAAATCTGAAAAACTTTCACAGACAAGAAGAACCTTAGGATATGTGACAACTAAAATAAGGTAATATCCTAGATGGCATCCTGAAACAAAAAAAAGACATTAGGTAAAATCTAAGGAAATTTGAACAAAGTGTGGACTTTAACGATAATGCATCAATAATTGTTCATTAATTATTCATTGTTCATTAATTATAACAAATATATCATACTAATGTAAGTTGTTAATATAAGAGAAATTGTATTATCTTCTCAATTTTTCTGTTTATCTAAAAATCTTCTAACAATAAAGCCTATTTAAAAATATGATTTATAGTTTTTTGTTTTTTTATTTTATTTTATTTATTTATTTGAGAGAATGAGAGAGAGAGAGAGAGAGTTGGGTCAGAGGGTGAGGCAGACCTCCTGCCGAGCAGGGAGCCCGATGCGGGACTCGATCCCGGGACTCCAGGATCATGACCTGAGCCGAAGGCAGTCGCTTAACTAACTGAGCCACCCAGACGCCCTGATTTATAATTTTTAAATGTAATACACTCTAAGAAATAATTTTTAAAAAGCAAAACATTAATTTTATAAATCTATGTATGTATATATGTCTGTATATCTACATATGTATGTATGTATGTGCAATCTCCAAAATATGAATCAGCAATGAATTTATGAATAAATTTCAGCAAAATTAGTAATAAAGAAATATTAATGAAAGTACAACTAATACAATTTATTATCAAATCAGAAAAAAATAGACAACTCACAATCCTTTGCTAATAAAAAATTAAATTGAAATAATTTTTTTGGAGAACAATTTTCCAATATATTCAAAGCTTATCCTTTTGGCTTGTGCCATTGGATCCAGAGAGTTTAATTCTAGTAATGTATTTTAAGGATCCGTATTATTTTATTTCTATGTAAAGATCTAGCACTGAATTTGCTCACTGGTTGTTTTAAAATGGCAAAAAATAAAATGACCTAAATGTTCCAATAATAAATGTGTTAAATAAATTATAGCTATATAATTACACATAGCTACACAATGGAATATCATTCTGGAATTAAACCTAACATTTAGAAATATATTAATGACTTGCAAACCTGGATAAATTAAAATATTTTTAAATATTAAAAAATATAAAACATTAAGCTTTATAAACTCAAGTAAACATATTTGGCTGCTAGCCTCTAAGATGGGTCTCAGAGTGATCTTGCCTCCAGGTATTCAAGAGGGGCCCTCCCCCATTGAATCACAGATAAGATGGTACAACCATTTGTATATGACAAAATTATGATGAATGACTTCCAAAGCTGGATCATAAAGGCATTTTGTGTTGTCTCTTGGACTGCTTGCTCAGAATAAAGCTCAGGGAAAAGCACATAACACTGATATCCAGATGATGATGATGGATAGATGAAAATATTTGTAATTTCCCTTTCTAAAAATGATGGATCTGTATATATAAAGATTCCTTTAATTTCTGAATGAGTTAATGGTGTACA
The DNA here is from genome assembly GCF_003265705.2 of Callorhinus ursinus. Lineage (NCBI taxonomy): Eukaryota > Metazoa > Chordata > Mammalia > Carnivora > Otariidae > Callorhinus > Callorhinus ursinus. The sequence continues at coordinate 42,253,726 of NW_027397071.1, forward strand.
TATTATGTTCTGAGGTAGAACTTTGCTCTACATAGGGAAGGGTGTCGCCATTGCCCTAACCTCCCATAAAGAGATCTACTGGACTCTGTAGATCAAAGTCAAAACTGGGACAGCCCCCAAGTTAGACTGAAGAGAAACTGGAGTGGGAAATTGGTTTATCAAGAGTCATTCTCATAGGCAGTGATTGTTTATATTCAGCTCCTCTTTGCATGTCTGGGGCTCCTACTCTGGAAGTGAAAATATGTCCATCTCTTTTTTAAAGTTTTTATTTATTTATTGAGAGAGATTGAGAGAGAGAGAGAGCACACAAGCAGAGAGGGAGGCAGAGGGAGAAGCAGACTCCCAGCTGAGCAGGGAGCCCGATGCAGTGCTCGCTCCCAGGACCCTGGGATCATGACCTGAGGTGAAGGCAGACGCTTAACTGACTGAGCCACCCAGGCATCCCAAAAATATGTTCATCTTACAAGTGGAAAAATCTGAGCCAAATGGAAGGGTAGCTTCCTTTCCCATGGCTGAATAATATTCCATCATGTATATGTACCACATCTTTTTTATCTATTCATCCATTGATGGGCATTTGGATTGTTTCCATTACTTGCCTATTATGAATAATGTTGTGATAAACATGGGAATGTAAATATCTTGTCAAAATTATGTTTTTATTTCCTTTGGGTATATACCCAGAAGTGGAATTACTAGATTTTATGGTAGATTTATTTTTAATTTTTTAGGAACCTCCATATTGTTTTCCATAGTGGTTCCAATTTACATCCATACCAACAATATATAAGGGATCCCTTTTATACCACATCTTCTCCAGCACCTGTTGTTTCTTGGCTTGATGACAGGCATTCTAACAGGTATGAGGTGATATATCATTGTGGTTTTGATTTGTATTTCCCTGATAATTAGTGATGTTAAGCATTTGTTCATGTGTCTGTTGGCCATTTTGTTGTTCTCTTTGGAGAAATGTCTTCTGCCCCCGCCCCCGTTTTAATTAGATTGTTTGTGGTTTTTGTTGTTGCTATTGTTGTTATTGAGTTGACTGAGATCTTTATATATTTTGAATATTAATCCCTTATCCAATATACAGTTTGCAAAAATTTTCTCTCATTCTGTAGACTGTCTGTGACACAATAATTAAAAAAAAAACACTTATCTGAATGATTAGTTTTGGGTGAGCAAAAAGGAATGTTGGAAACTAGTTATTAAGGTAATAGAGAGTTATCATTTTCTGTTGAACAGAAATGAAGCATTTTCAATTACTTTTTACTGTTACATGGCAAACAATAGACAAAATTTTGTTTAGTATTTATTCCTTTAAAAAATTAAAGCTTAATATAGGCTCACTAAAAATAATTTTTAACAGTATTTAAATTTAGAACATTAATTTTGAGATATGGTAAAGTTCTTTGATGAAAAATGCAATAACGACAAATTTATGATACTTAAAATACAGAGAAAAGAGAAATAGGTTTCAGAATTATGTTGAAACAAAAAAATTTTGTTGATTAAATTGCTTTATAACTTAATGCTTTATCTTACAGCTATGATTAACAAATATTTTTAAACAAATATGTAACTTGTGTTTTTATTATGCAGTTTACCAAAGTAAAAAATAGATAATATACAAGTATACCAAATAATAATCTATAAAAATAGTTAATTAAAAAAAAACTTACCACATTTGACATACAAGTTTTCAACGAATGTTTGTAGTGGGTTTTGTATTGTTTTTTTCATACATTACATCTATTTTGTCTTAAATCGTCTTGTCTTGGCACCTGTTTTTCTTGTTAAACTTGATAGTGACAATGGTGTCTCAGGTTATAAGATAATTTGGAGAAATCACTCGTCATCTAGAACAAAAATGTTTTTGAAATAAATGCATTTGTGAGGTGGAGTCATAATAAATATAAATAGCAATTATCTGAGAAATAATTATAATAAATACTAATTCATCATCACTTCCATGCTGCTGCCTCCATTCTGCAGTGAAAATTGTGTGGAACATTAGGAAATCAGTCATAATGAAATAAAGTTGGTTTCGGTCTCCAAAAGCCATGTGATCCTGCACCACAAAATAACACACTCATTATATATAAATAATCCAGATAAATGAGTCATTTGGGAATGCCAAAATTGGATTCTGAATGGTGATATGGCCAAGAGAAAAAGCGTTTGGAAAAATGAGCTAATCAGACTACAAGAAATTTTGCTACCGTCTGGCCACAATCCTTCTCTCCTTTCTCAGAGAATCAGGACTAAATATTATTAAGAGTTCCTAATAGCATCTGGATCTGCTTTTTGGAATATGGACAATTAGATCATCCATGAATTATCACAAATAAATCTTACCTTATAAATCCAATTAAAACTGGCAGATAAGTGTAAGTGTAGCCCCTAGATTATAATTACGGAAATAGAGCATAATTTTATTTGTTCTAAGACCTGATCATTTACATGCCTCATGTAGAGATTGTGGAGGTTGGGAAGATATCCTTTAGACTGCAGACGTTTCTCAATTAAAAAAACTATTTTCATGAGTTTCATAATATATTCTTTAAACAAATACCAGTCCCTTAAATATCTTGCATTATTAATAAAGTGTGTTTGTGCACATGCATTTGCACGCACATGCCAGGAAAGGATGTGTACCAAGATAAAAGTAAAGCATTTACTCTCCTACCAAAATTGTAGTCTAGAGATATTTTAGTTCTTTTAATCCTGTAAATCCAACTTTGACTCTTTGTTCATTACTCATAACATATCCATGCATACAAATCTCCATTTTATAGTCCAAATAAATACTTCCCTTAAACTCCAAGGAAAAAGTGAGAGTTTGTATGTTTCTTATATTGAATGATGTATTTTTAAACTATGATATTTGAATAATAATAATAATAATAATAACAAAACAGAAATCAATTGTGCAGACAGCTCACATCCAGTCAGCATATCCAAAAGTATCGAGAGATGGAGAGTAAATACTGAGGGCCCAAGAAGGACTGAGATGACCTGTAATCAGGTAGCATTAATCCACACTATTCATTCAGTAAACATACTTAGTCCGTCCAATTATTCTGAAAATAACCTTAAAGATTACATGTTATTCCAACCCGGCTGGCTGGCAAGAGTTGGAATAGAGTCCAACGAAAAAGATTTGTCTCTGATCCTTTACACTAGGTAGCTAAAACTTGGTAAGAATTGAGGTCTTCTGTCCTCTACTTCAGTTTTCATTCCAGTTATAATTATCAATTAACTTAAAAATACTGATTAAAATCAGCTACACTCATAAAAATTTTGACCTTTTCTTCATTTATAGCCATGAGGTCTTTCCACTGTATATAGCCATCTTTATATTTATTTATATCGCAATCAAGTTTTTCTGATTGACTTAGACAATCAACAATAGTTACAGAATTGCAAAAGTAAAGATTGATAGAGACATAGCCATTTCAGTGGTATCATATAAATACAGGCTGGGTGTTCTGAAATATTTACTGGGTCAGAGAAGTTCTGTAATTTAGAAAGTTCATTAAACACTAAATTTTTCTTCCTTAGATTTTTATGTTTCCCTTGTAAACATTACTGACATTATATTCTATGGTGGTAAGGAATAACCCCAGTTCAAGCAACATTCTGAGATAGAAGATATGAAAACCTAGGTTGAGCTAACCAGAAAAAATAAATTTATAAGGAAAATAATTAAGGCACCTATGTGTTAGGAAAGATGGATTAGATGTGCTTTACCCCATTCTTTCCACTACATTAAAAACTTGACATATGTAAAACACGCATAAGATGACTCTTAAAAGTAGGGAAAAGTAGACTAACTGGCTAGGAAACTAAGGATCTGAGGAACAACATGGCTCTGCATTCCCTGGGTTTTCCTTTTCCCTAATGAATTAAGCCGGACTGGGTGATAGAGAAGATGGCAACTCAGAAATGCCAATAGGCATAGACAAATAAAACAAAACAAAACAAAACAAAAAACAAACAAAACCCTGCCAGAAAAAGCCTGCTTTCTCTAGCCAAAGTACCAGAAAAGGGGCAGCCTAGCAAGAAGCAAGCTTTTAGACAATAATTGCTCTAGTCCTGCCAAATACCACTGAAAAAACTGAATCCCCACATCACCTTCACCAGTAAAGTTCTATGAGGAGAATAGACTAGTCTCCCAGGCTGCAACAAAACTTACCAAATTTCCTTTCCTACAAGGGTAGGTTGAGGTAAATGGTTGGGAGTTGAGAGGAGAGGACGGGTGATATTAAAAAAGGTTGAGTTGACTGATGGCATCTACACCTGTGGTGAGTACAGCATAATGTTTAGAGCTATGGAATCAGCATGTTGTATACCCAGACCTAATGTAACATTGTGTGTAAACTATATTTCATTAACTAGATAGATAGATACATATATAAATACATACATAAACAAATACATAAATAAAATAAAATAAAATAAAATAAAATAAAATAAAATAAAATAAAATAAAATAAATAAAATAAAATAAAAATGGTTGAGTTGAGTGGGCGGGATTTTCTTCCCCACCAGGCAGTAATGACACACCTCGTCCATTCCTGCTATGATGGTGTCAGAGGAGACCTAGTGGAGAGTCAAAAATTTCACTGTCACTCATAAGTAAGGCCACTCCCCCACTATGGTGTCAGTGGAGGCCATGAGGAGAGCAGTATCAAGGTGTAGTTCCCCTCCCAGCCCGTGTAGTAGAGACCCTAGTGGAAACCTGATTTTCTGTACCAGTCCACTAATAACATGGAACCCCTCCCCTCTCTTCCCTGGGTGGGAACAGAGACTTCTACCCTCATCTGGCATAAAGAGGTGGTACCCTCCTTCCCCAGCAGAAGTGTGTCAGAGGAAGACTACTAAAATAGAGGGTTTAAATAATTTCCAGTCTCATAAGAAATAACCAAGTAATCAATTTTCAATAAAAAATCATTTATCATACCATGAAACACAAAAATTTCAACTTGAATGAGAAAAATAAATCAACAGATGTCAACATCAAGATGACACAGATGTTAGAATGATCTGAAAAGAATTTTAAAGGAGCGATCATAAAAATACTGCTACTAACAAGGAAAAGCATGGTGGAAACAAATTTTTTTTAAAATTTTCAACAAAAATGTTTCAGCAAAGAAATAAAAAATACAAAGAAAAACTAAAATGACATTTTAGAACAGAAAAATAGAGTAATTAAAAACTCAGTGAATAGGTTCAACAGTAGAGAGGACAGAGTCAAGAATTAGCAAACTCAAAGACAGAATAGTTATTACCTAGTTTGAACAACTGAGAGAAAATAGGAATAACAAAAACAAGAACAAAAACAGATCCTCAGGAACTTGTGGGACTATAACAGAAGATCTAATACTTATGTCATTGGAGACTTGGAAACAAAAGATAAAGAGAGTGGTACTGAAAAAGTATTTGAAGAAATTATGATTGATAATGTCTCAAATTTGGCATGAGATAGGCTCAGCAAATCCCAAACAGGTTGAACCCAGAATTTCATACAAGAGAAGTCATAGTTAAACTTCTGAAAACTAAAACAAAAATATTATTTTTGAAAATAGCACACAAGAAATAACACTTTACTTATAGAAGAAAAACAATTTGAACGAAAACAGATATCTTATTAGAAACCATGAAGTCCAGAAAGAAGTGGCCACATTTTTCAAGTGCTAAAAGCAAAGAACTGTCAACTCAATTCTATACTCAGCAGAAATATACTTTAGGAATAGAGGAAAAATCAAGACATTCTCAGAAGAAGAAAAACTAAGATATCAGGAAAGAACAAGGAACAACAGAAACAGCAAATATATGAGTAAACATAACCAACTTTCCTTTTCATCTTGAGTTTTCTAAATTATTTTAATGGTTGAAGCAAAACTTAAAATATCATCTGATGTTCTCAATGTATGTAAAAGAAATACTTAAGCCAATTATACTATAAATGGAGAAGCTAAACAGATTTAAAGGGATGTAAGGTTTCTACACTTAATTTGTAAAGGTAAGATTTTGAAACTAGTAGACTATGACAAGTTTGATATATATAATGTAATACCTAAAACAACAACTAAAAAGTCTATATATACAAAGAGATACACTGAAAAATGCTATCATAAATCAAAATGCAGTTCTAAAAAGTTTGAACCCTCTGTAAGGCAGGAGAAAAGAAAACAGAAACAAAAAACAAAGGGAACAACCAAAATCAAAAATAATAAAATAGTAGAATTTATCCTGGTTTATAAATTAGTAAATTAAATATAAATGACCTAAATACATCAATTAAACGATGTAGATTGAGAGTGGGTTAAGAAAAAAATGACCCAGCTATATACTGTGTGTAAGAAACTCACTTTACATGTAATAATATAGGTAGGTTGAAAGTTAAATAGGGAAAGATATGCCATGCAAACATGAATCAAATGAAAAGAGAAGGGGCTCCATTCACATCAAAGTACAGTTACAGTTCAGAGTAAAGAAAATCACTAGGGACAGAGAGGTAGAGACGAACATTATTTAAGGAGAAAAGTGGCTATCCATTATGAAAATAAAGCAATCGCAAATGTGCATGCATCATACAACAGAACTGTAAAAAGTGTGAACCAAAAACTGATAGAACTAAATGGAGAAATAGACAAATAAAATAAATTACAATTGGATACAATGGCATCCATTTAATAACATTTGAGAGAACAATAGAAAAATGGCTTGGTCAGTATTCAAAAATCACTTAATGTAATCCTCCATACTACAAAAGAAAAAGATCACACGGCATCAACTGATGCAGAAAAAAGCATTCAACAAAATTCAGCAACTATTTGTGAAAAAAGCTTTCAGGAAATGAGAAATACAGTAAGAATTTCTCAACTTGATAAAGATTACTTACCAAAAAAACCTTACAGCTAGTATCACACTTAATCGTGAGAGACCGAATGCTTTCATCCAAAAAATCAGAAACAAAGCAAGGCTCTCCAAATCCCCCACTGCTATTCAACCTATTACTAGAAGTCCTAGCTATCACAATAGGCTAAAATAAACACATAAACAAACAAAAAAACAAATAAATAACAGATATACAGAATGGTAGAAAGAAATAAAACTGGGGGCGCCTGGGTGGCTCAGTCGGTTAAGCAGCTGCCTTCGGCTCGGGTCATGATCCCAGGGTCCTGGGATCGAGCCCCATGTCCGGCTCCCTGCTCAGCGGGGAGCCTGCTTCTCCCTCTCCCTCTGCCTGCCACTCTGCCTACTTGTGCTCTCTGTCTCTCTGTCAAATAAATAAATAAAATCTTTAAAAAAAAAAAAAAGAAAGAAATAAAACTGAAAATTGTTCCTATTTGTAGATGAAATAATGATTTATGTAGAAAATCCCAAGAAATGTGAAAAATTAACTTCTTGAATAAGTGAGTTCCACCATAAGATACAAGACCAAAACATACAAATTAATTGTATTTCTATACATTAATGATGAATATTTAAAAACTAAAATTAAATATGCAATGCAACTTACAAGTGTTCAAAATATAAGTAAAATATTTAGGTATAAATCTAACAAAAAAAAACCTTATATGTTGGAAACTATACAATGTTGTTGAAAGAAATCAAAGGAGTTTTGAGGAAATGGAGTGATATGTCTTGCTCATGGATTGGAAGTTTTCAATATAGTAAAGGAGTCAATTTTCCCCAATTGATGTATAGTTTTAACAAAAGTCCAATAAAAACCAAAAATATTTTTGTAGATATACAAATTAATGTAGATTATCCCAAAATGTATATCAAGAGGCCAAGGAAGTAGAATAAATAAAACAATTTTGATAAACAAGAATAAAGTGGGAGGAACCCTTCTTATAAGCTATAATTAGAAGACTTTTACAGCTATAATGATCAAAAATGGTTAAGGGATAGACACATAGATCAATGGAACAGAATAAAGAACCAGAAATAGCCCCACACAACTGACTTTTGAAAACGGTGCCAAAAGAATTCAATGCAGGAAGTATAGGCTTTTCAAAAATGATTGGTGTAACTGAACTGGAATAATTGAAATCCATAGGCAAAATAAAAAAAAAAAAGAAAATAATCTTGGCCTAAACATTATAACTTGTATAAAATTTGACTCTAAGTGAATAATAGATTTAGATGGAAAACTATGAAACTTTTAGAAAACATAGTAGAAAACCTTCAGGACCTAGTGCTTGGTGAATGTTCTTAGACATAATAAGGAAAGCGGAATCCATAAAATAATTTAAAAAAATGGACAAACTAAACTTCATTAAAATTGAAAATTTTGCTTCATGAAAAACTTGAGGATGAAATGAAAAGCATAGTCTAAAAGAAAATATTTTCAAATCACGTATCTGTAAAAGAATTAATATCTAGAGAATATTTAAGAAAAACATTCAGACTTAGTAAGAAAATAAGTGATTTGATTAGAAAAATGGGCAATGAGGGGTGCCTGGGTGGCTCAGTCACTTAAGCATCTGACTTCAGCTCAGGTCATGATCTCTGGGTCTTAGGATTGAGCTGGTCGGGCTCCCCAGTCAGTGGGAAGTCTGCTTCCCCCCTCCCCCTGCCCCTCCCCTTACCTCTCCCCTATTGGTGCACTCTCTCTTTCTCTGAAATAAAGAAATAAAGCTTTAAAAAAAAGTAAAAGAAAATGGGCAAATGACATGAGGAGGCATTTCACTGAAGAAGATTCAAGGGTAGTAAATAAGCATACGAGAAGAATTCCAAAATTATTAGTTATTAGGAAAATGCAAATCAAAACCACAATGAATGAAATACAAAATGAAAATCACAGTGAATGAGATATTTGTATTTGATATCACTACAAATTAGGAAAGCTAAAATAAAAACTAGTGACAATAAGAAAATGTGTGAGGATGTGGAGAAACTGGATCTGTCATGCATTGACTGCTGGAATATAAAATGGTAACAGCCACTTTGTGATTAGGTTGCAAGTTTCTTTGTAAAAACTAAGCATATATTTATATGACCCCACAATCATATCTCTGGGTCTTTATTCCAGAGAAATGAAAATAAGTCTGCATAAAAATCTAGAAGTGATTTTTAATAGTAGCTTTATTTGTAATAGCCCCAAACTGGCAACAACTAAAATATCCCCAAGATAATTGAATGGTTAAACAAAGTGTGGTACATCCACTTTGCCAACGACTCTGCAGTAAAAGGAAGAAACTATTGATACAAGAAACAACTTGGATGGGTTCTCAGAGGCATTCCTCTGAATAAAAGTCAGCTTCAGAAGGATACATGCCATATGATTCCACTTATATAACCATCTCAAAATAATAAAATAATAGCAATGGAGAACAAATTCGTGGTGATTCAAATCCTAGAGGTGACTGAGAGACTGGTGTTGATAAAATAACGAGGCCACCTGAAAAATAAATCTGATCATAGTAAACCTGCTGGGCAAGAGAGTCCTATATACGTAAACACAGTCTTTCTGAACAATGCTTGACATTCTCCTCAGTTCATAGGATTCCACTGGCTCTAACAGAAGTGAGTTGATTAGTTCAAGGTAGGGATGCTTCAGCATTCTCACATGCCCCAGTTAAAATTGTTTTTCTGTTACTATAGTTTTGGTATAATTTCAAACAGCAAAGTTTTAAACATCTATGATTAAAACAGACAATATCATCAACAGCAACAAAATAAAAATTGTCTCCTATATCCTTCATCTATTTTAAGAAAAAAAAACAAGCCTTCTTAATGCTATGTATTTGATTTAAGCAACAAGAGAATTTATAACACTGACTTGAAATTTTGTCAGAACATAATATGGGGCAGTCAAGATTTGGTATCTTAATAAACTCTCTTACTTTAAACTGAGATGAGAAAGCCTACCCATCAGCATTGCAATGCATTGGAAGTAAAACACTGTGATGGTTAATTTTATGTGTCAACTTGACTAGACTATGGTAGCCAAATATTTGGTAAAATAGTCTTGATGTTGCTGTGAAGGAATTCTTTAGATGAGATTAACATTTAAATCAATGGACTTTGAGTAAAGCAGATTACCCTCCGTAATGTGGGTGGGCCTCATTCAATCAGCTGAAGGCCTTAAGATAAAACTGACTGACGTCTCTGGGGGAAGAGTTCATTCGGCCTCTAGACTATCTTTTTTTTTTTTTAAAGATTTTATTTATTTGTCAGAGAGAGAGAGAGAGAGAGCACAAGCAGAGGAGTGGCAGGCAGAGGGAGAAGTTGACTCCCTGCTGAGCAAGGAGCCCCATGCGGGATTTGATCCCCAAACCCTGGGATCATGACCTGAGCCAAAGGCAGACGCTCAAGCAGCCCAGGCACCCCTAGACTATCTTTAGATACAAGCTGCAACATCAGATCTTCTCTGGGTCTGGAGCTTGCTGCCCTAGCTGCAGATCTTGGACTTGCCAGTTTCATGATTGTATGAGCTAATTCCTTAAAATAAATCTGTGTGTGTGTGTGTGTGTGTGTGTGTGTGTGTGTGTGTGTGTGTGTGTGTGTGTATGTTTCCCACAAACTTGCAGGCCAGCTTTATTCAAGCTGGGGGAAGTTTTCAGCACTGATGTGTAAGAATGTTCATATCATCGCCTGTATGAGATAGAAACGTAAAACATAAATGTCTGTCAACAATATAATAGATTGTAATGGATAAATATAAAATATATATATTTATACTATGGAATGCTGCATAGATTCAAAAATCTAAAGTGACAACAGCTGTACAACAGCATAAAGAAATTTTAAAATATGATATTCAGCAAAAGAATCCAGACACAAAATGTATATACTGTATGATTACATATTGTATAATTGATATGACTTTGTAAGAGTACATTGAAAAGCAAGCCATTGTTTAGAACAGATGCTAAACTTAGTGGTATAATGTAAAAAAAAAAAAGAGGATATGATAACCATGAAATAATTTTATATTGGTTGCTTTTATTGTTTTTATGTTTTTTATGCAAAACTGAGTAGTGAAAATGTAAAGAAAATGAAGAAATGAAAACCATGAAAAAATTACAGTGCTCACTTTTATGGGAGAAAATGGGGGTTGGGATTAAAAGTTGCTTCCAGGAGGCCTCTGGTGTGCTAGCAAATTTCTGTTTCTTAATCTGGGTAGAATTAAATGGAGGTTAACTTTAAATAATACTGCACTAAGATACACCTTTATATTTTATGTACTTTTCTGAAAGTGTGTTTTTAAATGTATGTTGTTCATTAGAAAAAAAAAGATACCATGTACATAGGTGGCTTTTATGAATTTTCAAAGGTATTTCATATAGTTCCTTAGTTATTCCACTTCAAATCTGGCTGGTTTTCTCTAATCTAAGGAAAAACAATGACTCACTTCACTATGAATATCATAGCTTACTAAAGAGCAATAAAAAAATCCCAATAGTTGCTAGAAGTGGTCATGGAATGAAATGGGAAGAGCTCTTTTCTTTCTGCTTAGGACCATGTTTTAAAGCCATGATTTTATACTTATGTTATGAAAACTACATTAGTAGTAAAAATTCATCCTAATTAAAAAATGACCAATTGCAGTCAAGATGGCTTATAAATCTTTACAATAAGAACCCTCCCCTTCTACATATATATATGTATATATATATAATATACAAAATATCTACCAATTATGAAAAAAGTGATAAAGGAATAAAATTAAGTCATTTAAGATTTAAGACCTTACACCCTTACACCCCTCACAGCAATTATATCAAAAAAATATCATAGATTTAAATGTAGAACACAAAGCTCTAAAATTCCTAGAAGACAATTTAGAAGAAAATCTAGGTGACCTTGGGTATGGTGATGCCTTTTCTGATATAACACAAAACACAGTCCATGAGAGAAACAGTTGATAAGCTAGACTTCATTAAAATTAAAAACTTCTCAGTGAAAGACAGTATTGCGAGACTTGGAAAACAAGCCACAGAGTGAGAGAAAATATTTGCAAAGGACACATCTGATAGACGACTGTTATCCAAAATATGCAAAGAACTCTTAAAAACTCAACAAGAAAACAGACTTGATTGAAAAATGAGCCACAGATCTTAATATACACTTCATCAAAGACGTGCAAATGGCAAATAAGCACATGCAAAGATGCTTCACATCGTATGTCATCACGGAATATAAATGAAAATGACATACCACTACACTCTTCTTAGAAAACTGACAATACTAAATGCTAGTGAAGATGTGGAACAACAGGAATCCCCATACACTGCTGATGGGAATGCAAAAATGGTATAGCCCCTTTGGAAGACAGTTTGGTGATTTCTTAAAAAAGTAAACATGCTCTTACATATGATCCAACAATTCCACTCCTTGGTATTTACCTGAAGGAGTTGAAAATTTATGTCCACACAAAAACCTGCATATGGGTGTTTATAATAGCTTTATTTATAACTGCCAAAACTTGTAAACAATCAATGTATCCTTAATTAGGTGAATTGGCTAACTAAACTGTGGTACATTTAGACAATGGGATATTAACACTAAAAATAAATGAGCTATCAATTTATAGAAAGACATAGAGGAAATTTAAATGTTTTATTACTAAGTGTGAAAGAAGCCAGTTTGGAAAGACAGTATACTGTATGGTTGCAACTATATGACATTCTGGAAAAAGCAAAACTATGGAGACAATAGAAAGATTAGGAATGGCCAAGAGAGAGATGAATAGGTGAGAGCACAGAGGATTTTTAGAGTAGTGACAATACTCTATGATATTATAGTGGTGGCTGTATGTTGTTATACATCTGTCCAAACCCATATAATGTACAAGAGTGAAGCCTTATGATCTGTCAATGTAGGTTCATCCTTGCCAAATGATGCTGATAATGGGGGAGGCTACGTGTATGGGGCAGAGTGTATAAGGGAAATCTCTGTACCCCTCTCAGTTTTGTTGTAAAACTAAAACTTCCTCCACCAAATAAAGTCTTTATAAAAATATATATACAAGATATATTGTATATATTCTGCAGAGATGGGACTTTTTAGGAAATAAAAAGAAATAACAAAATAAAATTGAATATTAGTTTGAACATGTAAGATTTTACATTCCTGATAGTCCAATACAAAATATTAAAATTGACATTTAAGTAGATGCACTTGAGGTCCCTAAAGTTCTTTTGGAAGTGGGTGAGGAAAAATCTTAAGTAAATAATGATAGAGGTATTTATTAGTTTTTTTTTCCAGAACCCATACAAATATATGATGATATATAGTTAAAGCTGTACTCATTATCTTACAAGTGGATAACAATTTCAATACTTTTTTTTTAAAGATTTTATTTATTTGACAGAGAGAGACACAGCGAGTGGGGGAACACAAGCAGGGGGAGTGGGAGAGGGAGAAGAAGGCTTCCTGCTGAGCATGGAGCCCCATGCGGGGCTCAATTTCAGGACCCTGGGATCATGACCTGAGCTGAAGGCTCAGCTTAATGACTGAGCCACCCAGGCACCCCAACAATCTCAATACTTTGAAAATAATTTCCACCCACATTTATCATAAGACTTCACTTTCTGGTTTAAGTCCTTAGGTGAAATTTCTGGGGCCAGTCTATAGGAATGGTGTGAAGAGCTTTGAAAGTAGCTTAGGTATTCTTGTACCCCTCTTCAACACCACTTTTTATCTCTTTGGTTAACATCTACATTTAATAGATAAGGTGATAAAAATGGGTAAGTGAATAAATTAAGATATGATTTTTACATAGTCAACAGTGAAATGACTTTGCTTTTCCTTTCCTTTATTCAATAGCCATTTCCTGAGAGCATATTCTGTCACTATTTAAAGAATACAAAGATTTAAGTTAGTTCTCAGTACAATTGACATTTGATGAGTAGAGGTCTGGGATGCTGCTGCTAAACATTTTCCAATGCACAGGGGCAATCCTCACAACAAATTACCTGTCCCAAAATGTCAAAAGTGTCTAGCTTGAGAAACTTTTCTGTAAAGGAATATTTGCCTGCCCCCAACAAAATTCTTGAGCTTTGTAATTCTCACAGTGCCCTGCAAATCATTACTCTAGATAGGTGAGTTGGCAAGGTGTTCCAAACTTAAACCAGCTTAATTCAAATGGAGAATCAATTATGGCCCACGTTAGAGAGCTATTATTCATATGTCCTGTTTATAAGGGCTATCTGACCAACTCTCAGGAATTACAAAGTGCTCTCATTAGCAGTTTCCATTAGGTCTTGGGACCTGTCTTGCCTAAAATTTCTCATGCCTAGACAGTAATATCATGAAAGATATATCTGGGTCTACTCACTCATCATCAGAAAACAAATATGAATTTATATTCTATTTTTTTCCTAATATGAATCTCATTTACACTGTAAAAAATAAAGCTTATTAAACTATGAAAGCTTAAGAAACTTGCTTATAACTTTACCTTTTCAACACCTCTGAGGTCTCAGGGCATGAAAAACAGGGATGTAAACCAATCTAGATAATGACATAATCAGTTATCACACATATCAGGCTCTGCCTTTCTCCTTCCAAAGAACTCAAATTAGTTGCACATTTCTTGGAATATTAGCAGTTGAGCTTTGAAAATAAATTAAATTAAATTAAATGAATGTACATGATTCAAAAGGAAGTAGTACTTCATTCCAACGTCAGGTCTTACATACTCTGACAGAGAGTGTCCTACATCCTACTATAACCATTCCAACCCTCCCCATCAAATAAGTTCAAACAATGCTGTTACCTATTCTTGATACTTTAAAAATATTCTTCTAAGGAACCACGTGCTGAGCTGGGAGGTTTTCTTTCTTGCATTTTGTTATTTGTTTTTGTTCTGATTTTCCCTTAGAAGCAGCCCAGACTGCCAGAATTTAAGTCTCTGCTTGGAAGAAATGTAGGGCCGCAAAAGCAAATACTGGAAACCTTGTAAAATCCTCTCAGAAATATGCCCTTAGAAAGAATGAAAAGAAAGTCATAGGCGCTTTTAAAATCACATTCCTCCTTAGAAGGACAGCAAAAGTACACACAATAATAGGGGCTTCCTGATGTACATGAAAATAATCTTTCCAATAGTCTGTGCATCTATAAACTAGGTTTAGTTATTGCTTCCTTTGGATGGGTTTTGTGAGACTTAAGTGCTTTGTGATCAGTGAATGTAAGTTGAGATAAAAACTAGAAATAAAGAAAATAAACTCTTTGCCTTTAAATAGAAGTGGTTCCAGTTTCCTTTTACAAGCCCGAAGGGTTGCTGTACATATTAAAACTGCTGCACAGCTCCGTCCCTGGTCACAGAAATTCTCCCTCCCACAAGATGTCAGATCTCTGGGAAACAGCAGTTACAAAAGGATGCTTTTCATAGCTTGTACTAGAAAACGCTGGCATCCCATCTCTGCATAAAATAGCACTAAACTGAGTCACAATGCCGGAAGCTGTGCCTTCTGCTTCTCTTCAATGGGATCTAGATCATTTCCAGAGAAAATATAAATAATACTGCATAGTTTTGCCCATGCATGTGACATGCTGATTCTTCTAATCTTCCGTTTGCCCTAGATAATTTTAAGCTTTATCCATCAGTGTACCACGCGAGAAAGAAAAACGCAGTTAACAAGATGACAGTGTTATCTAGGTATTTGGCATCAATATTAGCAAGAGTCTGTCATTTGACAATTATTTCCCTAGCATACCAGACGGTAAAGAAAATGTTTTCATTCATCCGCAAATGACTAACATTTTATTGATGTCTCAAAATGCGGTTGAATACTACTATTGCACTCTCAATTTCTGAGCCGGGTTTGAGAGTTAAGCTTGAATACGAATAACATCGGTAACTCCTGCCGCAAGCGTCTCGGTTAATTGCCTAGCACTGGAGTGTCAGTTCAGCGGGGAGGTGATGCTAGTTAAGGGCTCCTGGAGCAGTTAGTCTGGGTGGTCACAGGTGATGGGAACACTTGCCTTTCCCCATTTTCCCCATATATTCTTATGCATTACGATAAAAATCACCCTGAGCGCCGATACCGACGCCCCGAGCAAAACGACTCCCTGCCTGCCTCGTAAACAGCTCAGTCTGGGGAGGCAGCCGGATGCTGACACCTGCAGAGATTATTGCTTCTGTGCGCTTTGCCAAAGGATCCCGCTAGCATTAAAGAAAACGAGTTAGGGATGTGCGGTTTTGCTTTATTTATTTCCTCCAAGGGAAGGACTGGCGTCAAGGCGAAGAAAATCTTCAAAGACTGCTTAAGGGGGTTGAGGGTGGTGGTGGTGAGCATATTTTTTAATTACTTGTTTCTCTCCACTTCCTCGCTCTGCTTCCCAAACTCCTCACTGAACAAGATTGATTGGCGTAACTGCTATTGACTCCAGCCTGGGTTTTCGCATTGATCTGCAAATGGCCCGGAATAGCTAAAGGGTCTTGAATCTGGAAACGAGTTTAAGAAGGAAATTAGTAGGAATGGGTAGGGGGCGGCCCCTTGCCCAGCACCCGGGTCTGCCTTACGCCAGGACAGCGGCTCCCAGCGGCGGGGCGAGCGGTTAAGAGGCTGCGGCGTGGGAAGCAGGGGGAGCCTCTCTGCGCCGCAGAGGAGGATATCTGTCCAACCTGGTTTGGAGGCTGTTAAAAAAATATATAACCCTGTGACTCGTTAAACCCGAAAACTCAGTCCTGCCTAGATTCGGATCCGCTGATCATCATGCCTGATAGGCTCAAACGGGTTAAACTGCTTCTTACATAACAGGACTGCCCGGCTCTACACAATTAAAACATTTGATTGCAGTCTCTTCCCGACTGCGTCCAGCCACGACCCGCCCCGTCCCTCCCACCGCGCCTGCGTGCCGCGCGCGCACGAGTCCGTGCACGCGCATACTACACACTCACTCACACACACATCCACACACACCCTCCACTTCGACCATACCTCACACACACACGCACTATTTAGTGTCCGCACGCACAGGGCGGGGGGCGGGTAGCGGGCGCCCTCCCATCCATATTGACTGACCCAATAGATACACCAGCTTCTCTACCGCAAGGCCTCGCATGCACCCCTCCCTGTGCCCTCAAAAAGCAGCACCCCTGCCACCGTCCCTACCTATTTCCTAAAAGAGGTAAAGAGTGAACTAGTTGGCCGACTGTAGCCAACTTGTCGATTGTAGCGCGGCCGCCCAGGAGAGATTGGAAAAAAATTAAACAAAAAAATCTCACAGTCCCCGGCGTCATGATGGCGCCGACTACAACTTGGAGGACTTTAAAGTTACGGCGTCTCAAGAGGTAAAACGCACCAGAGAGGGAAAGCAAAGCGCCCCTCAGCTCTCCACCTCAGCACCGACACGGAGACTTTTCTAGCAAAACATCACTCTAGTGCATATGACAAGGGAAGCATTTTGTCTAAGATACATCTCTCTTTCCCCCTCACTTAGCATAATTGTGATATACCTCCTCCCCCGGATTTTTTTCCGTTTTCTTTCTTTTCTTTCTTTTTTTCCCCCCCTTAAATTCCTCCCCCCTTCCCCTGCTGGATCCCCAGTTCCCGGGCGGGGTTGCTAAGGAAACGGCCGCTTGGCAACGCGCGCGAGCCCGGGGGCCAGCGGCCGCCGCTGCGCCCCGCGCGGCTTCTGCTGCTGCTGCGATTGCAGCCGCCCGCCGCCGCCGCTCGCCCTCCCTCCGCCGCCGCCGCCGCCGCCGCCGCCTCCGCCGCGCCTCCTCCCTCACTCGCCGGCGCGCTCGCCTCCTCGCTAGATGGTGTGCGAGCCGCCCGAGAATTAGACTCACTCCGGACTCGGCCAAACGCAACCGAGAGGAGGTGTAGTGTGGTGCCAGGGGGTGGGAGGGGAGGGAGGGAGGGAAAGCGAAGAGAAGGAGGAGGGGAGGCAAAAAAAAAGAGAGAAACAACAGCCAACAACTAGAGGGGAAAGAAAAAAAAGAAAGAAAGAAAAGAAACCCACCCACCCACCCCCCCAAAAAAAAACCCAAAAAAAAGAAAAAGGAAAAAAAAAATCCTGTGGCGCGCCGCCTGGTTCCCGGGAAGACTCGCCAGCACCAGGGGGTGGGGGAGTGCGAGCTGAAAGCTGCTGGAGAGTGAGCAGCCCTAGCAGGGATGGACATGATGCTGTTGGTGCAGGGTGCTTGTTGCTCGAACCAGTGGCTGGCGGCGGTGCTCCTCAGCCTGTGCTGCCTGCTGCCCTCCTGCCTCCCGGCTGGACAGAGTGTGGACTTCCCCTGGGCGGCCGTGGACAACATGATGGTCAGAAAAGGGGACACGGCGGTGCTTAGGTAGGAGGAACGGCGTGCTTTTCGTACTTGTCTCAGTCTTTCTCTCTGTCTCTCTTTCCACCCTTCTTGCTTTTTTTTTTTTTTTAACATTGAGTAATAATGCTGGTGGTGATCACCATAAAAAAAAAAATAAAAACAAAACCCACACGTCTCAAGAAATCCAGGTGCTGATTCTGCCGGGAGCCTGGCCCCTTTACGCTGGGGCAGGTAGCAAGCTGGACGCGTGATGCTAAAGCACTTTGCTGGAACGCCAAGTAGCCCGGGGCTGAGTAAGTGTGAGGTTTAGGAGGGGCAGGTGCCACTTTCAAACTCAATTCACAAGGTCTCTGTTTTACTGTCATGGGTTACTCTTGGAGAGTCCGACAAGTTTTTCAGGTTTGTTTCTGTTTTACTCTAGCCTAAGCGACTTTTTCAAAACTGCTGGCTCCCTGCTCCATTTATTTTCCCTTTCACTTGGACACTTAGGCTCAATTTCTCCCTCTCCAGCTTTCTTTCTTTGCGCTGATCGTTTTCTCCCCTCTTTTTTCCCTCCTCATTTTTCTTTCCCATTTTCCCACTTCGCTTACTCTCCTTTTCCTCTCTTGCCTCTTTTCATCCTTTTCTTGTTTTCTCTGTAATCTTTCCTCCCTTTCCTATTTTCTCCTCCTGTTTATCTTCACCACTCTGATTTCGGATTCTGTTTAGCCCCCTTTCCTCCACTCTTCACCGCTGCGCATTCCTTCTCTTCCTTTTTCATGCCCCTGTTCTGTGATCTTGGCTTCCCTTTTTTGAGTCACATTTCCCACCCTTCTCCCCATGTCCTTTCCCATCACCGTCACATACACACGCATGTTCCCTCTGAACCCTTCCAGTACCGTTTTCTCACACTCCCAGATCTCTTTCCCTTCAACACACTCACTCACATACTCCGTTTCACATCCTCACGCACACTGGCACTTCCGTGCTCTAACAACCACTTTCATGTTCACATTCTCTTTCACTGTTTAAAAGGCACACACTGTCACTCACACATGTGTACACATGGTCCCTCTCTGTTTCTCTTGATCCCTTCTTCCTCCTCTCCTTCTTCCCTCCTTCCATGTTCAGTTTTTCTTTTTCTCACTCTCCCTTCCTCCCTTTTCCCTAGGCTTGAGCACTGAAATGTTTTGTCATTAATGAACATCCACAGCCTGATTTTACCCCTAAGCAACACTGCAGAGTGAGCTTCTGGAAACATTTTTTTTTCTTGTGAAAATATGAATTGATGATCAGCAGTGCTTAGATCTAAACAAGGCTAAACACCCTTATGCCTTCGTTTCCCATCGCCCTACCTTCTCCCCCCTGACAACCCCCAGCTGACGTACACTTCAAATCTCCCTGAAAGATCTTCTTTCTCTCCACTGGGTGGTAGTTGGCTTGTAAGTGTGGATGCACAAAATCAGTATACATGGCATGTCTAAGGTGACAGAGAGTGGGATAGGTTTCTGTTTGAATTGTGCAACATATTTAAATTTAACGATCTGGAATTTGGGTGTGGTATATGCTTTACATCTTCTGAAACATGTTTAGGACCCAAATTCACTTGGAATACCATTATAATTTCTGATATACACTAATAACTAATATGCTTTCATAATATGTTATCTATGCTGCTGTAAATACAAAATGCCACAGAATGTATACAAAAATAACATATAATTTGTTATAACTTAGTAAAATACCTTTTCATTGCTGGTAAAAGCTATGAACTCTGTGTCCCATAGAGGATATAAACCAAACCCACATTTATGTTCTTTATATTAAGTTTGTTTTGGAAGTTTGAACAACAGTGGTAAGCATGAAGCACTACCTTCAGAGGCTGCAAACACAGATCATGGGAGCTGCAATCTGTGTCTGTGTGGCAGCATATTGCTTATTTGTAATGAGCATGAACATTTTCAACCTAAAGGGTTTGATACACTACTTGCCTTTGGGTGATTTATCTTGGCATTTTGTTTCTAATGAATCTAATACATGGTATAGCTGATTAAAATATCTGGAACCATATTCTGCTTCTAGGAGACCTAGGTTTAGTTCTCTCATTGCTTACAATAGTGAAGCTTCTCTAGCTATTGGGGGCAATATCTTTCCAGTGTTGTTGCTTTGGTGCAGTCCTTGTTTACTTGTGTACACTGTAACACATCCACTGAGATGCTTTATCCTGACTTCTGTAGTATCTTAATTAGGAAACTTTTGACTCTTAAACTTTTTAAAAAAGAATAAAATCTCTATCTCTTCTAAGTGACGTTTCTACCAATTACAGTGTTTATTTTTTTTAATAACCAGAATAATTTCTTCTCATATGAAACAGAAGTCTGATCTGCATTACTTTTTACCCAGTGTAATTTGCTTATAGTAATTCTGTAATTCTCTAGGGACTATCCCACTTTTTATTTTTATGCATTGTCCATAGGTTTTTAAACTATTTTAATATCTCTGTTTATAAGAAGTTCTCTCTCTGTTAAAAATTGTTAAATTGTATCAGTTATTTTTCTTGACTCTTCTTCTGCATCTGGTATTTGCTCTCTTTACACCAATATAGACAGAGCTTGAGGACAAATTGAGTGTGTAAGTCAGGTGCCACATTTTTCATCAAAAGTAATGTCACAGTTATATTTTATGTTTTTACATTGGAGACTTAGAATTAAATTTGATGTTACTCTCTAAATCATTAGGAAACAAAACAAAACAAAATTTACCTTCAAACATACAACCCCTCCCATCAAAGTACAAAAATCGGGTGCTCAAGAGAACCCTTTACTGAATTACATGATATCATTTAGTAAGTTTTACCCACTATACTACTCTATTTTTAATGTAACACATTCCTCAGTATCTCTAATAAAGAGCAAATAGTGGTATAACAGTTATCAAATAACTTTAAGAGCTAAAGGCCTGAAAGTGCAAACATGTCAGTCAGTGACTCTGTTGCTTGTGGTTACATTAATGAAATAGAAGTGTAAAAGTCAAATGATACATTTCTATCTCCTAAATGCCAGAATATCTGTTTTAGAGAAAAAAGAAATAAAGGAAAACAAAACTTCCCTTAAGTGGCATTATAATACAACAGGGAAATCATTCTGTGATCTACTAACTATAGCTATCATTTTACAAATCATCTTCTCTGTTTAGCTTAAATAGTGGACTTACAATGAAATTCCTTTTAATTATTGCAGCTTTCTTATCATTTTAAATTTACTTTTAAGGTTAGTGAAGCAATATATTAAGTATCAAAATTTCCCTTACTCCTAGTAATATTATTCACTGATAAATCTCTGAAGGATTCACTTGAGCTATTTGGACCTTCTTGATAGAGTATTTAATGATGCATCTATTCAATATAGAACATTTGGTACCTCTTTTACTTAAACTTTGGATTTCAATACATTCATGTATGTCTTTGAATACATTGTAATTTGCTACAGACACAAATTAATGCTTTTATTAACTTATTAAATATTGACTTCAATTGCTACTATGTTTAGTACATATTAGTAGTTTATGCCCAGCAAAATTTGTTAATCTGCCTATGGAGAAATTAACTTTTTCTCCAGTCTTCAAATTGCATTTTGTAGTACACGGAAGATAGGAGTTAATGTTTCGTGGGGTGACATAGCAAAGAACAGAAGATGCTAGAACCACATTGGTCACATTTCAGGACCTTCTGTTTCTAGACCTGGAGAATCAAGGGAAACATAATAATGCTCTGGATCAATACATAAATTTCAGATGACTTTTAAAATGTAGTTTTGCATCACTTTAGTGTGACTCAGTTGTTTTATTCTTACCATATGAACAAACAGTTATATTAGCATGTCCAAAATGTTTAATATTCTTTGGAAACAATACAGGGAACATCCTCATTTATATCCTCTTAGTGACTGAACATTTTTTTAAACACATGTCATTTTTAAGCTAATTCTTTCAAACTGTTTCTACTTCAGCTCTTCTGTATGAATTTTGTACATTTTAAGCCGCCTTCCTGATATGAATTCAAAATATCCTATTCTGTACTTGTCATGCTTTAATCAAAGAAAGGAAGAGAGATTCTTTTCTTAAATGTGATATCTTCTTTTACCTTAGCAAAGTTGAACACAACTCTGTCATTTTAATAGAGTAGGTTTGAATGGGAATTATATACGAGATCCCAATATGATATTGTAATAAGAGGGACAATTTTTGCTTACAGCAGAGAACATAGAGCACATTTCCACAGAAGATATTTTCATTGGAAGCCACAGAACTTTTACAAGTAGACTTATAAGTGGATATGACAAGTATTTATCACTTCTCAGAACTATTTATCTAAAACATTGGCCTTTTGATTAGACTACATTAATTAGTTTTGTTTTGAAATGTATGCTATTGGATGTAAGAAAGTAAAGGATTTACTTTCTTACAGAAAATTTACAGAATTACCTATAGCAGTAGAAATCAATTGTGCTGTACTTTTGGAATATCATCAGATTGTCTCACATTGTCTATTGAGTCATTCCTACACATTGATGCATTACATATTTCAAATACGTTGTTTAAATATATAGGCATTTTCAATTTAGAACATTAAAGCATTATTTAAAGACCTATATACTTATTCAGTATATGTTGGACAAATATTTTTAAAATTCTGAGTTTTTTTTTTTCCCTTCAAAAAATGAAGGGGAAATAGATTATCCTACCGAGTCATTTTGGAAAAAATGTGTTCTAGAATACAGAATAAAATGCTACACTGTTGCCTGTAATGATTTGCAATGCTGTTCAATTAGCATGACGTATTACTTGGTATATCTGTTATATTAAAGGAAAATGTAGTTATCTTAAAGTTTTCTAGATAAATTTATTTTGTCCAGCCTTTTTTGTTTAGAAGAATTGATAAACCTATGTGATTGTATAAATCTTTGAACACATTCTTGTTAATGAAGTGCTTATTTTAAATAGATTGGCTTTGAAATTAAATAGCTCCATGGAATAAGTTAATTCTGCAGTATCGGACTTCTGAAGAACTTCGGGAAATGTTCATACCTTGTTTGTGACAGTTCTGGACCTGATTGAGCTGTCCAATTTTCGTTCATCTACCCTCTGCTAGTGGAGATAGATGGCAGAGCTTATCCCTGAGCCTGCGTTACCCAGGCAGCCATCAGCGTCTGTCTTCATGTTTTGTGGTTGCCCAATAGAGGGTAGTTTTGGGAAAAGGGATTACATGATGAGTCTGACTCTACAGTGTTTCTCCCCTCCTCAGTACTTTGGGCAGTGTCCCAGTGTCTCCATCTCCCACTGGGACCTCTTTCTTTCATCTTCTACCAGATAACTTGCTCTTGGGCTTCTGTTTACACTCTCATCTCTTTGTTCTTCTCTCTTAGGAACAGTAGTGGCTTCCTGCTGTTCAAACTCCTGGATAAAACAATCCATTACCTATACTGCTCCTCAGCTTTTCTACACACTTTGCAAATAATTTCTTTCATTACATCCCCTGTTGTAAATATCCAGAGTGTTTTAAGTTTTGCTGGTGGAACCCTGATTGATATATAGTGAAAGGTAATAATTTCAGTGATTTTAATTATATTTGATTAAATGACTGCTTTGCCCATGGCCCCATAAATGTTGCTTACCAGCACTGGGTGGGTATAATAGCTGTTGAGGGAGACATGAATAGAAGTTAAACCATAACGACATTGGGGCATATTACAAAGAAGAAAAATGGATTTATTTTCCCACACCCAGATTATGGTGAGAATAAACCAAATGTGTAAATATTTAATTAAATATTCATTGATTAATAATATTTGAGTAAATAATGTTGCTAAGGGTGGGAAAATAAAGAAGTTGATGAATAAATATTGACAAGACTCGGTAATTATGTATCTTTTTTTTTTTGACTGAGCAAAAGAAAAGGAGGGCTAAACTCTGTGGATATGGGATCAAAATGCTGAGATAATAGCTACAGAGTTGCCTATTGAAATCAATAGGAATTAAAGGCCTTTCTTTTATGTAACTTAATACCTGAGGAGCTAATCAAAATTTCCAGTTTCTTAAGAAGTATATGGTCATAACAATGCCCATGATTCTAGTATTTGGCCACTGTTGGAATTAGTCTCTCAAGCCATTTGGGCCTTTTGATTAGAGATCAAATCACTTGGGGCACCTGGGTGGCTCAGATGGTTAAACATCTGCCTTTGGCTCAGGTCATGATCCCAGGGTCCTGGGATTGAGCCCTACATTGGGTTCCTGACTCAGTGGGGAGCCTGCTTCTCTCTCTCCCTCTGTCTCTCCCCCTGCTCATGCTCTCTCTCTCTGTCTCAAATGAATAAATAAAAAAAAAAATTAAAAAAAAGACATCAAATCACTTTTCTATCATATTCAAAATGACATAAATCAAGACATTGTAAACATCATGTAACTTACATAGAAGAGCTAAGGGAACAACAAGTTGTTGTTTTTTTCCCCCTTCTTAACTGAGTGTTAGATCATGTGGCAACCTTCCTTTAACTTCATCAAAATACTTTCTAAAGGCATTGCCTTGGTGTCTGGCTACAATGTAATTAAGCACTCACCCTAAAGTCTACTTTTGGTATATTTCTCCATGTTTTTGCAAGAAAGACAGTAATTTAAAACAATCATTAATGAAATGACCGTCTCTCAAGGATGTTCAACAGAGGATTCTGAATTGGGAGGGAAGTTGGACTTAATTGATCTCTGCCATGCCATCCTTTTAATAGTTTTGCTGATCCATTATAGATTGTCATTGACACTTCCTATGTATAAGAGAAAATAAAACTTACTGCTCTTTCTTTCCTAGGAGCATCATATTACCTGCCTTTTGGCTTTTGTAGAGGGAATTTTAAGTTGGGTCACATGCTCTTTGTCAGGTATTTTGTGTGTTTCAAATGCACCAGTGGAAACAAGAACTTCCCATACTCTTAGAGAGTTAAAATTTAGGATTTTCCTACATGGTCATAATCATTATAAAATTGGGTTTCAATTAGTCCCCTGTATCTAAAAATGTAATACCATTTGAAAGATATTGAAGAAATTTAATAATAGCAAAAAGTTCTTTGATGTTTTGTTAAAATATACTTTCTGTTCTTTGCTGGAACAAAGAACTTTTTGTCCATCTTTAATGGACAAAATAGCTGGGTGTGTAAGCACTATGACTCTTGTTCATCTCTTCCTAGGGCCTTAACACAGAACCTTACGTTTATCGGGCTAACATCTACTATTTTTTAGTTAATCAATAAATTTTTTTATTATGTTAATCACCATACATTACATCATTAGTTTTTGATGTAGTGATCCATGAGTCATTGTTGGCGTATAACACCCAGTGCTCCATGCAGAGCGTGCCCTCTTTAATACCCATCACTAGGCTAACCCATCCCCCCCCCCCCTCCCCTCTAGAACCCTCAGTTTGTTTCTCAGAGTCCATCGTCTCTCATGGTTCGTCTATGTTAAAAAAAAAAAAGAATAAGATAGCAGGAAGGTAACATCTACTATTTTTTATATTAATGATTCCATGGAAGGATAAGTGAAGGGATAAAGGTGTTTGTGCTTTAGTTTATTAATTGTTTCACATTTTAATAATTGTAATATATTTAATACTGTGTTGGATCTGCATATTTATAGTGATTAAGTACTTTTTATTGAATCCATATATCACAAATCTCTGCCTTAAGTAATTCCTGCAGAAATCCTCCTGGGTTAAGACACATACATTGGAATCATTCAGTGTCTTTTAATTGAAGGACACAACCTACTGGTGGGTCTTGAAGAAATTTTTTAAATTAAATGTACTAAGTAGAGTAGAAGGCATTATATGTAGTAAAGGTAAGTATTGTTTGATAAAACTTTTATTTTGTGTGTGTGTGCGTGCGTGCATGCATATGCTCTGTCAAGATTTTAGATGTATTTCTTACTGAGCGTTTCAGCAGGGAAAGTTTGAAATGCAATGGTATGGTTGTAAGATTTTAAATTGTAGTTATAATTTTAAGAAGATCAAAGAGTTTAAGTTATATAGTAAGGTTTTTGCCATTTGCAATTATAATCACCAGATAAGGACAGTTCAAAATAGTAATATGTCTATTGTGACCTAACATTTTTTCTGTTTCTACCTCAACTCATGAGCCTCTTCTTCCTTTCTCCTAAGGTTTCAATTAAATCAAATCAATAAAGATACAGAGGTAGAGAGAAATGGCTATTTGCTATGGACAAATAACTCTCATTTGAAAAGTAGCTATATGCCCCAAACCTGAGCAGAACTTTTATATCATTCTAACCATCTCCCAGAGGTAGGTCAACAGTACTTTATAAGCCACAGGGTATTGATACTAGCTGATAGAATTTTAATGTGGTCATATGGCTTTGATTTATAATGTTGAAGAGGTTATCTATTAGCATAGTGGTTTCTAAGCCATATCAAGTTCTGAATCCTGACAGAGGACCTTTGATGCTCTTAAGCAACCAGCTGGCATGGGAATTGGTCTTTTAATCACTTTCTCTAGGAAAAGGGAAATATAGGAAAGGAGGAATTTGACAGTGTTGCCAGCATTAAGTGTTGTTCTTTTGAACAGTAGCCAATGCATTATACTTTCCAGATAGCTGGTAATTTGTTCAATTTAAGGAAGATGTTTATAACCCTTTTTGGTCTAGAACTAAATTGTTCTTTAGTGAGTTTCACTAAGTTGTTTGGACACGGGTCCAGTGCCCATGCTCATGCTACAAGATAGGGTTTCTTTAAAGTTATAGCTATTGCCATAAAGTACCAAAAGGTTTTGCGTGATTTAAAAGGGCCATGGGAAAAATGTGTACTGTTGTCTTAAGAAACCCCTTTCCTCTCATGCAACTAAATTAAATTTAGAGATATTAAAAGGATTTAAGAGACATTGTGAACAGAATTGCTATAATCAGAAGGCAAGAGTATTGTTTGTACATTCTCTGCAATAACATTATATACTATTGTTTTGAGATATTAAATGAATAAATCAAAGGAATCATAATGTTTTCTTAATCTTATAGATAACATTTCTTATAGGAGAACATCTTTAGATAATATTTGATTTATAAGTAACCTGTTTTCAGTTAATGTCTTGGTAATTGGTCAGCAGGATTGATGGCATCTCTACTGCCTAACATTGCTTGATACAATATTTAGTACTCAAAATCTGGATGTTGACTGATAGAATTGAAGGTGAGAAAGAGGAAGGGGCAAGGGGAGGAAAAGGGGAAGAAGGCAGGAGGACTGTGTTATGTTATGTGAGTGACTTCTGTTCAAATTACCTAAAACTTTACATCACTGGGATGACAAAATTAAGCCCATAATTTGTACTATATTACAATAAAAATGATTTAATAATAAAATGATATTTTTATTAAGAAGAGCATGTTGTAATAAATTAATTCCCATGAAAATGAATAAATTTCATTTCATATAATTCATTAAATAATTAGGATAATGCTAAATCTACACCTTTCCCATGATGAAGTGATGTATGTTATACAAACTGAAGTTCTAAAATTATATTTTACATTCAGGTATATGTCTTCCTTCCAAGTTACTAGTTCATTTCTGTTTACTTTAAAAGATAACTAGTAACTCTGGACCTTGGCCTTCAGTGGGGTCAGGGGCTAATTTTTCAGAATATGTTCACAACAGGAAATTATATATAAATCTTTGAATAATCGCTCCCTGGTCTTATTGAGCATATGTCACTGATCGATTTTTTTCTCATACATCATTAATGGTAAATAATAGAAATAAAAAGTTATTTTTGCTTATGTGCAGAGTTTATCTTCTTTTGTAATTGTTTAGTTTCATTGAAACCTGTCATGCTTCGAGGTGTCCAGAATGGGAGTGATGAGAATTTGAGTACCTACTTCTCTAACTACTTACTGGCTACATGACCTTGAACAAATGCCTTACCCTTGATTAGTATGTTCCTAACAGAACTACATGGATTACATGAGATAATATATGTAAAATGCTACCACAGTACCTACCACATAGTAAGCACTACATTTATATTGGCAAATAATTTTATGTTGCTTTTCTTCTCCTAATCTTCATCTGAAATTTATGGCACTATTTACTTACTGATATGATTTTTAAATCATTGCTTCAATTATTTGTGAACCAACAGTACAATATTAGTTGATCATGTATTTTTGCTGTGATTTTGTTAAAATTACATTTGTTAAATAGAACCCCAGGATGTCAGATAGTGATCTGCGGTTAAACAAACAAACAAAACACAAGGAAAACAGAAATAGAGGAGTTTGTTACTCACAGGTGCTGGAGGAGACACATGGCCCACTCCAGGGGCCACATGGGAAGTCTAGGCAGAGAGGGCAGCCACACCTGGAGTACATGCCTTTATGAGGGTCGATGGGTAGTGTTTGGTGGTTCCTTGGTTCAGAGCCTATTGGTCAATTCTAACCAAAAAGAACAGAGTTTTATCTTAGGCTCCCACAAGGGGAAGATACACAAGGGGAGTCAGGAGACAATGTTGCTCACAAGGACTGCTGGGAAAGTGATATCAGGAACTTGGATTTCCTTATGACACTTCTGGAGATGCGCGAGTGAAGGAGCTAGTGTCAGTCAGTCAGTTCAAGGTTCCTGCGTGCCGCTTGGCCACGTGAAATGGATAAGTAGGCAGCGATAGCCTGGAGTAGTTTAGCTAAACTCTTGACATTCTGTATTTTAAAGACTTTTTTTTTTTTAAAGATTTTATTTATTTATTTGACAGAGGGACACAGAGAGAGAGGGAACACAAGCAGGGAGAGTGGGAGAGGGAGAAGCAGTCCTCCCGGTGAGCAGGGAGCCCAATGCCGGCTCGGATCCCAGGACATGGGGATCATGACCTGAGCCGAAGGCAGACACTTAATGGCTGTGCCACCCAGGCGCCCCTAAAGATTCTGTTTAATGGACATACTTGTGTTTGTTTTTGTTGTTGAGCCTGATAAGCAAATGTAGTAACTTAAATCTGAAAGGAGAAACATACCAAAAGAGGCTTTGCAGTTATCAGAGCACTCAATAGCAGAGAAACCACAAATTTTATACTCAACAGACTGATGGGGATTTGACTCACTTAACAGACGTAAGAGACCACTGTAATTGGGTGGTCACATGAAACATTGAGAAAGGGGGAAGAAATGAAAAGAGACAGAAAAGAAGAAATGAAAGATTAGAAAGTACAATGTGATGGCAGTGGAATAGTTAGAGGACTAAGATTAACATTTGTGACAGTTTAGGAGAGCAAAGGTGATAACTGGTGACAACATTGGAATAGTCGATAAGGGAGTGAGAATAAAAAAAAAAAGCCAACTATGTATTCTGGTTGGGGTAGCAAATAATTATTCAGGATTAGATATGCCCTTATGATTCTTTAGGGCATCTGCATGTTATGCTCAAGACATTACAGTTCAGAAGCAGTCTGTATGGGCAAGAATTTTCCATATATATCACCATTTTATCCATAGACAATAAACTCAGGAGAAGCTCAGAAAATCTGAGTGCTTGCTTTAATTTTGCATATTTGCCAAATGCGCAGCAGAATGATTTAGGTTCATAATCATGACGAAGCCATCATCATCATGATTCAGATTCAATAAACAGTCACTGAGTGTCTATATGACGTACTTTCTCAACAATATGCAGTAAGTTATTGCTTTCCCAGTTTTATCACCAAGTAAATTCAGGCTTAGAAAAATGAGTTAACCTGCTCCATGTAAAATGGGTTGTAGCTGAGCCAGAATTGAAATCTAGGTCCTTTTATCCCAAGCCCCATGGCTTTTCTCCTATCTTGTGTCTTTCCTAAGAAAAAGATCAAAACGATTGATAAATTTATTGCTTATTCAGTTACTAAAATATGTTAAGCACCTGCTGCATTTTACCTACTGAGAAGTCAAAACTGCTAAAAAAAAAAAAAAAAAATCAAGGTGTGTTGTATGTTTGAGGAAAAATGTGAGATTATTTTAAATGAGATTAAATACATAACATATATTGCATAATCAACATTTATTAGATTGGAAAAGAGTGAATTCTTAAAACTATAAATATTATGAAATAAAATCTCTCATCCAATAATGATTTCATCCCTAATTGTTAGAAGCTACTGATAATACAAGAGAAAAAAACAGCTTTTGCATATCATTTAAAGTTAGGCATTATCCATTGCCTACTTCATTGAATCCTCATAACAGCCTTCAATATTTCTATTTTGTAAGTGAAGAAACAAATTCATAGGTGAATAACTTTGTATTTATTTAACTTTTAACTTTAACACAGACAGTAAATGGCATAACCAGGACTTGATCCTAGTGTGTGTGTCTCCAAGGCCCATGCTCATCTTTTTTAAGAAGTTGTAATATTTCTTGGAGCATTTTGACAAAAAGGAGAAGCAGTAGTTGCTTGCTATATTATTCCAAGTTTCCAATTAAATCATTTGAATACTAATTCTGGCATAACTCCAAACAGCTGTACCAAGTTGATTTCAAACCCTCCCTTGAAAAGGGTTAGGCAGCCTAAGGTGTTGAGCACTATTATTTGCCAAAGTAGATGGGAAGATCAAAAAAATTGGAGGACCTATAAAAGATGTTTTTATTCTAATTTCATTAAACATGTCAATGATGTTATTGAATCATATGGTTAATTGTAGTCAGTGAATAAAATGAAACATTGGAACTAGACAGGTTGCCTTTTTCTGCTAGCTGGTAGAAGGACTATATATGGTTTATAGTCTAATTGAATGAAAACTTGTTTTTAATCTGATGCTGTGTAATTGAAGCATCTTCTTTAGTGTGCTTACATATCCACCTTCTGCAGATTTTACATGTGTACCCAAGAGGAGTTTCATGTTGACTTGCTTTTTGTCTCTCCAGAGATTTCCCAAAATAAAGTCCTATTTTTGTCTTACATAATTCAAGAACATTTTCAACCTGTCTAGACCCGTTCTAACTCTTCCTTCTCTGAATTCCAAATTCCTGCACTTTTCCATTTTATAGTGTTCATTCCATCAGTTTTACATTATGGTATACTGTTATATGTTTGAGTCTGCAGAGGAATATAACAGCTACTGTCTTATTTAACAGTCATTTACTTATATTATTGCAAATCCTTCACAGAACTTTGCATATTGCTATTTGCATAGAATATATTTAGTAAATATACTTTCATTGACTCTTCATTTTTCTTCTTTCAGGAATTTGTTTCATATTTTTTCCACTCATATAGTTTTTTCTTTTTTTTTTAAGATTTTATTTATTTGACAGAGAGACACAGCGAGAGAGGGAACACAAGCAGGGGGAGTGGGAGAGGGAGAAGCAGGCTTCCCACTGAGCAGGGAGCCCAACGCGGGGCTCGATCCCAGGACCCTGGCATCATGACCTGAGCCGAAGGCAGACGCTTAATGACTGAGCCACCCAGGCGCTCCTCATATAGTTTTTTCCATAGGGAATATGTTCTTTCAGATAGTCATTCACATATTTTAGAGCATGTATTTGTTGAATCCCCATCAGACACTAGACACTTCCCATGAGTTTGAGCTACAGTCATAAGAGATAAGGTCCCTTCCATTGAATTTACATTATAGTTCAACCTGTATCCTTTAACAGTGTTGTGTAGTGTAAAGAACTTATGTTTAACTTTTTACTTCACCAACTATTAGCCCTGAGACTGATAGTTTCTGAGACTCAGTTTTCTTGTCTGTAAAATGGAAATATTGATCGCTACCCCTGTACTTACTGTAAATCCTAGTAATAAGCCAGTGAATGTGCCCAAAGCAGTATTCTGCACATAGTTGGTGCTCAATATCAGTGTCTTCTCTTTCTCCCTTCCTCATGCTTCCTTTAATACAGCTATAATTTATGGCCAGGACTATCTAGTTGAAGGAATTGTTATGTGTTATATTATGCCTCCTGTATTCTATTTGTTCCCCAATAACTTCTGAGGCTCACTTATTTTTAATTCAAGGCATCTTTCTGATAATTTGAAAGAAAGGTAGGTTTAACCTGAACATATGATGGCTATCTTATTCATCTTGTTGTTTCTATTTCTTAAACTCATTTTTTTCTTCTGGAATGTTTTCCTTCCTTCATACTGTGCCCTCTTTTGAATACTTTTGAATGTGGATTTTTCCCTAAATTTATTGTCAGTTTTTGACATATTTTGAATGTCCAAGGAAGATTATATTTTCTTCACAATTTCTTCTGTTAGCATAAAAACCTACTTGTCATTATGTGGTTTTTCTAAAATCCTACACTTTTCTCAGTATACATTCGTTATGGTTTTTCTTGGTTGGAATGGTAATATATGTAAGGAACACTTCATAATTATCACCTGGTCCTCTGATTAACAATTTGGAGTTCTTCAGCAAATGATTCTTCATTTAGATAGCACTTCTGTACTTTTGCCACTTCATTTTCTGAATTGTTCTGAGCCTCCTACCCCTAATGGAATGGATGACACTTCTCTCTAATCTCAACAATTGATGAGATGATTCTCTGACTTTTCCTGGAGTATTCTAAACATTTTCTTTATATGTGACATACATAATCAATTGGTTTCTGGCAGGGAATATTTAGACTTTTCTATATCACCTAGTTTCACGTTGCATACAATTGTTTAATGTTTATATGGGGAAATCATTAAAAGGCAAATTCTTGTTAATTTCCTTCATTTACATTAAAATCTCTATTTACTTTTTTTTTCTCCAGTACAGGAATATTGTGCTTTTTCAAATTCATCCTAAACTTTTCAATATCCTCATCATTTTCCTACTTCTAGCTACTCTCAAAGTGTATTTAGGTTAGGCCCTTAAAAAATAGTGGCATATTTCTTTGAATCATTAAATAAAATTGAATCAGGAAACTGCTTAAGATTAGTTCTGTTTAAAATGGGTTAACAACGATAGTATCTAGCCTATTGTAAGAATTAAATAAAGTTTGAGAATTCCATAGCCCCATGTGTGATACAAAGTAAACAGTAAATAAATGCTAGCTATTAGGATTTTTATAACTATCATTAACAAGAGCCCTTCATTAATAATTTTGGGGATTAGATGACAGCAGACAAAATCAAGATTCTCTGGTAATGTGCTTACTTCTGTATGATCCAGCATGCTTTAGGGACTTACTTCATGAATTATCCTTTATTTCAGATAGGGCTTTTCACTATTGCCTCCCCTTTTGTGGGATTTTCTTTTCCTTATCAATTGATTTTCCAAAATGGCTTTTCAGTAATTTTCAAGTTCTCTTCATTTTCTAAACTTAGCCTAATGCTAATTTTTTCATGGAACCTTCATTAATTGCTTGGAATTGAAATATTGAAAGCAAAAATTTAAACACATGGATATATTTCTATGTATCCCCAAATTTATGTATCCAAATATATATATATATGTATCTGCATATTTATTTCCTTCATGACTTTGTAAGTCTAGTTACCTTGCATTAATATTGGATTTAACAAAATGAGTTTAGTGAAAATAAGCAGTTCTTTCCTTGAATTTTAGTTATTTTTATACATGTTTTATGAAATACCTCTACCCCACTCTAGGCTGTGGAAAGGCAGAATTGTTACCTTAATTGCCTTTGTATCCCTAAGGCCTAGAACAGGCTTGGTGAGTTGATCAATGTGGAAATGAGTAAATGAATCTAAAAAAATTAGTTTCTCACAATAGAGTCATTGCATGTTTGGTTTGGGAGTTATATATATATGAAATACATGTGTATTTTTAATTTGTCAATTTAATTTGCTGTTAATTAACATTTTTACTTAAGTCCCATTTGGAGTACATGTTAAGGTGACTATGTATCTATATCTCCATTTCTTAGTGTTCATTTTAGTGTTATATCAATCACTTACGAGAAATTTTGTGAGGTAGGGGGACATATTTACCCTGTGAATATCACTGCCATAGCCCCAGAAAATGTTAATATCAATAACATGATGATATGGTAACATAGATGGGAAATATTTTCAACAAAGATCATCTCAAGAATTATGCAATGTGTGTGTGTTTTTTTTTAATGTAACACTACGTAAAAATAAGGTTTTGGGGGATTTTTTTTTTTTTTTGGTATTTGATTAAGTAAAATCACTTGAATTCTAGACTGAAGGGTGCTATAGTGTTTTTCCCTTCAAAATTTTTTTTTCTTTTTTGAGTAGAGGCTCATAAAATAAGATATCCAAAGTGGGGAGGAAGAATTAAGTTCCAGGCTTATGGGACCAAATATATGTAAGGGTGGGAGAATTGTGAAGTATGGTGTGTTATGATAATGATGATAATGCTTATGATTTCTGTAGCCAGGTGTGAAAATAATTTTAAAATTCATAAAATTAGGAAGGAAGCTCTTTGGAGGTTTTCCAAATATCTTAGAAGTTCCCAATGGGTATACTTAATATTACATGCCTTAGAGATTGAAGAAACAGATCTTAGTTTGGTTTTAAAGGTAAAGAACTTTTGGTTTCTGATGCTGTAGTATATATCACCAAATATTCAGTGAGACATTTGATAAATAGTTTATTTGATTGTTTTACATTTCTAGAATTACTTTTAACCACTGACTTGTTATGCCCAGTAAATTACAGACATACTTTCGGATAAAAATTAGTTTATAATAGTTAAATTAGATTGTGGCATTCATATCTCAGGTATATTCCTTAGAAAAAACTCAATAGAAGAGGTTTGATGTCTTTTAAGATTAAATGGGAATATTGAAGCTGATCACCTTTAGTACCCAAAAGCTAATTAAAATTAAAGGCTAACAAAAATTATCTTCTTAATGGAAGAGTCCACTTAGTATCTATTTGAAATTCTTTTATTTTGGTATAAACATATAGGTTGGTAGTCAAACAGGCAAACAGCTATTGTCAATCAAATTAATTAAAACGAAAATATTGTCCAAGAGTAGATTTAATTTTGTGTGGAGAAAAAATTTGACATTTAAAGTTACATAAATTATAATGGTGTAGTTATATAAATTTTGATTAAGAAAAATGTTATGTACAGTTATTGAACTATTTTATGAAGAAATGACAATTGAGTATTTAAAATTTACTTGGCATGGTAGTTTATTTAATGAATTATAAATTTATTGCATTAACATAAATGCTTTTAAAACAGACAAATATATAAAATAAGTTCTCACTAATGGTCTTCCATTTATAGGAAAATTAGACTTTGGTACATTTTTTCAAATTTTCCTTTGTGTTCAATAAGAGTTTTCTTTTTTTTTAAGATTTTATTTATTTATTTGACAGAGAAACACAGCGAGAGAGGGAACACAAGCAGGGGGAGTGGGAGAGGGAGAAGCAGGCTTCCCGCTGGGCAGGGAGCCCGATATGGGG
Organism: Callorhinus ursinus; assembly: GCF_003265705.2. NCBI lineage: Eukaryota > Metazoa > Chordata > Mammalia > Carnivora > Otariidae > Callorhinus > Callorhinus ursinus. Next base: position 42,289,347 of record NW_027397071.1, read on the forward strand.
CTCGATCCCAGGACTCTGGGATCGTGACCTGAGCCGAAGGCAGACGCTTAATGGCTGAGCCACGCAGGTGCCCCCAATAAGAGTTTTCTTTTTTTTTTTTTTAAGATTTTATTTATTTATTTGACAGAGAGAGACACAGCGAGAGAGGGAACACAAGCAGGGGGGGTGGAGAGGGAGAAGCAGGCTTCCCACGGAACAGGGAGCCCGATGCGGGCCTCGATCCAAGGACGCTGGGATTATGACCTGAGCCGGAGGCAGACGCTTAATGACTGAGCCACCCAGGCGCCCCCCCCCCCCCATAAGAGTTTTCTAAGAATAAATAAAATATCAGCATTTTAAATGGTGATTCCTTCAATCCCAAAAAAGTTTATACATTAGTAAACATTTTACCGGTTCAGGTACTATCTATATTTACTGTCATTAAGAATAATTGATCTATTTAAGTATTATAGATATAATTTATTTTTTCAAAAATTTAATTTGAAAATTTTAAATATTGGGCGCCTGGGTGGCTCAGTTGGTTAAGCGACTGCCTTCGGCTCAGGTCATGGTCCCGGAGCCCTGGGATCGAGTCCCACACCAGGCTCCCGGCTCAGCGGGGAGCCTGCTTCTCCCTCTGACCTTCTCCCCTCTCATGCTGTTTCTCTCTCTCTCTCTCAAATAAATAAATAAAATCTTTAAAAAAAAGAAAATTGGAAAAAAAGGAAAATTTTAAATATTGGCTGTAGAACTATTTGTTCTCCATATATTATTTTACTTTGAATGATAAAAAAATATTGTGGGATGATGGATATCAGGAAATGAAAATGTTGTAATTGCCAAAATTATACTTAATCATTTAGTATTAATTTTTCTACACTTAAAAGCCTTTAATGTAGACTCTCTGGCTATTTAATAATAGACTATAAATAATCCCAATAAAGTAGAAATCAAAATATGATTGTAAATATATCTTATAAATTTTGAATTAAAGTTTAAACATGTTTATTTCATACTTAAAAATAATAATTGTATTTTGAGTGTTGTATTGTTTATATATTATCTTAAATATCACAACATCCTCATGGGGGAAGCAGGACCAGTGTTAAAATTCCAGTTTTACAAAGGAATAAACACAAGTTTAGATGTTTAAAGACATCTTGGTTATGAATAGTTACAATGTCTTTTCAAACTGAAGCTCAGTCTGAGTTCTTGCTCAATGCATTTTTATTCATATTACTGATTACATGAACTACTCAATGTTATGGATTTTATCTTATTTTTCAGGGGCTCCAGAACATTTGGTGTGGGCCTCCATATTGAATATACCTATCATAACTAGTGATATCTCTAACTTCCACTATTTTGTGCTCCATTTCCCATCACACTTTACCCTATCCCACAAAATAAATGTGTGTCGAGTAAATAATGGAAACATCGAAGAAGAAATAAAATCACACGAAGAAAAGAAAATAAAGAATACTGGAGTGAAAATTAATGTTTCCCCACTGTTACATTATAGCCATTCTCTTTTGTCATTATTGCCATGTTTTTTATTTTGCTTTGATACCTTCTTCCCTTCACTCTGTACCCCAAGAAAAGAAAGTCCCAGGAGATGGTGAATATGTCTATAATGCCAGTTCTTTAGCTAGTTATTCCATGGAGAAATTATGTTACCATCTCGCTTAATTTGGGGTATAGAGGTAGAAGGAGAAAATTCTTTGCAGAAAGAAGTACCAGTGATTCAAGAGAGAGAGAGAACAGATTTTTAAAGTAAAGAGAACTTTAAATGCTACAGCGTCTTTTTTTTTCCTGTTTTGTTTTCACTAGATATATTCATCGCAAATTTTTAAAAAAATATATTATTTAAGGTTGTTTTTATTAAGCATATATTTAACAACAGATTTTCTTTCCCTTTTAATTAAACAACAAAACAATACTACTTAAATATAGAAAACATGGAACATTCCTTGTGGAGAAATAAATCATCCAATTTGCATAGATAATTTCCAATAGTAAGGTAATAGAGGACTTTGATCAGTTTTGATCAGAATGTCCCCAAATGGTGTCATGGGGAAAGCTAATCTATACAATGTTAATACAAAAGAAGTTCTTTTAGTTGACCTATATATGATGAACACTCTTTATTTCCTCTAAAAATTTCCACCTGGTGCCTACAGCATGCAATAACTTCTCTTTAATGTGTACTTGAACATTTCTTTGTCCGTTGAATTCTGAGGTTAGCAGAATTGGTTAAAATATGTGTGATGAAAAAGAGTTTTGTTCCTACAAAAACAATGTTGAATGCTTTGAAAATACTCGATAAAGGCAATCGTTAAAAGTAATTATGTTTAACTAGATGTAGCTGGAGTAACTGTAAAATATTTGTAGGAAAATAATTAAAATTTACTTGCATTCTACACTGAGAATGCTTAACAAGTATCTTTAAATTCTTATTCCACTTTGAAGAACCAGAAACTGAAAGTCTGATAATCTTCATTAGAGCATTATGTGGTACAAGAGAGGTAGTGTGATATTTTAGTGAGTAGTCATTTTTGTTAACAAAAGAAGTTTACTCAATCTTTTAAGACCGGTATATGAAGATACATTTTTAAGTGAAAACAAAATATGTAGGGTATGCATATAATAAATTACTTTTTGATTAACTGATCAATATGATCTTATTTTGTAAGATGTTTCTAAAGATTTTGCTATGAAGAATAATTTTAGAAGCCAATGTTTTCAAATAATGTGCCCCTAGCTATCAAATGAAGCACATACCTTTACTCCATATTCTTGGAGAGAGATTAAAATGACATTTTAAAATTGATATTTATAAAGGATAAAATAAACTATATGCCTCTTACTCTTTGAGGGGAGGTGATAATCATGATTTATTTATTGATAAACTAGTATTTCTTGAGCACAGAGTATATGATGGCATTATTCTAGGTTTCTGAGATTCATTAAGACAAAAAAAATCCTCAATGATGTTATAATCTGGCAGTAAACCAATTGTGATAGAAAAACAACTAGAGAAGAAAACAGCTTTCCTAATAAGGAGGAAAGAAATGGACACTTAGTATTCTCCCTGGATATTCAACCTGCATATCTCCTCAGGCTACACAAAAAGTAAATGTTCTTGAGCTTGCACTTCAGGAGAACTTTTAGTGCTATTAGGATTGAGGGGAGGTCATAGCCTCATCTCCCAAATCTTCACCACTTTGTCCTTTATAGACCCCATTATTTTCACATATAGTGTTACACTTGATTTTCCCAACTTTCTGGTAGGTTAGGGAAATAGTATTCTAACATCTCTGTTGTCATTTAGGTCTCAGCTTAAAAGACATCTATCTCTTCTGGAGGCTGCCCTGCCATCCTGTCTGGGGTAGACCTCTGGTCAAGCATGACTGGCTTTGGACATGACATGCCTATTTCCCCTATCTAATATGCTCTTTCATATGTTGTATTAATTGTCTTTCTCCTGCTACTTTTATGTAAGAGGGTGTGTGGGGGGGGACCTTGCATGCTTTCTGCCAAGCTTTATCTCCAGGGCTCTAGTATTCCCTGACCTCAGTCGGTGCTCGATAAGGTTTTACTGACAATAAAAACTAAGTTTTAGAAACAAGACTTTTTTTAACTGAAAGCTTCTCACTATATAACATGACAATGTTAACTATTCATTTTACCAAATATGTACTTTTACCAAAACCATTTTATCTTGGATTTTTTTTTTCTTCTGAGAAGTATCTTTTCAGATCATTGTTCTATATAGTATACTTTGGGAAACATACATATGTGTAAGATGGCTTGCTTATTCAATTTTATTTTTTGATCAAATCGAGAATATTTTTAACATATTATGCTAGGTGCTAAAATTACAATACTTATCTCCAAGTTAGTTATGAACTTAAATGTCAACAAATATGAATTTTTGTAAAAGAGTAGTGAAAAAGTTATATATTTCTATAGCCATCTAATTAGGCTCATATTCATTTTTAGTATTTCTTATTTACTTTTGACATTACTGTAAAACATGATTTTTCTCCCTTGAGTAAAAATATTCAAATGGTATTTTCATAACATGCTTATTTGTGACCCTTTTAAAATAAATCTCACTATGAAACAAGCAAAAGTCGTGATCTTATAGCTCTATCTGAAATCTTTCAGAAAGAGTATATTGATGTGGTCAAACACTTCTTACTGAAACATGTGCTTAAAATTTATTATTTTTAAGTCCACGAGAATTATTTTAATTATATTTTGCTTCTAGACTTTTAAAAAATAATATTATAACTTATTAGAAAGAAATGTGTTTACCCAATCTGCATGTAAATGTCAGCTTTTAAGGATGTTGGCTGCCTTACTGTATGATGAAATACTGAATCAAGTGTGGAGTTGTATTGAATTCCAATTAGAACTCATCTAAAATATTTTCCAGTTTGAGCAGCTATTTGAGAATATTTCATCCACAGTGTATTTCACTGGGACAAGTTAGTGTGAGAAGTATTTGACAGGGTAACAGAGGATCATAGCAGTGTATAGTGTCATCTTAAGAATCACACTGCTTTGTTTTGAATTACAACTTTTCTACTAATTGTGGCTTTGGACAAATTGCTTACTCTTTGTGCCTGTTCCCTGATTAGTAAAGTTGGGATAATAATAATGCATGTTTTATAGAGTTGTTATGAGGATTTATTTACATTTATATTTAATTATATAAAACTTATGAATTACTTAAAACTGTGCCTGGCTCACAGTACATGCTTAGTAAATATTGTAAATTATTACGTGCTGTTTGTTAATCGTAGTTCATAGGATTTGATGGGTGAGAAGAAAGTTTTGTTCCGATATGTTCTTCATACCAATTAGACTTACCAGTAGATAATCAAATCTTGGTTTTAAATGAAACCAAGGGAAGATAGATGTCCTTATAATGTATAAACACCCTTTGGGGAAAGTACAGTTTTTAAGCCCTCAGGTTTCAAAGTCAGAACAATGTTGATTCTTTTACGTCCTAGCTGTTGTGTGTTCAGGCAGTTTACTTAACCTTTGAAAGCCATGGTTTTGTTATCTATATAAAGGGGATGAATCCATGCTTCATAGAGTTGCTATGAGGATCAAAAGAGGAAATTTACATAAAGCACTTAGTGCATTGCAGGATATAGTAAGTGATTGATAGGTTTGTGTTATTGCTGTTAATGTTGGTTTAACTTTATTGTATAGCTAATTGTTTCAGAAAATCACTTTATTTTTATTTTTATTTTTTTTAAGATTTTATTTATTTATTTGAGAGAGAGAATGAGAGAGAGAGCATGAAAGGGGGGAGGGTCAGAGGGCGAAGCAGACTCCCTGCTGAGCAGGGAGCCGGATGCAGGACTAGATCCTGGGACTCTAGGATCACGACCTGAGCCGAAGGTAGTCGCTTAACCAACTGAGCCACCCAGGCGCCCCAGAAAATCACTTTAAATGAAAAAGAAATCTACAAACACAAAAATCATATGGTAAAAATCAGAATTACTACTGAGAACTGAGGAATAAGAACAATATAAGGGGTGAGCGATAACAGAAGATAAACTTTGCCTGCATTGCAGTTTTGCCTAAGACAAAACTACGTACAAGAATAGTTTTATTTGTACCTCATTGTTGTCAATGAACATTTATTAGGATTGCCTATGTTCGTGCTCTTGTAAGGATCCATTGAATAGAGAAGATCCTTACTGTTTAGGATGTATTCTTTCTATATATGAACTCTCTTCTTATGTACCAGGTTTTATATGTTGGAAAACAGTACTGCGTTGCTGTGGAATAGAATAAAAATTTCACCTCTTGTTACAGATGAGATAAACTCTCCCTCTAGTTTTGAGATGTAACCTTTATGATTATGATTATTTTTTATTTTTTTTAAGATTTTATTTATTTGAGAGAGAGGGAGAGAGTGAGAGCAGGGGCAAAGGGCAGATGGAGAAGCAGATTTCCGCTGAGCAGGAAGCCCTATGCCGAGTTCCGTCCCAGGACCCTGAGATCATGACCTGACCTGAAGGCAGATGCTTAACTGACTGAGCCACCCAGGTGCCCCAAGATGTAGCCTTTAAATACTAAAATCCACTACTATTATTTAGGTGATGTCTTCATGAGCCATAATTTGTGTCTTCAGTTACTGCAAGGAGTCAGGATTTGATTGAGTGTGGACAGGAAAAAGGAGATTTGAGAAACAAATAATATATGTCAATGTATTAAAGAAGAAGAGGAGTGAAAACAGTTGTATGGAGTAGACCCTTAGGTGCTAGCTACACTCTTTTTTTTTTTTTAAGATTTTATTTATTTATTTGTCAGAGAGAAAGACAGAGAGCACAAGCAGGGGGAGAGGAGGCTCCCTGCTGAACAAGGAGCTGGATGCAGGACTCGATCCCAGGACCCTGGGATCATGACCTGAGCCAAAGGCAGCCACTTAACTGACTGAGCCACCCAGGCGTCCCTAGACTCATACTCTCTTTATCCTTATCTGTTAAACATTTCTTTAGGAAGCTGACTGCTTCCCTTTATTTCCTAGGTACCTAGCACAGTGCCTTAATTAAGTTTACTGTATCGAGATGAATTGAATTGCTATCCATGGCTCCTTGTTTTTAATGTAATTTTCTAATGCTGATCTCATATACATGGTAAATGCTGACATAGTCTCACTGAAACTTTGGCTTGATTAGGCTTAGTCACCTAGCTATTTATTTGTTCTTGTCATAGTTCAGATTACATGATACAGACAGGAATTAACAAAAGCAAATTAAAAATATATTAAAAAATAAAATCTAAAATATATATATAAAGATAAAAAGCTTACAAGTCAGCAAAAAAAATTACCATACTTTATATTGTTAAACACTTTTTAGGCAACTCCCATTGCTTACTCTCCTTGTGATCCTCAGAAAGGCTCAATGACTGGAGAATTGTAAAAGAGATAAAATAACCAAGGTCACGTAGCTATTTAGAAAACAACCTAAATGAGCTATCCTGGCTGCTAATCTATTGTTCTCATGAAACTAAAAATGTGACAGGTGAATTTTAGGATGCAAAAATATGTTAGTGCTTTTGGAATTTATTATATTAGATTATTTTGTACTTACAGGATTTTCTCAGTACTCATTATCCTTTGTAAAGTTGAGTTGCAAAATAAGAATCTACATTCTATATATTTGCATCATGTTCATTACAAACTTATATTACATATAATAATTCAGTCATAATGCCCTATGGGACTCATGGTAATGGCTAATTTTATTTCATAAATGCCTATAGCATATCTATATATAATTAATCTTTCTTCTGGAGCCATACTTGCTCTGGATAATTTTAATAAAACCAGAGGACCATGGGATGGGGGTGAGCAGATATTCAAACACGCACACGGCCATCATATAACTCTGAAAACCCGTTGTAGAGTTTCTCAATCTTGACATTATTATTATTCTGGGCTACTTAGTTAATTCTTTGTTGTGGGGGATGTCCTATGCATTGAGGATTTGTAGCAGTATCCTTGGCCTCTATCCATTTGACACCAGTAGCACCCAAACCCCTGAGTTATGACAACCAAAAAGGTCTCCATGTATTGTCAAATGTCCCCTGGTAGGCAAAATCATCTCTGGTTGAGAACCACTGAGTCATAGCCCACTGACCCTTGATTCATTGACCCAGGGTTAAGGAAACCTGCATGAATGGAGATTTGAGAATGGCTGGGAATATTAGGAGATAGCTGTTTGTGGTCTTTTGTCATTCTTCCCTCAGGATCCTTCACACTTTTTAACCTCATCTTTACCATAAAACAGTGACAAAAACTTTTTCTAAATTAGAGAATTTTAAACATCGTCACTCTGAAAAAAAGAGTTCAGTGATTTGTCTGGGAAAATGATTCCTAAATAAGTGACATTTAGATTTTCATTCTGTATTCTTTACAAATATAGGATATCTAGTCTTCACCAGCTTTGGTTCCAAAGAAAGAATGATCAGGCACCTGCTGTGGCCTCAGATTACAGTTAACGTCTCTGGACTAAGGACATAAAATAGGGCCCCAAAACAGATGTGCATCCCCAAACCAGTGAGTAAGAAAGAGATATTTCAGCAGATGTTTTGTTGACGTGAATATTAGGTTGCCTTCCACTTTTTACCTTTCAATTTATTCCTGAGAGAAAAAATTGCTACTTAAAAAGAAAAAAAGTATGTGAATATAAATAAGTCTCAAAATATATGGAGGAGGGACATAGAATATTGGGTACATAGATTAATATAGCAGCACATATGTATTTGTGTCAATATTTCTATAAAAACAGTGATGATAGTAACAGCTCTCCTTTATTAAGTGCTTACGATTTGCCAGGAACTCTGTAAATCAACTTACACATATATTTATTTTATCATTCAATACTTACTCAACCTTGTAAAGTAAAATGTTATTATGAGCCATTAGCTGTTTAGCTAAAGAAAATACACCTAAAGGAATTAAACCACAGACTTAATTTGGGTTTAAATCAGGGTTTGACCTACTCTAGAACATATTCAGTTAACTATTCCAAATCATGGATTTTGTATGCACATTCCATTTTTGTTTATTTATCCTTTAATATAGATTCAAATTTCAGAGTTAAGCTCTATTATTTCTCAATCAGGTAAATAAAATTTGATTAAAAACAGTAAATAAAACTAAAAAATTTACTTATGCACAGAATATATATTCTAGTTTTTACATAAATTTTAGCTCATTAATTTTCTTCTCCGTCTGTGAACTGCAGTAATGAAATAGATGTTAGGAAACAAATTATCTTTGATATGTATAAAGTAATGAAGTTACATGGTTAGAGTAATTATAATTCATAATTCAATTTCAATTTCAAATATGTATTTTCTACCTCCTCTTCAATTTAAGCCAGATAAAGTAGATAAACAAAAAGCACATTCTTCTTTTCTGTTATGAGTGGGGTAAAGGGAAATGATCTGGCCAGCTGGTGCAGAGTTAAAATTTACAGTAAATGGCAGTGAAAACAGACTTGTTTGGAATCTCCAGCTGGATGAGCATTGTGTCAACACTTTTGTGATATTTCTTGATGATATCGTGTTAGTCTGAAGAGCACTTAGCAGACACTAATTATTATCTGGTGAACACTCTTCAGATGAAAAGGTGAAAATCTATTCAGTATGTGCAATGCATGCACAATTCAATTGTTAACCTAAACTGCAAGCTACAAAGACTTAATGTTTTGGTGATAGTTTAGGTGTGAACAAAACAGTTATTGTGCATTGTTCTGTAAAATATATGTTTCCCAGTGATTGGATTCCAGTTTCTATTATTTTTATTAATGAGTCGGCCAAATAGTTTAGCTCTGCTTATTGCATTTCATGTTATTGTGCAATTACAGTATAAAAGTCAATATACAAACTTCTAGATTGCTGTTCTGTATGATTTTCAGCTATCATTTAATTTGGAGAAAAAATGAGAAATATTTACTGTATTTCCATGAAAGTTTAATGTTTTAAAATTAATATGTATTTTTGACACATCATAGTAGACATTCTTAAGTAGGGAAAATTATGTACCATACATGAGACAGAGTACATTAATGCTCAAAGTAAGTTAAGATGGTGTCCTTTTTAGGTAGTTTTTGATGATTTTTAAGATGGTGTTTTTTTTTTATTCTCAATATAATTTCATTAATTTATTCATTTAATATCTATTTGATACTTAATTTGTACCAGCTACTTAACTATTATTTCATGTTTCTGTAAATAAAATAATTGCTTTTCACAAATTTGATGTGAATTATCTATCATTCATGCTATCACAAATCATTTGTAAGTGAAATCAATTACTTCAACAGTAAACAACATTTTATTGTTAATAGTGTTTGTGTTGGATTAGTACAGAAGGGAAGTATTTTACTTACCTCTACTTTCTACTCAAATGTGGACTTGATCACAGATTTATTTTTCATAAGGCTTCAACTTTACTTCAGGGCATACTAATTGTGATAAAACCGAGTTGACGGACTGACAGAATGAAAGACTGAGCATTTGAGAAAAACAGAAAACCTGTGAATAATGAGAAAAAAAGCCTAAACCATAAAAATATATTAAAATTTAGTTAGAAATATATTCATTTAATTACATCTATAGAGTTGGACATGTAAATCTTCCAAGAGGCTATCTAAAGAAGTAGGAATGGTGATTAAGTTTCTGGAAAATTGCCTCAAAAGAAAATGAAAGATATGTTTTTTTAAAAAGAACAAATATGGCTTAATGGAAAGAAGAAGACAAGGCACTTTATATAAAATATCTCAACATTTTACTGGCTTTGAAACATGTTTAACCATATGTTGAATAAAATGGTTTTTCTTGATGTATACATGAAGGGTGAGCCAAGGTATCATTTTTGAAAACACAAAAGCTTTTAGAACTTGATGGCTTGAAAGGTAGCAGTGTTCCTGTTACATTCATTTCATCCAAGCTGCAAGCATTCTCTTGAGTGCCTCCTAAATACATACAATTTTATTAGGTATTGAAGGAATGTTATAAAAGTGTTGTTCATTAGGGAACAATTGATTGCAGCTGTAAGAAACACACCGATGTAGGAGTTATCAGTGTACTACATATCAAATGCAATATAAAGACAACATGTGATACTTAAATCCAGAGAAGAGAGAGTACATGTGATATAGAAATAAAAATGGGGTAGGATTTGAGGTGGACTTTGGAGTATGTATGAAATTTGCGTTAGGAGAGAATATGGGTTAGTCTTGGTTCTGTTAGAGAATGTCATCCAACTCTGCCTTGGGAAATTCATTTCTTTGGTCTTGGGAAAATCATTTGTAACCATTTAAGGTTTCAATTATTCATGTGTAAAATGATGGAGTTTTAAAAAGTCTGTCATTCAAGGCTTTCGTGTTGAATTAATCTTTCTTTTCAGCTTCAGCTAGTGTCTCTTTGCTGATTACTTTTTCTTCCAATAACTTATCCAAGTCAAGTCCCAATTTACTAAAGTTTCCATTTGAATATCATGGATTCAGTACATATTTATTATGCTTGATATTGAGTCTTTTGCCAGTATACTGATACTCAAATAATATTGCTATTGATTTCAATTAAAGACGTATTATTGGATTAATTTTTTCCTGTCTTATTTCTTTTATCTACTCAATTAGAAATGACTTTGAAATCTATTATAAATACATCATTTTCATTTCTGTTGGTAACACAGTGTTCTGGTATTTATCTTTTCCTGTGTGAACACTTACTACTTTCTGTATAGCACTTACTCTTAACTTACTTTTTCTGTCGTCATATTCTTTTCTGTAGTTGAATGGAAAAAGATCTGTACTTGGATTTGTCCCAAGATATGGCAGAAAGCATAATGTATTGAAGTGAAGATAAGTGTTGATTTATTATTTAATAGCTCTTCAGGCTTATTGTCACTCCATAGAAGTATTCTGATTCTGTGACTTGATCTCAAAGTCATTGTGTGACTTCCCTGCCTAAACTTCTGGGCATGTAGCCTAATGAGATGGAAGGATTTCCTAGAGAGCCCCCAAAGCATCCTAACATGAACTTTCAATTCCTCAAGTATTTTCAAATGAGAGAATGAAAATGGACCTATTATAGATTCTTTGTTGACAAGAGGGAAGAGATGATGGATGAGGCAGTGGAGAATTATAAGCTAATGTCTTTTTTTTTAAAAGATTTTATTTATTCATTTGCGAGAGAGAATGTGAGATAGAGAGCATGAGAGGGGGGAGGGTCAGAGGGAGAAGCAGATTCCCTGCTGAGCAGGGAGCCCAATGTGGGACTCGATCCCGGGACTTCAGGATCATGACCTGAGCCGAAGGCAGTCGCTTAACCAACTGAGCCACCCAGGCGCCCTATAACCTAATGTCTTTTTTTTTTTTTTAAAGATTTTATTTATTTATTCATGAAAGACAGAGAGAGAGAGAGGCAGAGGGAGAAGCAGGCTCCCAAGGAGCAGGGAGCCCGATGCGGGACTCGATCCCAGGACCCTGGGATCATGACCTGAGCCGAAGGCAGACGCTTAACCATCTGAGCCACCCAGGCACCCTATAACCTAACGTCTTAAACAAAAACCACTACCCAACAAATTCACTACAAATTCTGAAGCTACATTATCAGATAATTTGAAAAACCTCCACGTATTTGGGTCACTAAGAATCAGTGCTTCCAACTATATGAAACATCCCCAGTATTTATACTTATCAAACTATCGTTTGGGGTAAAAAATATCGTTTAACTAAAATCACAAACAAGCACAACAGTAACCACAGACCAAGGGGCATATGTATAGCCCTCTTGACTAGGCATCACCAATTCATTGTTTCTTAGCAATTTAATTACATTCTAGGAGGGGAGGTGAGCAGGGGATGTGCTAAATGAGTGTTGGGTATTAAGGAGGACACTTTTGTTGAGGACTGGGTATTATATGTAAGTGATGAATCACTAAATTCTACTCCTGGAACCACTATTACACTATATATTAACTAACTAGAATTTAAATAAAAATTTGAAAAAAAGTAAAAAAGAATGCATTCTAAACTTAGTTTTCACTTTGCCCTAAATATGATCATTTATAAGCAAAGGTCTGAAATAGATGGTGTGAGGTTACATTATATACTCTTAGATCCAAAAACCTATATACGATAGATCATATGAGGAAGCTATATCCGTAGACCCTCAAGTGAGCACTCATCCTGATTAATTTGAAGTGCCCAAAGAAACCATATATTAAAACCATTCTCTCTGTCTCTGTCTCATGCACACACACAGACACACATTCCGTACCCTCTCTACCAATTTTTTAAAGATAAATTAATACATAAACTGTAGAGTCCATTCCATATAGGAATTATTAAGTTACAGAACTTAGTTATCAAAGGGGAGATATCAACAAATGTGTTACAGACATGTACCAGAATTGCTAAGTGAGATTTGAGTTTGTTAAACCCAAGTCAGGGTGCTAGGATTTGGTACATTAATGTTGAAAATGGTTTTTGAGCCCTGAGAGGAACCTGACATAAAACCACAGTGGTAATAAAATTCTTGAATACATTAATTGCCTTCCTTAGATAAATCCCTAAGAGGTTAAATTGTATACATTTTTATATAAAAATCCACAAAAATACTCTGGGAAGATTGAAATAAAATGTGGTTAATGAGAAAAATGTGCTTTTATACCTAATTATTTGTATCCAAAGTAGTATGTTATCTACAAAATACCGTGCTAAGATTTTTCTAAATAAAACTCTCATCTCTGATCAATCATCTTTTTGAGGAATAATTTACTAATTTCAACTGGATTGTATTTTTTAATACAAAGGAAAACAGTTTTGAAGAAATATTGTAAGAAAATTATTTCGTTTTAAAGATATAATTAAATCTCTCAAGATAGTGTGTATTTTTGTTTGTCCTTTTTCTTTGTCCTTTACTTTTGTGTCTTTTTGAATATATATCCTTTTGTGAAGTAAATATTTTGTGATTATTATCTATTATCTATTAATCTATTTTTATCGATCAGTAGATTGCTAACTAATATTTATGACAAATATAATCCATAGAAAGAATAAGATCTACATAATGCATAAAACCTCTATTGTTCAAAATAATCCTTTGCTTCAAAAAATCAATGTAAAACTTATAAAGAAAAGTTACAGTGGTCAGCAAAACATAATATGCCTTTTTAAAGATATAGTACAACCTATCAAGGTATAATATGGTCTTAGTCTTCTCTTTCTTACACATATTCACAAGAGAATTTCTAGTAAGTAGGAGTCAATTTTAAGGTCCCATTACTCTTTCCACACATTTTCTATTTTGCCAGAGGATCTCACATAAGTATAAGAAATCCTCTGGTGAATTCGGCTGGGGTTCCCTACAAGAAAAGAATTCTTGAGTTCATAAATCTTTCAGTCCCTTCAATTTATCTGGAGAGTTATGGATAGCATGCTGGGTAGCAGTACATGGAGCAGATCATCTTGAAAAATAATACTATCTCCATAATGGGGAGGTTGCAATTTCCCAGTGGGAGGGAGCTGTTTAGGCTGTATAGATATGGCCCTATTGCAGATTGCTGTTGGCAGAGAGAATCACATTCTTCTTGGTTTCCATTTTTGCTTTGAATGTATTTTGGTGGCTGAGACTTTAATTAACTATGTCAAAAAGAGTACATGTAATCACTATAAAAGTTCTGATAAAAATGGACAAAAGAAAAGAATTTCACAGTTAAATATATCATTCTCTTATTAAAGCTCTCTAATGTGTAAAGGTACTACAGGATTCTAAGATTACTAGAGAATATTTTATGTTACATAAGTTGTATCTTTAGACACAGTGGCAACCAAGAAAATAGATAGTCTTCATTTACTTGTTTTCCATACTTCTTTTAGATTTGATTATTATTTGAAGGTAGGGGCTTGTATTTCATTATCTCTAATTAAACAAAATAGCAGCTACAATTCCAGTCATTTTTTTCTAACAAATTATCATTTCCCTTTTGTCTGAATGTCATAATATGCATGTATATGTAAAGACTAAAAATAATTTTCTTCTTACTAATTAGAGGGAAAGGTAATTAGTTACAGTTCAAAGGTAGTGAATTAGTCAGGGTTCTCCAGAGAAATAGAATCTATGTATATAGCCTATATGTGTGTATTTCCTGTGTGTGTATGTATGTATGTATCTGTTGAGAGAGACAGATTGATTTATTTTAAGGAATACTCTTAAGGAGCTGTGAGGGTTGGCAAGTCAGAAATTTGTAGTGCACGCTGGTGGACTGGAGACTTAGGTAGGGTTTGTATGTTACAGTCTTGAGGAGAATTCTTTCTTCTTTGAGAAACCTCAGTCTTTGCTCCTGATGCCTTCAACAGATTGGACGAGGCCCACCCAAATTATGGAGAATAATCTGCTTTCCTCAAAATCTACTTATTTAAATGTTAATCACACCTGAAAAGTGCCTTCACAGAAAAATCCAGACTGGTGTTTGATCAAACAGCTGGGCACCATAGCCTAGCCAAACTGACATATAAAATTAATGAATATAGGTAGTAAAATGCAAGTTTTTATCATCTCTAATATATTTTTAAAGATTTCATTTATTATTTATTTATTTATTTATTTATTTGCGAGAGAGAGCGAGAGAGAGCATGCACCAGAGGCGGGGGGTAGGGAGAGGGAGAAGCAGACTCCCTGCTGAGTGGGGACCCTGATGCAGGGCTTCATCACAGGACCCTGAGATCATGACCCGAGCCAAAGGCAGATGCTTAACCAACTGAGCCACCCAGGCACCCCTTATCTCTGATATTAATATAGATTTCCCAAATGGCCTGAAAAGGGGCAAGCAAAGGTAACTTTTTTTAACCGAAGTATAGTTATCATACAATGTTATATTAGTTTCAGGTGTACAACATAGTCAACAATTCAATACATTATGCAGTGTTCACCTCAATAAGTGGAGTTACCATCTGCCACCATACAACATTATTACAATATTATTGACTATATTCCCTACTGTATACTTTTCATTCTCATGACTTATTTATTTTATAATGGGAAGTTTGTTGCTCTTAATCTCCTTCACCTGTTTCATCCATCTTCCTACCCCTCTTCCCTCAAGCAACCACCAGTTTGTTCACTGTGTTTATGCGTTAGTTTCTGTTTGTTTGTTGGTTCACTTTATTTTGTTTTTAAGATTTCACATATAAGTGCAATGATAAGATACTTGTCTTTCTCTTTCTGACTTATTTCACTCAACATAATACCCTTTAGGTACATCCATGTTGTCACAAATGGTAAGATTTTATTCTTTTTTTATGGCTGAGTAATATTCCTTTGTAAATATACCACATCTTTATCCATTTATCTATTGATGAGTATTTAGGTTGCTTCCATATTTTGGCTATTGCAAATAATGCTGCAATAAACATAGGGGTGCATATTTTTTCAATTTCTTTCTTTCTTTCTTTCTTTCTTTCTTTCTTTCTTTCTTTCTTTCTTTCTTTCTTTCTTTAAGTTTTCATTTTCTTTGGGTAAAAACCCACTAATGGAATTACTGGATTATATGGTATTTCTATTTTTAATTTTTTGAGGAACCTCCATACTGTTTTCCATAGTGGCTGCACCAATTTACATTCCTACCAACAGTGCACAAGGGATATCTTTTTTCCATATCCTCACCAACACTATTAATTTTTATCTTTTTGATACCAGCCATTCTGACAAGTGTGAGGTGATAGCTCAGTGGTTTTGATTTGTGATTCCCTGATGATGAGTGATATTGAGCATCTTTTCATTTGTCTTGTGGTCATCTGTATTTCTTCTTTGGAAAAATGTCTATTCAGGTCCTCAGCCCATTTTTTAATTGTATTTCTTATTTTTGTTTTTCGTTTGTTTTGCTGCTGAGTTTTATGAGTTGCTTTTATATTTTAGATATTAACCCCTTATTGGATATGTCATTTGCAAATATCTTCTCCCATTCAGTAGAATGCCTTTTTGTTTTATTGATGCAAAAGCTTTTTAGTTTGATGTAGTCCCAATAGTTTATACTTGCTTTTGTTTCCTTGTCTGAGGAGACATAGCCAGAAAAATGTTGCTAATGGAATGAAAAGGGGTAGATGGAGATAATTTTTATAGATTTAAATAAAATTAATAGATATTATCAACAGATACAGTATATAAGCTTGTATGGATCTTGATTTCTACAAAACAGGTGTGTATACATGCATTTCAAAGAACTTGAAGAAATTTGAATATGAACTGAGTCTTACCAATTTTTTCGTATTTATATTTGTCATCATATTTAGTATTTCATCTACAGAAAGTCTTTACATTTTACATATTTCTAAAAATTAATGCGTTGGGATATTAATCAAATATGACTAAACACCAACAATATTCTCAGAAGTTTTGATTTTTTAGTGTTTCAATAAAAATATTATTTAATCAGTATAGAAAAGTATGACTTATTAAAATAACAATAACTTATCTGTTATATACAGTTAATATAGTTCTGCATATTATTCAAAATGTCTAAAAGTAATCTATAAAAGATATGTTAACACAAAACCCATATATATAATCTATACATAATTATATATAATAAATATATATTAAATAGAAACTGATTTCTGGCTATTTTTGCCCTAATATGTTAATCTTTTAAGACAAAAAATAGCTTAATTCTTTTAGGAAGAAAAATAAAAATTCCTTTCCGTGAGTTTATTTCCTGTGTTTATGCATTTATGCCTTGAATAAATAGTCAAGAGTAACATCACAGCACATGAAGGGAATTTTATATATATGTAATATGCAGTATTTAAGTTAAAATATTCTTTGGTATGATATATGCAACATATAATCTACAACACACAATGTATATTATATATTTGATATGTGTTTAAAATATGATTCTAGTTCTATTCAGAGTCACTATTTAATCAATGAATCTTTCATGATGAGTTTAAATAATAGACCAGTCACTCATTCATTTATTGAACAGTTTTTTTTTTTTTTTTTTGTCCAGAGAAATGTGAACATTTCTCAGGAATATTTTTAAGAAAGCCCATTAAATGTTTTACAAATAATACATGGATATACTTTAAAATAAAAATTGCTTAAAGTCACTAAAATTTCTTATTGCTATATAAACATTCTTATGTGCTTTCCTTGGGAAGATGAAAATTTCTGAGACACTTATTAGGAACTTTTATTTATTCCTTTTTTTTATTTTTAAGTATAGAGTCAGGAACAATATAAGCTCTCTAGTAACAACAAGCTCTTTGACTGTTATATCAAATACTTGGTTCCATCCATGAAGCATAAATGTTTTAGATCAGTACTCTATAAAACATTCAATGGGTATTATTAATATTATCATTAATTATCATTCTTAGTTTTCTTCTCTCAAGAAATTTTGTGTATTCATCCATTTATCACATTTTAAAATTATACATATGTTTATTTAATTTATTTGTGTGAATATTTACATAATGCCAGTCTCAGCCATTAGGTTTCTATTGAGCAAGCACCATGTGTTTGGTTATCAGTGTACACTCAACACCTATCAGTATACACTCAACACCTAGCACTCAACATCTAGCATAGGGCCTAGCCCCTAAGTAAACTATAGGATATAAACTCATGAGGGAAGGAATTGTGTTTGATTTCTTTGCTGCTGTATTTTGGGCACTTAGGCATCTGATACAAAACATGCAGTAGACATCTAGCATAGGGCCTAGCCCCTAAGTATACTTTCAATTACTCTTATTCCAATTAAATTTATAAATGGGCTATGCATATTTTGTAGATTTATAGAGCAAAGACAAGAGGAGTAAATTAATGACATAAATAGAACTAGGAAGTAGAAGAGATTGCATTCTTATATGTTTGGCTGCAAAGTTTATAAATTTTTGCACCATCTCCTGCTGCCTTTTTCAGTGTTTAGCCAAAGATTTTATTAACAATGAATACATGGGATGAAAAATTTTACAGTTCGTTACAGGGCGAATGATTTTGAAGATATGCCTGTAAAAGATTTACACTTGTTAAATAGAAGAGCAAGAGAAAAGCTAATTTTGTTTAGACTATACATGATAATGCTTTCAGCAGGTGTCTATATTTGCTTAAGACCTCTAATATCTGCTTCCTAACTGTTTTTCTTGCTACTGCTCCCCTCCTCCGGCCCTCTAACAAGTCTTTTCTCAACACAGCAGTAAAATGTTGAACAATTCTTCTTAAATGCTTAAGTCAGAAAATGTCAGTCTTCTGCTCATAATCTTAGTTACTTCCCATGTCATCAGAAGTAAAATCCAAAGACCATCAAATTGCTAACAAGGCCCTGTATAATCTGACTGCCCACAGGTTCTTTGATTTCAGCTCCTACTGCTCTTTGTCTTATTTTTGCTATCTCAATCATGCCCCTGCCTCAGGACCTTTGTGCATGTTACCTAATATTTGAAACATTGTTTCCCTAGTCAAACGCATGGCTTGCTTCCTTACTTTCTTTTGGTTTCTAATCAAGGGTCATCTTAGGCTTTTCTGACAAGTGTTTATCATCACTTGATATACTGTATTTTTATAATTATTTATTTACTGTTGGATATAGGATATAAACTCATGAGGGAAGGAATTGTGTTTGATTGCTGCTGTATTTTGGGCACTTAGGCATCTGGTACAAAACATGCAGTAGACATCTCTTGAAGAAGTGAATGGATATTTGAGAGAGTTTAATAGGTGTGCTCTCTTCATTCCTTCAGATACTTCAAACTGTATTCCTCATAGTAAATTAGAACATCGGAATTCAAAGCATTTGGGGTGTTTGAGCTTAATTACCGACAGAAATATAAACATTCACTGAAACTCAGTTTAATGTGTAACTTTTACACCTAATAAGGTGTTATGTCTTGGAAACACCCAAATTTCTATCCCCACTCAGTCTCTTACTGTTTGACAATGAGCAAGTTACCTAAACTTGCTAACTCTCTTTTTTCAAAAATAAACTAATACTAAAAATATTCTCAGTACCCTATCTTATCCAGTTAGTCAACAAAGAATATTTATTACAATACTACTACATGGCCAGGCACTAAAATGCTATTTCATAGAACTGTCTTATAGAAAAATATGCAAAGTACTTGGTCCAGAGTAAGATCTCAGTAATCAAAAATTATTTGTATTTGCAAAGAGTCAAAGACAATGTAGACTATAATTTAATGTTCAAGTCTAGCTATTATTTCGTATCAAGGGTCTAGTGACATCTGCTGCATCTTTCTCTCACCTGAGGCAGAGGGGGTATGGAGTAGTGACTAAGATCAAGACCTCTGAAGTGGGACTAGTCAGTTTGTATCTGACTCCTGAACCCACTGAATGAGTAATCTGAGGCAAGTGTTTTGTTAATTTTTTTTTAACTTCTATATCTTCATTTTTTTTTTATAGTGGAGATGAAGAAAGTAACACCTATATCATTTCATGCCATGAGGATTAAATGAATCAATAAAAATAAAGTACTTAGAAGAGTGCCCAGCTGAAAAAAGCATTCTTTGTTAGCTGTTATCTGCCCTATATTTTATTGCATTTCATTTCTGCTCTTATACAATGCATCAAGTCTTTTGAAAGTAGATAGTTTGTAAATCTAAGACAAAAGATAAAAATTGAGATAGTTCACATTAGTGATATTTGATGAAATTCTCATCAAATGCTTTATACTTTTAATCTGAGTTTTGCCAATATATATAATGAAAATATTTTCCTATTTTCTATTATTATAGTGTATCTTTATTGTGTTGGCACTCACACTACTGTTGTGTTGTGTATTAAACCAAACTGGCAGTGAATGTGGAGAGTCCTTTTAATTTCATTTTGTCACTCAGCACACATAGAATTAATTTAGAGTTGCTTTTAGATTAATGTAATATTTACTTAGCAGTCTATCTATTTATCTATCTATTTATTTATTTATTTTTATTTATGGGTGGGGAAGGGGCTGAGAGAGGGAGAGAGAGAGAATCCCAAGCAGGTAGCACAGGGCCAACAGTGGGGCTTGATCTCACAATACTGAGATCATGACCTGAGGAGAAATCAAGAGTTGGACGTTTAACTGACTGAGCCACCCAGGTGCCCTTACTTAGCAGTTTTGTTAAAATGAAATGTGACCATTCCCATGTGAGGTCAAACACGGTGATGCTCTTCTTGTTTTTGCCCTCATACTGTAAACAAGTATCCTTTTTGCAGTCTAGTTAGGGCCACAGGTTTCACCTTTTCTTTTTTTCTTGCTTTTTGTTTATGATTTCACTGTTTAAAATGGCCCCCAACCATAATGCTAAAGTACTGTCTAGTGTTCCTGAGTACAAAATGCTATGATGTGTCTTATGGAGAAATATACGTGTTAGCTAAGTTTCATTCAGGCATGAGTTAGAGTGCTGTTGGCTGTGAGGTCAATGAGTTAATGAAACCTTAACTCTAGTTAAGGCCGTGAGTGTCAACGTCTTAAAATGTTAAAGGATCTTTAAACAGAAACCTATACAAAACAAGGTTACATATTGATTAGGTGATGCAAATATTGTGACTAGCATCTCCCAGGAATCTAATGTTGCATTTCCCCTAAGAGCAGTTGTTCAGTATTTGCTGATTCAGTGGTTGCAGCAACTTAATAGAATATAACTACTGAGAATAATACGAATTGACTGTATTTACAATTCCCAGCTGGTAACTTTGGCATTGTGATGGGAAATGCATAGACAAACAGTGTTTTTCTTTCATGCATATGTGTGTGTGTGTGTGTGTGTGTGTGTGTGTGTGTATTAAGGAAAATTGAAAATGTGTATGATTTCATATTTTGGGGCAGAAAACTTCTGAATCATGTGTCATGCTATGTGAAGTAGATAGAACAGGTTTACAAAATCTAACAGATCTAAAATTTCTCAGTCTCTTGGATAGTGAAAATAAGATGGGTTATGTCAGAGAAAGAACGATCTAAAAGGTGTACATCTTAAAATTAATAACCAAAAATCTAAGGCATTTGTAGCAGCCTAGATGCAGTAATCCTCTCTTGCATCCTGGAATATGTACTTTGAATATGACTAAATAAGGATTTCACATATATATGGGAAGAAAAGTTCTCTACCACATATTACGAAAACAAAACAAAACAAGAATGTTGAATAAAGTAAATTATTAATGACACATAGAATTAACTTGGGATCAAGGACTAAATATGGTGTACTGGAAAATCAGATTAAGATGCTATACTTAGATAATTCTGAAAGGATAAATCTAGCTTTCTCTATAAATCTCCTATTAACCTAAAACAAAGAGAATTTAATTTCCAATTCAAATTTAAATTAAAAACCTTGATCAAGAATATACTAATAGCACAATGGTATTTATCCAGACTTCCAACATACAGAAATTAATATACTTATTTTTAGAAATAATTTGAATTGGCATAAACAGCACTATAAGTAATGCAATATTTGTGATTCTTAATGCATATAATTAGATATTGAGAGATAATATAGTGTATGTTATTCAGTAAATTTACACATATAACAGATCTCATTTTTCCACATTATTTAATTATGGTCAAATTGTGGTTTTTGTTTATGTATTACTTATAAGGAAAATAACTTTTTAAAATTTACTTAAGAAATGTAACTAGTATTAAAAATGCCTGGATAGTAACATGGGAATGTAACTATAAGACTCTGCTTCCAAGTCCAATGGTGAAAACAGGCACATGCACCATTCCTGAAATTCCAGATTATTTGTTATTTCATCCTCATAACCACCATATGATATAGATTCTATTTTCTCCCACTAAATTAAAGTTTATCCATATACTTATCTAAGAGACTTATCCTTCTAAAGAATTAAAGTAACCCTTTTCAGTTTAGTGTTTGTAAGGATAGGTTTAGTGATTTTAACTGAGGTAGAAGTGTAACTTTTTGGTGTACAAATGATTTGATTTGATTTATATGATCTATCTTGATTAATACAATTAAAGCATTCTATATAATTGTAAATATAATCAGAGTCATACTTAAATATAGAACATATTGAAAATTATTTTAAGATACATAAATAATGAAAAAAGGAAAATTTTACTTATTCATTTTTAATGTATACTTAATTTATATCTTAATACATTTATCTCTTATAATGGCAAGATTAATATGAGTATAATTAACATTACTTTTGGCAATCATATTACATAATGGTTTTCAAATACATTATTAATATAAAGCTATCCTTTGTCTTTCTAGAAATATATTATCTTACTTTATAGAAGCATAACATACCCTGGGAAATTAATAACAATATGCTATAGGAATATTTACATAAATATTTCATTTGCCTCCAGGCAGAGTTAGTGCCCCCTTCCTGTGTAGCTATAATGCTATAGTCATGTAGGGCATGATATAAATAAGAGTTTGAATCTCAGCTTTATCATTTACTAATTTAGTAACCTTGGGCAATACAATTAGCCTATGTGTGCTTTGATTTATTTTCATCAGACAAATGGAAATAAAGTATTTCATAGCTTTTTGGTGAGGATTAAATTAAATAGTACGTTTATAATCTATTAAGGCAGTCTGGCATATAAGTACCTGATAAGTGTTAGCAATTATTATTAAGATGATTATATTTTATATACAGAATCATGAGCAAATTATTAGCTCCTGGTAGTAGAAACTAGTAAACCCAACAGAGGTTCAGTAAAGAGCTGGTGAATGAATGAATGAAAGCTCTTACTTGTCATACCGACCTAAAATCAGTCAAGAGATATTTACTAAGTAACTATGTGTCCTTGAGCACTAAAAGCTAGAAACAACAGATCTGATCTCTGCCATCATGGTACTTAATATCTAATTGTAAAAATAAAGTGAAATATATACATGCATATGCATATATTTATATTTAAAATCTATTACATTTGTGGTATTTGACTATTAATCAATGCTTTGTACTTTAATTTTTTCCCATTATGGAACAAATTTTAGTACTTCAATTCATTATACTGCAACCAGAAACATGTAGAAACTTCTTGTTTTTAAAGGAATAATAGTCAAGAGGATGATTACTTAAGTTGTAATTCACTTTAAACAATAAATGCATGGCCTATCAAGAATAATAATTTAGGGTGCCTGGGTGGCTCAGATGGTTGGGCGTCTGCCCTCAGCTCAGGTCATGATCCCAGGGTCCTGGGATCGAGTCCCACATCGGGCTCCCTGCTCCTTGGGGGCCTGCTTCTCTGTCTCTCATGAATAAATAAATAAAATCTTAAAAAAAAAAACCAATATTAAAAAAAAAAAAAAAGAATAATAATTTAGCATCAATTATATTGTATGATGATGACACCATAAGTTACCATTATTTTATTTGTCAGCACCTTGATATTAATGTTTTAAATTATAAGCCAGGTCATTACCCCTCCCATTCTCCTTTAATAGTCACGTTGCTGGAAGGTGACATCATTGCCTCTGGAGGACTGACATTCCCACGTACTGCTTGGATTATGGTCCCTGAAATTTCATGTCCTTGTAGAGACTATTTTTTTAAAATTCTATCAGCCTAACACATAGCAGGTAATAAGCAAATATTTACTGAACCAATTTGGTATAGATACTTAGCATGGTATCTGTAAAATTAAGTAAAATTAAGGGGTTTTTAGAATTTGGCATGTGTTTAAATGGTCATTTATCCAATTATATTTTAACTGTTTTCTTTTTTTTTATTAATTTTTTTATTGTTATGTTAATCACCATATATTACATCATTAGTTTTTGGTGCAGTGTTCCATGATTCATTGTTTGTTCATAACACCCAGTGCTCCATGCAGAACGTGCCCTCCTCAATACCCATCACCAGGATAACCCATCCCCCTCCCCCCCTCCCCTCTAGAACCCTCAGTTTGTTTTTCAGAGTCCATCATCTCTCATGGTTCGTCTCCCCCTCTGACATACTCCCCTTTTCTTCCTCTCCTGTTATCTTCTTCTTTTTCTTTTTTCTTAAAATATGTTGCGTTATTTGTTTCAGAAGTACAGATCTGTGATTCAACAGTCTTGCACAATTCACAGCGCTCACCGTAGCACATACCCTCTCCAATGTCTATCACCCAGCCACCCCATCCCTCCCACCCCCAACCACTCCAGTAACACTCAGTTTGTTTCCTGAGATTAAGAATTCCTCATATCAGTGAGGTCATGTGATACATGTCTTTCTCTGATTGACTTATTTCACTCAGCATAACACCCTCCAGTTCCATCCACGTCGTTGCAAATGGCAAGATCTCATTCCTTTTGATGGCTGCATAATATTCCATTGTGTATATATACCACTTCTTCTTTATCCATTCATCTGTCGATGGGCATCTTGGCTCTTTCCACAGTTTGGCTATTGTGGACATTGCTGCTATAAACATTGGGGTACACGTACCCCTTCGGGTCCCTACATTTGTATCTTTGGGGTAAATACCCAGTAGTGCAATTGCTGGATCGAACGGTAGCTCTAATTTCAACTGTTTGAGGAACCTCCATACTGTTTTCCAGAGTGGTTGCACCAGCTTGCATTCCCACCAACAGTGTAGAAGGGTTCCCCTTTCTCCACATCCCTGCCAACATCTGTTGTTCCCTGACTTGTTAATTTTAGCCATTCTGACGGGTGTGAGGTGGTATCTCATTGAGGTTTTGATTTGTATTTCCCTGATGCCGAGCGATGTTGAGCACTTTTTCATGTGCCTGTTGGCCATTTGGATGTCTTCTTTGGAGAAATGTCTGTTCATGTCTTCTGCCCATTTCTTGATTGGATTATTTGTTCTTTGGGTGTTGAGTTTGATAAGTTCTTTATAGATTTTGGATACTAGCCCTTTATCTGATATGTCATTTGCAAATATTTTCTCCCATTCTGTCGGTTGTCTTTTGGTTTTGTGGACTGTTTCTTTTGCTGTGCAAAAGCTTTTTATCTTGATGAAATTCCAATAGTTCATTTTTGCCCGGGCTTCCCGTGCCTTTGGCGATGTTTCTAGGAAGAAGTTGCTGCAGCTAAGGTCGAAAAGGTTGCTACCTGTGTTCTCCTTTAGGATTTTGATGGACTCCTGTCTCACGTTTAGGTCTTTCAACCATTTGGAGTCTATTTTTGTGTGTGGTGTAAGGAAATGGTCCAGTTTCATTCTTCTGCATGTGGCTGTCCAATTTTCCCAACACCATTTGTTGAAGAGACTGTCTTTTTGCCATTGGACATTCTTTCCTGCTTTGTCAAAAATAAGTTGACCATAGAGTTGAGGGTCCATTTCTGGGCTCTCGATTCTGTTCCATTGATCTATGTGTCTGTTTTTGTGCCAGTACCAAACTGTCTTGATGATGACAGCTTTGTAATAGAGCTGGAAGTCCGGAATTGTGATGCCACCAGCTTTGCTTTTCTTTTTCAGTATTCCTCTGGCTATTCTGGGTCTCTTCTGGTTCCATACAAATTTTAGGATTATTTGTTCCATTTCTTTGAAAAAAGTGGATGGTATTTTGATGGGGATTGCATTGAATGTGTAGATTGCTCTAGGTAGCATTGACATCTTCACAATGTTGATTCTCCCAATCCATGAGCATGGAACGTTTTTCCATTTCTTTGTGTCTTCTTCAATTTCTTTCATGAGTATTTTATAGTTTTCTGAGTACAGATCCTTTGCCTCTTTGGTTAGATTTATTCCTAGGTATCTAATGGTTTTGGGTGCAATTGTAAATGGGATAGAATCCTTGATTTGTCTCTCTTCTGTCTTGTTGTTGGTGTATAGGAATGCCACTGATTTCTGTGCATTGATTTTATATCCTGCTACTTTACTGAATTCCTGGATGATTTCTAGCAGTTTTGGGGCGGAGTCTTTTGGGTTTTCCACATACAGTATCATATCATCTGCAAAGAGTGAGAGTTTGACTTCCTCTTTGCCGATTTGGATGCCTTTGATTTCTTTTTGTTGTCTGATTGCTGTGGCTAGGACTTCTAATACTATGTTGAATAGCAGTGGTGAGAGTGGACATCCCTGCCGCGTTCCTGACCTTAGGGGAAAAGCTCTCAGTCTTTCCCCATTGAGAATGATATTTATTTTAACTGTTTTCATGTCTCCTATTGGAGTCTGAGGTTCTTTTTTTTTTTTATAAATATTTTATTTAATTTTGTTTATCTTATTTTATTTTTTTTTAAAGATTTATTTATTTATTTGAGAGAGCGAGAATGAGAGAGGGAGCACATGAGAGGGGGAGGGCCAGAGGGAGAAGCAGGCTCCTCGCCGAGCAGGGAGCCCGATGCGGGACTCGATCCGGGGACTCCGGGATCATGACCTGAGCCGAAGGCAGTTGCTCAACCAACTGAGCCACCCAGGCGCCCCTGGAGTCTGAGGTTCTTAAGGGCAGGGACGGTATCTTAGCATTGTTAATATTTGCCACAGTGCTAAAGAAATAGCTATTGGCTGATGAAGGAGGAAAGAGGAAGATGTAAGGGATTCCTCATAGTATCCTTACTGAATGGGTTGCATGACAAAGGTAGGATTTGACATTTGTCATTTGTCAGAGCAACTGGTGGAAGTTAACCAAGTACATATTACCAGACACTTTTTAAAAAAAAATATTTTATTTATTAATTTCGGTGGGGGGCACAAGCAGGGAGAGCAGGAGACAGAGAAGCAGGCTCCCCACCCATTAGGGAGCCGGATGCAGGGCTAGATTCCGGGACCCTGGGATTATGACCCGAGCCAAAGCCAGACACTTAACTGACTCAGCCACCCAGGTGCCTCAGATTATCAGACATTTAAATCATAAATAAAAACTAGGAGCACCTGGGTGGCTCAGTGGGTTGAGCATCTGACTCTTGGTTTCAGCTCCCGTCATGATCTCATGGGTCATGAGATCCAGCCCTGCGTTTGGGCTCAGTGGGAGTCAGTTTGAGATTTTCTCCCTCTCCCTCTGTCCCTCCACAAGTCGTGCACACGTACACTCTCTCTCTGTCTCTCATTCCACTCAGAAATCAGTAAATCTTTAAAAAGACCCTAACTATACTGTAGTTAGTAAGACAGGAAATGAAATATGGTGGGAGAGGGAGAAGGAAATAAACAATTACTGAGCACCTATTTCGTGACAGGTACTGTACAGGAACTTTACTAAATTATCTCATGTAATGCATACAACTCTACATAAGGAAGTTATCATTGCATATATGTATTATTTGTATGTAACTTGCCCGAGGCCATGTGACTACTGTTCATCAAAACCAAAATGAGAACACAGGATTTTAAGCCTTCCAAATTTATCTATACCAACCAGCCTTCCAATAAAATACTCTGGAAAGAACATGACATAAAATTACAGACATTTCACTTTCACACTTTTAATATTTGAAACTGAAAAATAATGCCTCATTTTGTAATTAATATCCTGGAACATATACAAATCACATTAATTTAGTCTGATTGATATTAAATATTAGATTCTGTGTTTTTTTGTTTATTTGTTTATTTTGGTGCAAAATGGTGGTTTATTAAAGCACAGGACAGGACCTGTGGGCAGAAAGAGCTGCTGCTGCAGGGTCTTGAGGAGTGGTGATTATATACTCTGGAGTTGGGGGAAGTAAGGAAAAGGGAGGTTTCAAAAGAACTTCCATATGCTAAAAGGACCCACCTACAAGATACCTGAGGCCTTGCCATTGTCAAGTTAAGGTTGTTTTCCCCTCTAGCAAGGTATTAACATTAAGATAGTTGGGAGATTCCTGGAAGAATATCACACATGTCCCACCCAGGAGACTGTGGTTTTAGAAGCCCCATTAAGTCATGGCTAATCTATAAAACCTTTCCATGCAATAGTTCACTATTTAGAGAAAGTGTGAATCCCACAGTAAACTATAAAGTCACACTTGCCTTAAATGATTTGTAATTCAGGATTTTACCATGGTTTTTCATATGCAGGTCTCATTTGTGAAAAATAAAGATATATGTTATAACTTTCTTTAAACATTCATGTATGTCTCTTATATTCTAACATACTTTTGGTACTGGTGTGACATAGGACTCTCATGAATCTATATGCTACATGAGTATTCCCAATTTTAACCTTTATAATTTATGAAAACACTTATAATTTCAAGAAAGATGATATATTAAATAAGAAATAAAATATGAATAATAAAGGTTAGAATTTTGAATTTTCTTTATTTTTTTTCTGTTTCAAGTTTTTCCTTAAATTCTAGTTAGTTAATAGATAGTGTAATATTAGTTTCAGGAGTAGAATTTAGTGATTCACCGCTTACATATAACACCCAGTGCTCATTACAACTAGTGCCCTCCTTAATACCCATCACCCATTTAACCCATCCCCCACCCACCTCCCCTCCAGCAACCCTCAGTTTGTTCTCTATAGTTAAGAATATTTTATACTTTGCCTCCTTCTTTTTTTCCCCTTCCCCTATGTTCATCTGTATTGTTTCCTAAAAAACTTTGGATATTCTGATTAATATCAGGAATGTATGTTTTATTAGAAGAATATATAGAAAAATTAGTATAGAAAATATTTTTTAACTATCCCGAGCAAACAGAAACTAGAATTATAACAAAATATTTTAACCCAGGGTTAGAATTCTCAGCTGCATAGTACACAGTGTCACTTGAATCTTAATAGCTCTTTCTTTGTAACAGAAATCTCTGTAGATTATTTTGTATACCTAACCTAAAATTATACTCTGAAATATCAGAGAAATGAAATCTTATCATATCAGAAGAGGTCTAGGCAAACTGAAAATGACTTGTTCAGACAGTCAAGGATCTCAGTGGGAGATAACCAAAAGATAAATTTGTTAATGCCCTACATTTATTTCCTTTGTCTTTTATAGCATAAAAAGCATTTTTTCAGAGATAAATAGCCCATAACCAATAATTAGTATTGAAATGATAAAAATCATAGTTTACATGTACAATATAACATACAAAGAAGAACCAATTATTGATTATTTCCAGTGACAGACTAGATATCAGTATAGGTATTTCAAAATTGTATTTTATCTGAAGTGTTCACTTTTGGGTTTTTAATCTCCATAACCTCACTCTAAAAGATTGGCCTTGGGGCGCTGAAGTGGCTCAGTTGATCTAGTGTAGGATTCTTGGTTTCAGCTCAGGCCATAATCTCATGGGTCTTGACACCCAGTCTCTTACCACGCTCCACACTTGGTGGGGAGTCTGCTTGAAGATTCTCTCCCTCTGCCCCTCCCCCCACTCATGCTCTCTCTCTCCTTCTCTCTCTCATTCTAAAATAAATAAATCTAAAAATAAATAAATTAGAGATTGGCCTTCATAAATATGTTTTGCTTAGATTATTCTCAGTTCTTAACTGTTTCAAATGTTGTGTCTCAACACATAATCTTAATTATGTTACTTCATGCGCAGAACCTAATGTGGCTTCCTATTATCAATGAAATTAGTTCACGGACTCCTCAGAACTCACTTTAATCACCTCCTCCATAATTCTTTGTTAAGTCTGTTCTAGTCTCAATAAGTAATTCTCTTTACTGTTCAAAACACTGTACTATATACTTCCTGCCTCTAGGTCTCACTTTTTTCTCCTTCCTGAAAATAATATGCTATTTTACATATGCTTTGCATTTCACATTTCACAAAATGCTTTTACAAATATGATTTTATTTCTTATCTCCTTGCTACCTTCCAATTCATCCTTCACACACCAACCTTTGCAGTCAATATTCCAGCCACAGTTTATGTTGATATACTCCTAGTACATCTTATGCTTTTCCATTTCTGCACCTTAGCTTATAATCCACTGGAACATACAGTGATACCTTTTTCCTTCCATCCTCTCCCCATGCCCTTAATATTCAATACATTCTTCTAGGCCAGAAGTTAACATGACCTCCTGTGTAAAAGTTTTCCTGATAAGGGCAGCTGTTATAAATTGCTCCTCCCTCCTCAAGACTACCTTAGCTTTTACACTTTGCTTTTAACAGGAACTGTACCTTGATGCCTATGTATATATGTGTCAGCATTTCTTTTCAATTCCTTGATGATAGAGCTATGTTACATTTCTTTATATTTCAGTATATCTGCATTATTCTGTATATAGTCATATTATAAATGCCTGTTAAAATTTGGTGAAGGGGCGCCTGGGTGGATCAATTGGTTAAGCATCTGCCTTTGGTTCAGGTCATGATCCCAGGATGCTGGGATCGAGCCTCACATTGGGCTCCCTGCTCGGCGGGAAGCCTGCTTCTCCCTCTACCTCTGTGGCTCCCCCTGCTTGTGTTCTTTCTGTCAAATAAATTAATAAAATCTTAAAAAAATAAAATGAAATTTGGTGAAAACAGACATATGATAAGATATCTTTACTTGTAACTGTCTGGATTGAGAAGTGAAAACCTAGCTGCAGAGTGAACTGGCTATTTTTCAAGACTACTCTGTACACCTTTTAATTCACTTTCATTTTCCTGCCTCTGATGTCCTTTTGCTATTTTCTTTAGAAGGGTGAAAAAGAGGCTCTGAGGAGGGTAGATATCTTCATACTAGTGTGGTAACAGGATGAAATTCATGGGAATATAAAGATGGGTAATGACCTATAATGTTTTAGTCATCTCTTTTCTCCTTGCTTCTTCCCTGCCCACCTCTAGAGAATGGAGTGTATTTTCTTTATCCTTCCAGATATACAAAAAACCCTTGATAAGAGAAAAAAAAAGGACCTATGATGCAATTGAAACTATTTTCTATTATTATTATTTTAGTTTGAGGGGTAGAATTTAGTGATTTATCAGTTGCATATAACACCCAGTGTTCTTTACATGAATATTTTCTATTAAGGGAAAAAAGTATTACTTGAAAATCTATCACAGCACACGGTTTTATAGACATTGTTTTTCACAGCTAGGCTGTAATGCAGTTAGAGCCATGGTAATGGTTGGTAACGTAACTCATTCAGCTACCTAAAGGAGATTTTTTTGTCTTACTTTCTCTCTGGAAGAAGCCAAATATCCTTACTGGAATGGATTAAAATGCAGCCCAAACACGGTTTATGTGTTTGGCTCTGCGTTAGAATTACCTTGAAAGCTTGTTAAAATATAGACTCTCAGGCCGCTCTAAGAGATCCTAGTTCAGTAGATGTGAGTGTGTCTTGTTTGTAGTGTTAAAACTGCCCATCCTTTATGTTATCCAGATTCAGGCAACTCATGGACCAGTATTTAGTAGAATCCTTCTGCATCTGTATGAATGAGGCTGTGTATTGGTGAATTATCAGAGAATCTTTCCAAATTTATAAGGCAAGACCAAATTCTTACTTTGTTTACAAAACTCTACCCTATTTATTCCTTTGTTCCTTCTATTTGCCATTCTTCCTAAAAATAAAATTAATTAAAAGGACCATCTATGTTCAGAAACCTATTGGGGATTATCTGGTATCAGCAAACCAGTTTCTAACAGTAAAGCTATAAAAATAACTTCATAGGTGCCATTTGTACCAATCAGCAATACATTTTTTAAAGTTAGGTATTCGATGCAAATGATTTTTGAAATCAATTATCATTATCATTACGCCGAAGAGAATTTTGTGAGGGAGATAAGTAACTCCCTTCTTAAAGAGCACATTTTAACTTTTGGTGTGAACTTTGCACTGCTTGCTTTGTTAGAATTAGTTTGGCAAATGATTCATGTGATACTTCCAGCAGAGAAATCTGCTAAGTATTTTACCCAATGTGGTTGCTTAAACAGTTAAATCCTCTGCAATCAGAGAACTCCCACTGAACTAGTGATTATCTGTATGATATATTCTAATGTACTGAGCAACTGTGTAAAGATCATGTGGATTGATTGTTCATTTTACTAACTTCTTAAAGGGATTGAGTGGAAAAATTACACAGTGTACTGTTCATTGTACAAAATCTGCCTTTTGATAAAAGCAGAATGTCTTAAAAGAATGTGGAATTTAGAAATGTAATTTTCATTACATGTTGGAACAGATTTTCTTATTTGGGAAAACATCTTTGAAATCAGAGGGTGAATCTAATTCTCTAAACAAATTTTAATTTACAGGCATTTTAGAATACATTAGAAACTGATCATTAGCTCTTTAAAAATGAACTTAAAAACAATAAAAAGATATATTGATTAACATAAATATAACACCAAAGTATTTAACAGGTAGTTTAAGTATATCTTCCAGATTCTAAATTCCTTTTCCCAAACTTGAACACTGCTTTTGCAATAAAGATTAGAAACTCTCAATTGGTAAATGTTATCTTTGTCAAAATATAGATCATCTGTGTTGAAAAAATATGAAATGTATTACATAATTCTGGGCTATTTTAAAAATTAAATGATAGAGTTGACTCTTGATAACAAAAAATATCATTTATAATTAAAATATTGTTTTATATGTAGGCATATCTGT
This sequence comes from Callorhinus ursinus, assembly GCF_003265705.2. Lineage (NCBI taxonomy): Eukaryota > Metazoa > Chordata > Mammalia > Carnivora > Otariidae > Callorhinus > Callorhinus ursinus. The sequence goes on from NW_027397071.1 coordinate 42,322,274, forward strand.
GTTGTGTATAAATATCTTACTGGAAGCTAAAAATATCAAAAAGACCTAATACTATAGATAATACTATAGAGTCCAATATCAACTTGCTTGACCATTACAGTAACATGGGATGATAGTACTTATGTCAGTACTCTATAGAATTTTCTACAAGTGGAGTTGGGAAGATAATTTTTGGAATGTGATGGTTTTCAATGTTTGTAGTGGTTTTCAAAATTATAAATTATTTAATGACCTACACATATGGAAATATAAGCCCAAACATTTGTTTATTAAATTAGGGATTAAATTTTATTGAACACCTGCATTATACTTGAGAAAAAGAAGAGATGTAGAGGAGGGTAGATTAAAGCTGAACATTACACACACCCTTCTTTAAATTTTTTTTTTTCTTTTTTAAATTCTGATACTGGAGACATATTAACAATAGGGTGACAGCAGTATACTCAGCAAAGTGAATTTTTGTGATAATTCCTTTACTCTGTTTTCCGTCACCCTATTTATGACCTCTCCCTTAAGAAACTAAATTGTGAGGAACAAAACTTTATTAAAATGCCACAGGATTAGACTGTGTTTCATTTTTCTCAAAGAAATATAGCTGAATGAAGACATGAAAGCTTAACCCTTCAAAAATCTCTGATCATTCCTTGGTCTGTAGGTATCTCAAGACTTCCTTTCTGATGCCTAAGGCCACTTAGTATATTTTACATGATAATAATAGCTACTGATGGAAGGTCAGCTGGGACTTTACTAATAATAATAGTAACTTTTACTTAAAGCTCTTTGTATGTGCAAGGCATCCTTCTAAGAGTATGACAGTCAATGCCTACAACCTTATCAAGTCAGGTACCGCTGTAATTGGGCTGTTGCAATGAGAAAAGTGAGACACAGAGAGGTTAAATAACTTGCCCAAGAGCACACAGTAGTGAGAAGGCAATATTCTTCTAACTCAGGCAGCTTGGCTCCATTGTCTAGAATTTTATTCACTTCTGCTCTCGTAACACTGGCTAAAATTATAGGTCCACATTCTATGAAATTCAAAATATTTTTCCAGTACTTTGTGAATTCACAGTAATGCTCTTTTTTCCCTTTCTTTCTTCTTCTTCTTTTTTTAATGCTCACTTCTGCTCATTTACAGATAGGCAATTTCTTATCCCTACCACATCAACCAGTGTTTCTTACTTGATTTCCAAAGGGAAAAATCCCCACTCATAACAAAGCATTTGTTATGGTAAAGAAGGGTCTAAATTTAGCTCAGCAAAGCAAAACACTTTGAATGTAACATAAGCATTCACATTCTCAGAATTTTTTTTAGCGCCTTCATTCCAACACAATGCTCAGCTCCTGTTGCACTTTAGATTCCCCTGTAAGGATTCCCCTACAAATTGCCCTACAGATTCCCCTATAGATTAGAGATTCCCCTATAGATTTCCCCTCCAATTTTGTAATATCATCCTGGTTTTCTCAACCCTTACCTCTTGGGAACAAAATGATTCTTGTCTCATGCAAAGCACTGTCTTCCAAACTTTTCCTTCATGGCCTTACTTTGAGATTGCACCTTTTACCTCAACTCATCTAACTTTAGGAGATTATCCCAGGGCAGCATTTCACACCCTTTGCTAAGGACTCTGGGAATAGCAGTCAGGATGATAGAATTTTAAACAACTTTCACTACCACTTATTAGGTACTCATTATGAGGCACTGTGTTTTATAACATGGCTTCTCATTCTCCTTGCTTTCCCATGAGGTAGGTATTATAATTCTCATTTTAGAGATGAAGTAACTAAGGCCCAAGAGAATTAATTCCTTTGCCCAAGGTTTCAAAACCGTTAAGTGCAACAGTACACATCCCAGCCCAGATTCTAAAGGCCAGACTCTTTCCAATGGTGTCTTCTCATTTATGTCATGAATATTCTTAAATACATTATTTAACCTAAGTATTTTGTGAGTAAATGCTTTGCATGCATATAGGTTCCAGTTTCCTCTGAAAGAGCTCAATTGGTTAGCTGTTCTGTAAAATGAGAATGGATGCCCATTTTGCCTACTCTAAAATAACAATAATTGAGTCCTCATAGCTCTTAGTACCATTTTTAAAATTACAGAAGTATGACAGAAAGGATGCTTTAATTTGTTTTCTTTCTATAGAGCTCAGAAATATAAAAGTAAATATACATGAAAAAGATAATTTAGTTTCCGAATAATTTTGTTTGCTGAACTTCAAAAGATATTATGAATGGGAATACTATCATTTTATCAAAAAAATAAAAAATAAATAACATGAAGAATATATTGTGAACATACTGGTAAATATTTATTTTTAATAATGTAAGTGATATAGTTTTTATTATTAAAGGTCAAATCAATCTCCTAATGCAACTTAAGAATTCTGAATGTATGAATTTATGTATGGAGTCAAATGTAAAATCTCCCGAGATAATTAGGAACTGAAGGTTATAACATTTGCCATTTGAGAAGATAATTATTCTCTAGATATTCAATAAAGGCTTGTGGCCTTTCAATAATTCAATAAATGCCCTGTGACACTGATGATTCAGAAGCAGGTGAATGCCCACTATGAAGTACTGGTTTTGAAGACAAAGAGGAGGGTACTTGTGTCATTTGAAAAATACAACTTTTTGATACTTAGGTTTCTGATTGATCTTTAATTTTTATAGACATTTATTCCTGATATTTTAATTTTTTAAAAAATCTATAATAGTAAAATAACATTTTGTAATATATCTACAACTTTCTAAGAACAGAGTTCCTTATAAAAAATTCACATTGTTTGTAATTATATTTTAGTGTTATGTAACATAAATACCCATTTCCACAAAAGCTTAGATACTGACTGAGCCACTAGATACTTTGAAGATTTGTTATTCTTTCACTCAAACAATATTGATGGCTATTTAGATTACAATACATTTAATACATAAATTAGTGGGTTTTTTTTTCTCCTCAACCTTACCTTCTTTGGTGTTTTATTCTACAATATACTTTTCCTTGCTAAGTCAGTTCCTCAATATATACATATATTTACATCTTAATGTAACTATAAATCCTGAAGAACTTACTTGCAAAATCATCAAACATCAGTCATTTTTAATAAAAACTGGGAGTTACCTGGATCCAATTTTATATTAGTTATTGTGAAGAGTAATTGTCCGGTCCAAGATGTGATATTTTTTTGTCTGTCATACAATAACTAACTACATGAGGTTATTTGAGATATAATCAGTCCTGAAAAAGAAATAAAAATTACTAACCAAGATAGACTATCTATTAAAACTTAGCCATAACCTTTTAGTTAAAAAAAAAAAAAATACTAGATGGCTATTAATGGCATTGAATATATGCATATTATGTAAATTTATAATGGCAAATATTAGGAATAGTCTTAGATTCTTAATTATATATTTTCCTCATATTTTAGGAATAGTCTTAGTTTTTTAAAACTTTTATTTATTTTTATTTATTTATTGGAGAGCAAGAGGGAGAGAGCACAAGCAGTGGGGAGGGACAGAGGGAGAAGCAGATTCCCTCCTGAGCAGGGAGCCTGACTTGGGACTCTATCCCAGGACCCTGGGATCATGACCTGAGCTGAAGGCAGATGCTTAACTGACAGAGCCACCCAGGCACCTAGGAATAGTCTTAGTTTCTTAATTATGTATTTTCCTTATGTTTTAGCCCTCTGTTAACTATTTCTGTTCAAAAACATAATTTGCACAGCACAGGGTATGAATACTAGGAAAATTTTTGCGAAGAATTTCTTTAATAAGGTGAATATTTCATAAGAGGTAATTTTAAATATATTAAAAATCAGTTTTTATTTTTAAGAAATGTAAATACCAACAAGATACTTTTCAAATATAGTACTAGTGCAAAATCATATTTAAATAAAATAGTTTGCTTTACATTTTAGATGTAACAATTATAAATAACTTTGTTTAAAAAGATATCCCTTGAATTTATAGCATTTAATTCTGCTCTGATGAGAAATGAAGAACAGTGTGATATGGGTAATTATTTATAGTCACTTGACTCAGATCAAGTTCTGGGTTCAGATAAAGTTCTGTCATTTACTTATGAGGGGATGGATATTTAGTATGTCACTTTTCTGGTTCTCATTCATCTGTAAATAATAATAGATAATAATAGATACTTCTACAAGGTTGTTGTGAGAATTTTATGAGGAATTTTATGGCACCTGGCAATTACAATAAAACTGAATCAGTAATTCTAACATTTGAAATTTTTCATGCTAATTTCAGGTTATCTTAATAAAAGCCCAGATATTTTCATTTTATATCATTTATCTGAACACTTTCTAAAATATATTACCTATTTTTTTTTTGGTAAGCAGAATGTATTAAAATATTTAAAAATTTTCTTGATAGAATTATTACCAAGAATAGTATTGATTCTTGTGTTTTTGCTCATAAACAATAACAGAATAGAAAATTCTTTTTTTTTATTAAGAATTTATTGGAAAGAGAGACAGATAGCGAGAGAGAGCAGGAGCAGGGAGGAGAGGGAGAAGCAGGCTCCCTGTTGAGCAGGGAGCCCCATTCGGGGCTGGAACCCAGGACTCCGGGATCATGACCTGAGCTGAAGGCAGACGCTTAATGGACTGAGCCACCCAGGCACCCCAGAACAGAAAATTCGTAAAAAGAAAAAATAATGCCATTATCATTTAAATTATAAGCAGTAGTTTTCTTGACTATGTAATGCAGATTCTGGTCTGAAGGTCTCAGCTCATATCAATGACATTTGTTTAAAAGCAGGGGCAATCATGTATTCAGTGCAGATCTGTTAGATTTCTGCTATCTAATGGAGAAACTAGGGCAATAAGATTCAGCTTTTTTTTCTTTTTTTAATTGTTATGTTAATCACCATATATTACATCATTAGTTTTTGGTGCAGTGTTCCATGATTCATTGTTTGTTCATAACACCCAGTGCTCCATGCAGAACGTGCCCTCCTCAATACCCATCACCAGGCTAACCCATCCCCCTACCCCCCTCCCCTCTAGAACCCTCAGTTTGTTTTTCAGAGTCCATCTAAGATTCAGCTTTGTAATCAAGTCTTCCAAAGTTCAGATGTCTTCATTCACTCCGATTCAAGACTATTGGGAAGATCCCAAATAAATTGGAATGTATAGTTTTAAAAACCACTGGAAAAATCGTAGTCTATAACATAAATCTTGATGTTAAATTAATAATAACAAAAACCATTCATGTCTTTGCATAATGCTGTTTACTTAGCTAATCTTTGATATATTATCTTAAACCTGAAAACAAACCATCTTTAGACAAAACTGGATGAAAATAAATTATCATGTATTTTTCAAATGTGCTCCTTAGTCTTTATCTCTCTGTATCTTTCTGTCTCTCTCTCTTTCCAGTATCAGAGGTAGCATCATTTAGCAGTTAATAGCATGAGCTCTGTAAAAAAAAAAAAAAAAAAAAAATTTAAACTCAGATTATAATACACTACCAATGTAACCATGGGCAAAGTTACTTAATTGTGTAAGCTTGTATTTATTCATACAGTGCATAAGAATAGTATGACCTAGGGCGCCTGGGTGCCTCAGTTGGTTGGGCGGCTGCCTTCGGCTCGGGTCGTGAGCCTGGAGTCCCTGGATCGAGTCCCGCATCGTGCTCCCTGCTCAGTGGGGAGTCTTCTTCTCCCTCTGACCCTCCCCCCTCTCATGTGCTCTCTCTCTCATTCTCTCTCTCTCAAATAAATAAATAAAATCTTTAAAAAAAAAGAATAGTATGACCTACCTCATGGGGAAGTTGTGAGAATTACATAAACTTTTACATGTGAAGAGCACAAAATTCAGTTTTTGCATTTCTGCATCCCCTGCATGGAACTCTTCTTGCAGATACTCAAGGCATTTCATCAGAGAGAATTTTCCTCACCCCATCTTAAATAGCATCCTCCACTTTCCCACCTCCTGTCAGTAGATCTCAAATAACCTGGCCACACATTAGAAGAAAAGGGCAGTGAATTTGACAGCTTCCCTAACCAGTTTTCCTTAGGATCATTCATATTGACATAGTTCTTAAGATAAATGTTATTAAAAAGGAAGCCTCTTTTCAAAACTTAGAAAATGTTTAATGCACACATCAATGAAAGCCTGAGTTCTTGGGGGACAGTAACTTCTGTAGTCAATCTGGTACTTAAAAGCATGTGATCGTCTTCTAATCTTTGTCAAAAATATTTTTAATTAAACCAGTTATGCACCTGTAATGTCATTTATCAGCATAATGAATTTAAACTGAAGGCCACTCTTGCTGTGAGAATGAACTGATTAACTGAAGGGTCTGCATTGGTAATAATTAGTCAGAAAAGTGCAGTGGTGCAAATCAATATCTTGGTGCTGAGATTCTCCTTGGGGAATTGAAACCATAACAAAGCTGTCAAGCTGCAGAGAGATGGGGATGTTGCTGATTTATGTTGCTAATTTATTCTCTGATACTTTTAACTTGTATACTGGATACATCAGAAAGGGGAAAAATATTTAATTTAATAAACTATATTGAAGCCTTAAGTGGTAAACTGATCACATTTTTTGAAGGGTGGGAGGAGATAATCAGAATTATTGTAATGCTGTTTTTGGGAGGTCAATGTTTAGCATATATGCACCATTTGCTACTTAGTGTTATAATTTGTATGCAAGTAATTTTGTTTTCAAATTTTTGCATTTTTAAGGAGAGATGGTATTATAAAGTAGGAAGGACCTTCATTTGGCTAATGGAATTATAGTCATTTTTATGGCCACTTACACTGCATGTTTCAGGAATGCATCATATAGAAGAGAACTACCTGTCACTCATTATAAATTTCATAGTTTGATAACTCATTTTGGAAGAGTCCATTTCTGGTAGGATTTTCAAGTCTCTTTCCTGTATTACATTTTAAGTTTTTCAGCAACCCAGTCACAGAATTTTGTGCAAGACACAATTTTTGGACCTCAGTTTGTTGATCTCTAATATTTTAAGGAGGTTGTAATTCTGCTTCAGAATTTAAATGTCACTCTCAAGGGCATCGTGGTATAAGAAAACATGTACTTGGATAACTTCAATTCACATATATGGTGATTGCTGTGTGAGAGGTAAGCCAGGGTGCTATGTGAACATGGAGGAAGGAGGGTCTCATATTTGGAGAAGACAAGGCTTCACTGAGTAGAGAGTGCCATCTCCCGTCCTGAACTTTGGGCTTATGTGCATTTGAGAATTTAGGTGGTCATTACAATTGGATTCCCTCCCTGTGATGACAGGGACAGTGGGACAGTTATGTGATAGATTGTGGAAGTTTGTGTAACTTGGAAATAGCTCTACGTTACTTTGTAATTATGTTTTATTAGGAAATAATTGTCTCTTTGAAAATAAACATTCATGATATAATATGAAAACATATTTTTAGATTTTCACTAAACAGTATGCCATTATATGAGCAATTTGTAAACTTCTGGACTGATCACATTGGTCGGTGTCTGAATATTTCATTTTCAATATTCCCTTTCTCGTAATAAAATATAGCTGGATGCTTTCTTGTAGAAAGGTGACTTAATAGTTGGTACTACTTAAAGATGTGATTATAAGTAGTAGTTCTTTTGTGAATTACATGCATGAGTCTTCACTATACCTAATTTGAAACTTTTTATTAAGGATTTTTATAAACTATATAATTTATCACCATATCAGATTCATGTGTATTTTGTTGTTGTTGTTGTTGTTGGAAAGAACAAATATAACAAAATTATCTAAGTATATGGAAAGACTGAGTCAGTTTTGGAAACGTTTTAAAAAAACTCAACAGGACAGAAATACATCTGGCTCCATAAATACTGAATGTGTCTTCATGCATTCTTGTCAGTTATACCTTGTTTTCACCATATGCTCACCCTGTTTTCTGCTCCCCCATTAAATTACCAGAATATAATGTAAACATTTATCTGAAATTTATAGCTTCAGAATTTTTATATGCCATTGACTTCTTCAACAGTGTTATCATAAAGATGCAAGGTTTATTCCTCTCCATCAGAAATATTCTTGTTTCCATGCCCTGTACCTCCAATGCTATCCCTTCCTTCCTTCTTCCCACTACTTCAGTGCCTCCCTGATTGCCTACCTCAGTTGTTTTGTCCTACACAGTCTTCTCTGTTGTTCCATAAGAGTACTTAGTACCTACAATACACCTGATGTATAGCATGGTCTCTCTTTTAAAGACTCTTCCTTTTGTACTTTTTATACAACTTTATACATCTTACTCACATTAAAATATAAGTTTCAGAAAGTAGGGGTATTTTATATTTCTTTTTATCTAGCTCATGACCAGTTCTGGTTCTCCGTCTTATATTCATGAAGTTTTGTTGTGTGGATGGATTTATCTCATCTTTTCTACTTCCATATTTATTAACTTCTACATAATTTCCATATAGACACTATTTTGATTGTCACCTCCATATTTTTTCTACTTGCTTAGACAGAAAGGTTTATAAAAATTAAATGCTCAGAAGTACTAATTAAGCATGAATATTAGTAGTGATCTGGATTATAAGAATCTCTTCAAAAACTGAACATTTGTGTCTTTAGAAATTAATCTTGGCTTCCTTTGTTGTTGAGTTTTTGATAAATTTGGTGTCCAGCTGCCCACCACCAAGCTTGGCTTCCTGAGATAATTTCCAGCCAAATGTTTTAATTTGGTCCTGTCCATTTCAGGCACCTAACCTATGAGCCATCTGCCACCCTGGATATAAGAATTACTGAGAAAAAATATTTCAAAGCCCAACATAATAGAAAGGCAAATAAAGCTTTTTCAGTTTAATTTGAACAAAAATTGGTCATTTAATAAAGTTAACAAATATTTTCAGAATAAAAGTCTCTATGCTGTGAAAGTCAAAGTTAGTATTTGTGTTACAGTTTTTTCAGAAAATTGTTTTTTCTAGAAATTAGCTTGGAGTTTTCATTATAATCTAAATTTTATTAAATCTAAGATAAAATAAAATTGTGGTCATTAAAAAGTACTCAGAACACCAAAAAGATTCTGTTTATGTGGGTTAAATCTATCAGTATTTATCATATTAGAAATTAAAATTGTGAAGCTTAAAAATATTTATTAATTAATTTACAAATAAAATCAAACATATTACATGTTAATATAAAGAGCATGTCCTTATAAAATTAACATATTTTAAAATGAGATGAAAGGCATTGTCTTACCTTCTTTATATGTCTCTTTAAAGTCTGCCTTAATAGAAAACAGCTAAATTCTCATTCTGATTTCTGCATTCAATTTGTGACACTATGATACTTGATTGCATATAGAAAGAAATCTTGCCTTGCCAATATAGATTTGAAAGAGGGTGAATATGTTAATAGCCTTTTTGGGAAATTGTGATATTCTTCTTTTATACTACACCAAAACTTGACAAGTGGTGTTTTCAAAATGACTGATTGCAAAATAGAGTATCAAACCTTATCCTTGAACTTTGTGTGCTCTGTTAATTTAAAAGCCATCAATATATCCTGCACTTTGAATATATCTTTGTCAGATAGAAATTATTGGTTTACTGAGTTGCGCACATATCCTACACTTACACTAAATAATATTAGAAAAAGAATCATATTTGTTGATATCACCACTGATATCATCCAAAAAATAATATGAGAACTGGAAAGCTCACAAGCTCATGGTAGTGGAATCAAGATGTTAGAAATGTTAATTTTTGCTGGTTTGCAAATTTTCAACCAAAACTGTCGCAACAATATTTTATTTCCAAGCACATGTGTGCCAAAAACTTTACTTTGTAAACTTTGTCCATTAGTTATTCCTTCAATTAAAATTATGTTCCATGAAAAATGTAATCCAGCTTATGTCTCAGTCACCCAAGTGCATTCTTCACAACTGATATAATTTGAAATGTAACAGAAACCCTTTCTACATACATTCCACTTCATCACTTAAAATATGAAAAAATGTGTCTTCTCAAGGTTTTATTATTCTTTTCAAAATTAGTGGCACACACTCTGTCACAGAGTTGACTATTGTTAGTTTAAGGTGTTTTACCTACCCTTTGCTTTTGCAACATTGTTGCAAATGTTAACATAGGGAAAAAGGCAAACAACTTCTCATAATTATTATGAAAATAGTTTCTACTTATGGTATAAATGAGACTCAGGGACTTCCAGGTGTCTGTGGTCCACAGTTTGAGAACTGCTACACTAAAGAATAAAAAGTAAACTTTCCTGTTACTAAATTTAGGGATGTCTTCCAAAGTCTACTGCATTCCTCGATCACCTAATCTTTAATGCATAAAAGTGAATAATAGACATAAAATATCAAATGCAACTCAGTAAGTATTAAATTTCTTTGGTTTTATTAGTACAAGGAAATGTCCTGAAATAATAATTGTCATTATTATAATTATAGCTACCATTTACTGAGTACTTATATGTGTCTGACACATAGATGAAGTACCTTGATTCCTTTTGATAATCTATCCCTTAACGGATAAGAAAACTTTAGGCAGAGAGATTAAGAAATTTGCCTTTAACTGCAGAGTCCATGCTTTCAGTACTTACTTAATAAAATGTAGAAAAAAGAAAAAGATAAATAAGAAGAAAAATAATTTTAAATCTCTTGGTATTGAAGAAGTATATATCCACAAACTTGTCTAAAAATAACAGTGCCCAATTACTCTAAAATAAGTACATCTATTTTTCATTTGATTTTTATAACTTCATAAGATAAATGCAAAAGTAAAATTTTCAAAAATTTTAGAAATGAGTATATTACTCATTACGTTGTGGGGGAGAGACAAGCAACTTACACTGTTTTTTGTTTTGTTTTGTTTGGCAAATGGATATTTTAAACTGATGAAGCACCCATTGTTTTTAAAATTCTGGCAGCATACTTTATCAAAGTAAGACAGAACTTAACTGCTTAATTTTGTATCTTGTAATCATACATATCAAATTGTTTTCTAATGGCATTGAATATAAAATAGCTATCACTTTGTAGAATATATAAGCAATTAAAATATTCTCACTAAAGAAACACTTTAAATCATTGCATAATTGTCGAAAGAAAATAATGATACATTTCTGTTTGAAACGAGGTTGCCTCAAGAGACTGATAATAGACTGTAATGAAAAAAATGTTTTCTCATTTCTGAAGTAAGCCATGTTTCAGAGGCAATGCTATTTAATTATAATCTACTTTTAAAATATGCCTATTATTTAAAAAATACCAATTCTTATCTTTCCAAAGAAGCTTTATTAGAAATTCTATTCTAGGTATTCAAGACCTTCTACATAAAAATTATATGGGAAGAAAAAATATCTGCACATTTCTGTGGAGAGCTGAAAACATGTAATTCTAGTTCATCATTTGAATGAATAAATGTAAAGTAAAACAAAATCCCATTTCTGTTCAGAGAGTTAATAACGAAATCTTATCACAATGTACCAGAAATATGTTGACATAAAACTAAAGCTATACTTGCTTTGATTTATCTGTACTTTGACACTTAAAATTATATAAAGTAATATTTGAAATTTATATCAGTGTTAAATAGTTTGCCAAGTTTTTTGTATATATATCCACTCCACTCTATTACAGCTAGATACTACATTCTTTAATGTGGAATATATGCCCAGGTGAGAGTTAAGATCTCTATTTTACAGCTGAAGAACAGAGATACCAACATTTTCCCAGATCACACAGACTCATTCTTATAATCAAATGGAATTCTCTGAAGGTACTTATGGTTTTCTTTCTTCTGATTATTATTGGATTTCCACATTTGATATAACATTATAATAAATGAAATTATTGAAAAGTATTTTTATAAAGAGGACCATTCAGTTTTCTCTCTTAAGCACATTAAATCAATAAAATAAATACTTTTATCTAAAATATATGCATATCTAAAGTTTGGTTAAAAAGTACTTAGCTATATTTTCCAATAAATTAGATTTTTTTAATCCAAGGGATTTTAATTGATAGTCATTCAATAAATATTTTTCAAGAAATGACCATGGCCAAACACTGAGCAGGATGGCATATCAAAGCCATTATATTTCAACATTTTCCCAATGACCAACTTTCCTGAACAAAGCATAAGATTAGTATTTTGTTGGACTTGGACTTCACATATTTGTAATCGCTTCTCGGCCTTTTGGCTAAGATCAAGTGTGAAATACTTATAAAATATTTGTAAAAATTCTATAAATAAGATATCAACTTAATACAGATGAATTCTTTTTTTCTTTTATAAACTAGTCAAGATGGAGCTTAACTTTATTCATTTTTTTATTGATTGAGAGAGAGAAAGAGATAGTGCGAGAGAGCATGAGCAGGGGTTTGGGGAGAGGGAGAATCAGGCTTCCTGCTGAGTGGGAAGCCCTATGCTGGCTCAATCCAGGGATCATGACCCCAGCCAAAGGCAGAAGTTTAACCGACAGAGCCACCCAGGTGCCCTGAGATGAGTTCTTAATAGGCATAGTTTATCAGTGAATTGGTTTTATGAAAATGTGTTTACTATTTCTGATTGTTTTATCCACACTCTTCTAAATCTTAATTCACCAGCTTCCTTTTTTCCATTTCTTCTGTCTGAAAAATGACTTCAATTTTTATTTTAATCAAAAGATCAAAGCTCTGTGAGAGGACATACAGTGCCCCCTGTCTTTTTACTGTTTGCTCCATCCCCATCCTGGCCCCTATCTTTTATTTTTTGGTATTTTACTCTGTAAGTGTATACTTTATTCCATATTATTTTATTATCTAATACTTGCTTTTTGAAACCGTTCGTTTTCCTTACCTACTTTACTATATAAACATGCTTAAGAAGTCCATATATTGGCTTTTAGTTTAGCTTAGTTTTGCCTTTCTCTCTTCTCAAACATACATCATCTTTTTCATTCTTTTACAGTCCTTTCTCTCAGGTATTATTTTTCATCATTGCCTTTGCTTTTTGTTTTGTTCTTGCCTTTGATTCTTCATCTTTTGGTCCTAAACATCTTCTAACAATATGTGCCTTCAGTTCCTCATGGACTTGACACTTCTAGGAATAACTAATTCCTCCTACCCTAGTATATTCCTGTAACATCTACACTGTTGAAAACGAACTCTCTTTTTAAAATATATCTCCATATGTTCTTTGTTAGTCTTTAAGATTCATTTTTCTGGTTCTTCTATCTCTCATCCCACGCCAGTCTTCTAGTGTTTGTTGTTGTTTATTTTTTGGTTTTGGTGGTGGTTGTTTTGTTCCCTTCCTGTTATAAAACTATATACATCCTCAGATCCCATCCTTAGCCTTCTTTTGGCCTTTCAGCAATTTTAGCCACTGTAAAGTTCAGTTTTATATAGAAGTTTCGGCAAATCTCTGTCTCTAGCTATAATCTTTCTGGGATACAAATGCTCAATTCCAAGAGAATGGTTTCCTGTTATCTTAAATGCAGATGCCCAAATCAGCCATCACTGTATCCTTGCTCAGTCCCAAATTACTTTGTCCTAAATGTTATTTTCCCATTCTGCCTCATAGATGCAGTATAGGAAGTATTTAAAGAAATGGATAAAGTCATATGAAGCATCATATGTAAAAGATGATGTTGGGGCTTTAATCATACTGTACTGCACTCAGGTAAGATGTCCACAGATGATTAAAAACAGTGAATTTAACATTTGCTGTTATTCAAAAAGAGGTCTTGACTTCTTTATGAATATTTAATTGCTTACTAATGACTTGAAGATTTATATTAAAACTAATATAAAACATTTCTTAAGGAAATTCACTTAAGAAAAATGCATACGAGTGCAAATTTTTCATAACTCCTAGTACTATTTATATGATATAACATTTAAACATTTTTTCTAATGAATTTATAGACATATTTGTTCAGAAATATATATACTTTTTAAATTCTTCATCTTGGCTTTTCAAATTCTGGCTGATATAAAAAATCAATTTATGTTATTTTTTGTTAATGGTTGAAATATTTTACTTATACATTGTTATATATGTTTATTTGTATATTTATAGCATATTTTGATATATATTTCCCATATAGTTATCATTTTAATAAGGAACATAAATACAGTGTTTGTGTAAATATAATGTGCATTTCATTTTAAACTTGTATGAAGCTTACATTATAACTTATGTACACATTTTTACACTTAATTCAATACATAACTCCCTAAGTACTTTGAAGTTGGTAAGAAACATATTCAGGAAAGGGCTAATGTGATATGTCCCGAGGTCTTTAAGCAACTAAAAAGGAGACAAACTCAGAAGCAATTTTTTTAAGTTCCTTGCACTGACAACAAAATAAAGATAAGTCACTTTAAAACACTAGCTGTAGTATTATGGCCCCACGGATGAAAATGAAAATGAGGTTTGATGCAATAAAATGTAACATGCCTTGTTTTCCCTCTTTTGATAGTTGTTTGACTGTGGAGACCCAGCCTCTTTGGTCTCTAACTCATTAGTCATCCCCATGTACTGAAAAAAAAAAAATCAATTTGTAGAGTGAGAACAAAGTAAAATGTTAAGGTTAGTTCATCATGAGATGTGGCCATTAAATAAGGTCAGAATTGTAAATGTAGAAAGATAGCAAGTTATGTAAATAGCAGCATCAAATTATGAGGCACTTTAACACTCCATACAAAATTAGTATCACTGGGTACTTGCGTGCAATGAACTTTAGGACACTGGTATTTCTTGAATATTCAGTGTTGCTGTTGGTTCAGATACTTTCATAAATGTTGAAGTTATTTTTGTTTTCTTCTTATAACATGCTACATTTCTCAGAAAGAGGTTTGTGCCAAGACTCTAGTATAATCATCTGGTAATAATGTGTATTTGATGCTTTTAAAAATAACATTTCCCATACACATCACAAAATTTCCTGACCTTCCTCTTTCATAGAATTGATCATGCCATCTGTGCTCACACTGTATTTAATCATACTTCTAGTATAACATTTATCACATCACACTATATTAGAGTTAGATGTATATCTCTTTGTCTTTTTCACCGAACCATGGGCCCATGAGAGTAGAGAAATCTTTCATCTCTATATCCCCAGCATCTGGCATCATATCTGACACATACTAGACATTCAGTAGGATAGTGTCTTCGTTGTTTTGATAAGCAATCAAGTAAATGAATGGAAGTACTTTTTTAATTTAATAAAAATCACCTGTTATATATCACTTATGAGTATGAAGCTTAAATTGTTTTAAAAAAAGGTAGCAAAGGATTGTGAAGGTAAAATATATTAGAAGACTAACAAGATTCAAATTCTAATTCCTGTTCAATAGAAATAAAAGTAGGCTGGAGCATGCAGTTTTAGCATTTGCTTGGTCCAGTGTTATCTTCAAGGCAATCTCTAAGGAGATGAAGGCCAGAGAATCAGTCCCTTTCTCTTCTGGCTCTTAGAGTCTTGCTGTAGGTGTCAGCCCAATCTAGTTTTTCCATATCTGGAAATTCAAGTAGGTTGTGACTGTGGAGTAAGGAGACCTGATATCAGGCTGTGTGTTGGGTAATAAATGGAGAAGTAATAGGGAGTCAAAGAAATGAGCAAAGAGTAAAAAAAAGAGAGAGGGAGGCAAGCCAAGAAACAAAACTCTTAAATTACAGAGAACAAACTGATGGTTACCAGAGGGGAGGTGGGTGAGGGGATGGGTAACATAAGTGATGGGGATTAAGGAGTGCACTTGCTGTGATGAGCACTTGTTGTATGGAAGTGTTGAATTACTATAATGCACACCTGAAAGTAATATTACACTGAATGTTAACTATCTGGAATTTAAATTAAAACTTAAAAAAAAAAAAGTCCAAGGACCTGGTCACTGCAATTTGAGTGTCGGTATTTTAACTCAAAATCAGTTTCAAATTACGTATTAACAATCTAATTTGGTAATTGTTATTTTTTTTATTTTTTTTTTTGCTAAAGAAAATTGTGTTTCTGTTTCTTCCCAGTTATGATCCTGTGAAAGGAAAATCCTCCATTTGCAGGATAAATAGAGGTTTCATATTCCAGGCACTTAGCTTTGGCTATCATTAATATAGTTTCACATTTGCTTATTGCTTTATATTATACTCCACAGGGGCATATAACTTTAATTTCAAGCATTGTTATATGACCCTACAGATCTGATGACTTGATGTAAATTTGCCATAAAAAGTTGTAGAAGGGAAACTGGAAATATTTTTTAGTGTTTCTCACAAACAGAATTGAGGGCTATAGCCTATTAACATCTTTAATTACATAATGGTCTATTATCATTTTGAAATTAAACATGAGTCTTAATTGTTTTATACATTTAAACATGACTTTAAAGTGGAAATGAGAATCTGTCTATGTATGTATGTATAAATCATATAGTTCACTGACATTGCCTGGTTATTTTTATACATTTCTTTTTTTTTTTTGTCCTTGTAACCCAAACTGGAACAATACTGGAAAGAAGTCAGCATGTAATTAGTTTGGATATATGAAAAACAGATTGCATTGTTTCACATGCTGTGAACTGTGTGTGATCCACAGTGCTGTAAAAGTGTAAAAGATAGCAAGCGTCAACAGTTTTTCTCCCTTAAATCTCAACATTGTTGACTTTTCACACATCACTACTTAAAGAACTGAAAAACACAGAGGTTTTACTGATATGATGACTATTGAATAGAATGGCTGCACTGGTTAGCATTTATTGGATTATGGCTTACTTCTTCAAAGAGTCTTTTATTCTTAAAATCAATTTTGATCTTATTTGGAACTTGTGTGCTAGAGAGGGAAAAAAGAGAAAAATGGTGAGGAAGGAGGAAATGATGAATTATTTTTCTCCTTAAATGGGGAGTTTAGAAGATCTAAAGATCATCACAAAGATCCTTTTGGATGGTCTTTTTGATTATAGTTAAGAAGATCAGTTGTGTAGTCATTTACATAATTCCAACCATCACAAATTTATCACTGTGTGACTTTGTTTTATGCAGTTTTTTAGTTCTTATCCTGACATTTCATTCAGGATAAGATCTGTTGGTAAATCTATGGTAGATCAAGCCAGAGTCATGTTAAGTTTGGATGATTTGGTGATTATGACCCTTCTAATTTTCATTTCTCATACTTTTTTATTAAAATTAGTTGTCTATTAAGATGAATTTAATTGACCTTTAAGTATCAAAAAATAGCTAGTAAATACATACATATACCCTACATTTCATTTATTCTAAGACATTCGTTCACCCTTCCCACATATTAACATCTTTGAAATCATGACACATCTCAAAATCCGTGGAAACTTATACTTGTGGTCTATCAGGAAGTAGTAATGACATAATGGCCCTTGCATGTGCATGTGCAGACCTCTTCCAAGCTATTCATATTTTTCTCATTTCACGTGACTTATGTGCATTGTGAAAAGTATAAGTGTGGTATTTATTTGCAATTTAAAACGTCTTCAACTATTGCCCTAATATGTGATGTTAAAGTGAAATTATGAGTATTATGTTCTGAAAAGACATTAAAAAAAGAGCAAAAGGTATACATTTGATATTTGTGGGACACATGTTCACTTTTGGAGGAATTAATATACTTTTTTTTCCCAAAGCTATAACCAAGTACTTTATATGATCTAACAAAAGAAGCTACAATTAATTGAAGATGTGTTGATCATTACTGAAATATTTGTAATATAATTGTCGTTTCCACACAATGTAAATGAAGGTGGTAGACATTGGCAGATCCTTTGAACTAAATGGAAGAAATTTCAAGGTATGTGGAGCTGGTATTAACCACTCATATATCAGACATAACTATTGTTAAGTCATTTTATAGTAGTATATAGGGTAAATTTTTATCACGGCTAGTTGATAAAGGAAGCATGTGTTTTACAATTAAATACAACTTAGAAATGGTGGAATATGTAAAATTCACTTTATCTGAATTAATTCCTTATTGAAAAGCTAGGTTGAAAGATTGTAACTCAGTATAGTATCTCACTCAATCCTACATTGGTGTCAAAATCCTCAGCTGCCTTTAACTTCCAAATATTTGGGGTGATTTTTAATTTTGTACTTTATATTAAATTCTTGTGTAAGTATAAGGAAGTGATGTCATTCATCACCTTTGTTTCAATTTCTGGCCAGCAATTTATCCAAATTTATCAAATTATTTTCTAAGCTGGCATGATCTACTTAACTCTTCTAGTTATTCTTTAGGCAAAGAAAATATAAAGTAGAAAAAGACAAAAGAAGAAAATGATAAACCAGAAAGTATAGTATTTATTAAGAACAGTCATATTGAGCATTCACTTTTATATCAGCAATAACTTTGGCTACAGTGATAGAAAACACTAAATAGCAGTTGTGAAACAAGATAGAAAGTGATTTTTGTCACACTTTTTTTTTTCCCCAGAGGTAGGTGGTCCAGGGCTAATGTGATATTCCCAACTATCACAGAACCAGGTTTCTTCTGCCTTGTTGGTAGGGTTTACAGTTTCCCTATCTGCAGTCACCTCATGGCTTAAGGTCCCTTCAGTTCCAATGTCACACCTTGTTCCAGCCAAAAGGAAAGAGGACGGGAAAGGAGGAAGTCAGATGCTCGCCAAAGTTCCGAAATTGTCTTTTCCTTCTCCTGCACCTCCCATGTTAAGGCCAAAGTTTAGTCATATATATGCCCCTTGCTATGAAGGGAGCTGGAAAATGTGGTCCTTATTTTGGGCAGCCATCTAAAAAGTGGGGATACTTGTTACGATGAACACTGGGTGTTGTATGTAAATGATGAACCACTGAATTCTACTCCTGAAACCAATATTGCACTGTATGTCCACCTACTAGAATTTAAATAAAAATTTGAAAAAAGAAAAAACAACTCACATTCCTCAGGGGGAAAACAAAAAATGGAGATACTTCTTCTTCTTCTCTCTAAGGAGAGAACTGACTGGGGAAATGCCAGCAGCCTCGGCCTCATGCCTCCCACCAGTCACAGGACATCTTTTGGCCCCCAGGAGAGTAATGGCATATTAGACTTTGAAAGAGAAGACTTTTTTTTTCTTATTTTGCTTAAAATATTGGAGATAAATATAGTATTAATTTACCACCAGGGCGTAGTTATTTTTTACATGTCTTTATGTCCATTTCATGTAATAATTATTTATTAATTTTGAATTTTGTGCTTGGTTCTTAAGGTACCACGTTTTTTAACAGGATTACCATTCAAATTGAATGCTGTGGCCCTCATGCAGTGCACTGGTACTGGCACTTTAAAACAAAAGAGGCAAATCTAAATACTGAATCGACTTTTAACTGGTTTCATCAAAATCTGATTTCACTATGAATGATCTATGGAAAATTCTTATTTTGTTTTCAGATCATAGAATAAACCAAATGTAGAAGTGTCGTGCTCCACTTTTAAGCAGTATATTTTAATGTACTCCTTTGCTGTGGTTTTTTATTCTTAGATCTGTCGGTTGGGAATCCAAATACTTTTCCTTGTTTGACTATTATGTAGTACACAGTTTTTCTTATAGATGAAAGTAGAGAAAGTTTCAGCATTTAGAAGTTCACATTGCTGGTTTTAACTGTGCGCTGAGCTTGTGCTAATGAATGGAGTGGCAGGTATATAACTACATGTTGTTAGTCGGCGTATAATTACTTTTAAAAAGTTCATTTTTAAGTATTTAATCTTCAATCTACAGTAATCTACTTCTTCTGCCAAAGAGATAGCTGAGTTAAGTGATTGATCAAAACAATTATTATTACAAAGTTCAATATGTAAAATACACTGTTTCACAAACAAGATAGTGAAAGTTATTTCAGTTGATTAAGGTTTTATTTTCAACCATGCCACTTTGCACAGTAAGACTGAATAAATTAAGGTATTTCATGCAATTTTTTGGTATTGTTTCTTAAATATTGAAGAATAAGGTTTTCTAATCTTTGGTTAGTATTTTTATCACTATAATGATTAAATTAATATGAACAGTCCTTCTATCTTGACATCATATCATTTTGAGAGAGGGAACAATAAAACATTGACTGTTGGTGGAATATAAAAGGCCCATCTTATATAGCTCTTTGTACTTTCTTCAATCTCCTATGACCCAGGTAGCATCACTAAAATTTTCAGATAATTTTAACTGCATAGTCTTAAGTAAGGTCTTGTAGTATTCTACTGTGATAGAAATTTGATGCTATCTACATTTTCTGATTGTCCCAAATTATATGTTAAGTTGTCTCACGTCTACTTGCCAATGTTATATGGAACACAGGAAAATGAGAAAAAGGTTATTAAATTTTTAATTTTAATTTCAATTATTAAAATGACTTCTTGTGGGACTATGTTTTATTATCTCATTTTGCTAGAAACTCTTTTGTTATAGTTAGATGTATGTCATTTTCTCTCCTTCAGTGATTATTTTTGGAAGTACAGAATTGCATCTTCCCTGTCATTTTCACATAAGCGCACATTTTCATCAGTATTTCAGCATGTATTAAGGTGAAAGTAAATAAATGTTAATATAAACTCAAACTTGAAACAAACATAACATTATTAAGAATTTCCTTTGGTACTCTTAACCCCTCCCCAAAATGCTTCCTTCATTGGCATAAGATAGTTTTTTCGATTGTATCATTTGGAGGAAGGCAAAGGCAGGGAGTGGGTGAAAGTGAGGGGGAGAGAAGGCACTGACAAATTTACTGAAAGCTAATGCTGGAAATACCTTTGGGTTATGCCTACACAGCTGCTCTCAGTTTTCCTCAAACGTAATTCACCACCATCACAACAATAAGAAAAACGGCAGCTTGGTGTTGATCTTTAAGACATAGTATATAATGCCTTATAATTCAGTGCCCACATAATGTATGCAATATTTTATGTGTGCAGTAATGAAAGGTATGGTCATTCCTAATTCTGTTTGTATTTCTAGGAATTTCACACAAGATGTATTCCCTGGATGTTATGATACAGAGTAATAAAGTTGTGTAGGTGCTAGGCCTCCATTCCCACCCCCTCCCAAAAAATATCTGTAACTATATTTTGTAGGGATTTTCAGACATTTACAATCAAATATTCTGTCTTTTATTCCATGTTTCTATAAAAAATATATCATTTTTATCACTAGATTTAAGTCTTTGGGTTTCTCTTTGCCACACTGCTAGTTTTCAAGCTAACATATTACATAATCTAGCAAGAAAAACAGTCTGAGTTATTATGTAGTTATTAGGAGAATAATTTTAACTAAAATTAACATAGATTTTTTAAAAATTATTTTTTTATTTATATAGTTAGAGTGCACAAGATGGGGGGAGTTGAGGGGCAGAAGGGAGGGAGAGAGAGAATCTTAAGTAGGCTCCACGCCCAGCATGGAGCTTGACGCAGGGCTTGATCTTAGAACCTTGAGATCATAACCTGAGCTGAAATCAAGAGTTGCATATATAACCGACTGAGTCACCCAGGCGCCTCAACATAGATTTTTTTAAAAAATTTTATGTGTGGGTGCCTGGGTGGCTCAGTCGGTTAAGCGACTGCCTTCGGCTCAGGTCATGATCCTGGAGTCCCGGGATCGAGTCCCGCATCGGGCTCCCTGCTCAGCAGGGAGTCTGCCTCTCCCTCTGACCCTCTTCCCTCTCATGCTCTCTCTCTACCATTCTCTCTCTCTCTCAATAAATAAATAAAAATCTTTAAAAAAAAATTTATGTGTGACAACTAAAAATGTGGAAGCACTTTAGGTCTATCACCCCCTAGGAAACTAATTTATCTGAACTTTGTAGTGGAAATTAGAAATGGGTTGCTAGAGCCACAAGTGGTAAAATTTGAAATTATTAGGAAATACTGAAAACAACACTAAGATCAGTGACTTTTCACTCTCAAAGTGATATATTCACTTTTCGTCTATACTTTGGTGGTGGTTGTTTAACAATATCATAATAATGAGCCTCATTCAATTAGGCCATTAGCCTATTACAGTGGTTAAGCTTGGATACTGAATGCAGTGTTGTGTGTCCTCGATAAATCCCTATGCCTCATTTTCATGATGGTACAGTGATATGTTGACAGAATGATATCATCAGATATGTGCATGAGAGAGAAGTCCCTTTAATGTCCTGCACAGGTACTATACTACTTATGTTGGATGCATGTGGATCACTCCACACAGCAGATGATATAGCAAGCATTCTCCCCATTTGGGACTCATTTTCATGGCTTCCAGTGCATGGGAAGGCACTGAAGACATCTGAAAAAAACATGAAAATCCAATTAGGAATCCCGAGAAGCTTTTCTTGCCATTCACATGGCATAGGATCAGAAACCAAAATCTTCAGAACAATAGAGAGAAACAAGAGAAACTTAACAACCCCTGTGTGGAAGGTAAATTGAGCTTCCCCAAATCCTAACCAGTTCTTCATGTCTATCCAATGCTTTCATGATACCAGCACGCTCCCATGTGCTGAAGTAAATGATCTTTACCATGAGGTTGGGGAATTCATGGTCAACTCCCAGTTTAGTATTTCCCAGGAAGGCTGAATGTGTAATCTTGCTTATATTCTAGGTCTCAGACAATTGATTTTCATGTTTTTGAGAGAACCAGCTAGGGAATCTTGGCAACTTCCCTGAACATGTTTGTTCTGCACTCTGACTCAAACAGGGATTACTCCCTGATACGTTCCTTACTTTTGAGACCCGAAGTTACATGGTCAATAAAGTATTTATTTAGAATAGCATGTTACCACTAAGAATAAAAACTTGTCATTTCTTTTATCCTGTTTTTTACTACTTTATACAAAGATACTAGCTCCTTTGCCATCTGATATGTGTGTATATGGAGAGGGCTAGACTTCATGGCTCTGTAACATTTATCTTTGTTAGTAAAGAAATAGACCCCTGTTTTTATATGTACAGAGAAATTCTAACAGGTAAACATTTGGACACATATTAATGCCATTTATTGTGTTCAAATACTTCCTTTTGCAATTTCAAGTGATGGATTGAATTTCCTGGTGATTTTAGTGGATTTGCCATTTCTGCACTCTTCAGATTTTAATAATGATATTAAAATGTTTACCTTAGGTATGATTTTCTTTGTTGTATAGGGATGATGCTCATTGAAGTAAAGTAATGAAATAATACCTTAGACTGATATCATTAATAATTTTGATATTATCATTAGATTTTGTATTCCCCAAGTATGCCTTCATATTATGATGGTAAATCTTTAGAGTTGATGGATAGAGCTGAGTTCCAAAGAATGAAAATGGTATATGGTAGATATATTTTCAGGGTTGTAATTTGACCTGCAATTCCAATCTATATGTGATTGAAAATAAGTATTTTAACCAAATATACATACAATTTTCTAAAGTGAAAAGAATACCATATAATTTAAGAATAAATACATGAAAAAAATAATATCCCTGATACGGAGTTAGAAGAAGAATTAAATGACATTTCTGGCCTTAAAATATGGTTTAATTTTTTTTTTTCTTAGTGGGCTCTATGCCCAATATGGGGCTCGAACTCATGATCCCTAGATCAAGAATTGCATACTCTACCAATTGAGCTAGCCAGGCTTCCCCAGTTTTACCTTTTAAGGATCCTGTATGTACAATTCTTAGATGCTAAAAATCTCAGCAATATGGTTGCTTAGAAGGAATGACAGAATAATGTAGTTCCTAAATCTTCTGTTTTGAGTCTCAAAAATATCAACTTTAAAGAGATATTATGGATTATGTACCTATTTTACTGACACTTTAATGTTACATTATATATGTATTGATTATCAAAATTTTTATGTACTGGAATTTTCTTGATTATTCCTTATGAAATTATTGCAAAGATATACAAGGAAAAACTTGTTTAGTTTTTCAATTATGATGCATCCCAATATCCCTTGGTGAAAGAGACAAAATAAAAGGAATACACATTCAGTTATATGAAAAATGAATGTTTCTATTGTCTTATCATACTTTCTCTTTTTATGTGAGGCACAGAAAGGTTAAGTATATTCTTTTTTTTAAAGATTTTATTTATATATTTATATATATATTTAAGATTTTATTTATTTATTCATGAGAGACAGAGGGAGAGAGAGAGGGGGAGAGAGAGAGAGAGAGAGAGAGAGAGAAGCAGAGGGAGAAGCAGGCTCCCAAGGAGCAGGGACCCCGATGTGGGACTCGATCCCAGGACCCTGGGATCATGACCTGAGCCGAAGGCAGACGCTTAACCATCTGAGCCACCCAGGCGCCCGGTTAAGTATATTCTTATTAAAGCTCAAAGTTAGTGTTTCCATCATATTGCTCATAGAGTTCCTTCCTTGTAATGCCCAAAAGACATAGACTGGAAATGAATGTTCTTCTCCTTAAAAAAATATGTTAAATATTTTTGATGTACTAAATAGGAATAATAAATAAGAGAGGTGTAACCAGGCCACCTATAACTATATAACTCTATTATATACACACACACACACACACACACACACACACACACACACCTGTAAAAAACAGGATATTGAACTGAGGGGAAACTATTCTGCCATCCAATGCTAGAGTCTCTGGGCACTTATAAAAAATCTGGATAAGATAAACCCTATAATACATAAACTATAATCTGGTAAATCAAAAGCCGCATCCAAAAAAACCCACCATTCTAATTCGGCAGTACCCAATTTGATGTAATAGTGGTAATTTGTGGAATATTTAAAGCTTAATTAGTTTTTTAGTTACATAAGTGAAATATTATTCTTTTTACTGAATCATTGCTAAGAATATGTCTCATAAAGACATGTGCATATGCCCTCCTAGACTATAATTTACATTTTTAATATTTGTAATTTGCAATTAACACTGTCACTTGCCTTTTATATAGAAAAGCATACTGAATCAGTACCCTCAAAATTTTAAGAAAAAAAATCTATATTTTGTAATGTTCTTGCTAGAGTATATTATACTGTGATGTATTTTACTATCTGCCAAAACTGCTCTCTTTTACAGCAGAAGATAAATTGTTCTTTATCTCTGAGCAGTGCCTTTTCACCATAGCCAGTGGGATTCAATACCACTGATTCTTTTTACAATCTTGGTTTAGAAAATTAAAGAAACTCAAGTAGCACTGCTGCAATCCATTCATGGCTAATACATCTTGTCTCGCATGACTGAGGACAAGTGCCCTCCAGATTAAATTTTGCTGCTCAGCACCTTGCATTTTCATAAAATATAGTCCTTACATAGCTCCACAAATATCCCAAGCATGTGGTTTAATTTAAACCAACGTGCTTGAGACACCCATTTAAATTAAATATTTGTAATGTTCCAAAACTATTTTATAAATGCAGCTTCTTAAAATAAAACAAACGCTGTAATATCAAGTGAGGTAAAACAATATCTATACCCAATGATAAGCAGAAAGATCTTCAGGGAGGATTACCTGAGTTATCTTAGGGACTAGACATTTGTTTCTGAATATTGATCTTTGGAAGAGGAAAGTGGCACTGACCGCTGGGCTACAAGTCCCTTTACATCCTGGATGTAAAATTTATGATAAAATTTATCCATAAAAATGATAATTTGTGTTTGAGTTTGGAAAGGATAAATGAGAAAAAATAGATTGGAGAATGTGTAAAGACAGTTCCAACTAGGGAGTTACTTATTGTGATATATGCATGTAACATATGGATGGTTTTTATTATAAAGAAACATATCCTGAAGTCTTAGGAAGCATTTTAAACATTTATATGTTCATTAAAACAAACCAATTGAAATAAGCATCTGATGCTATAAGTTTCTCCTCTGTGTGTGTGTGTGTGTGCGTGTGTGTGTGTGTTGTGGTCTCAACCTAATTCATCACATAATGCCTCATAATGATAAAAAATTACTTTAGGAACTATTCATGGAATTTTGACCCCATAGAAACAATGACAAGATCAAAATTAACCTAAAATTATTTTAATTTTTTTAAAGATTTTATTTATTTATTTGAGAGAGAGAGAATGAGAGATAGAAAGCACGAGAGGGAAGAGGGTCAGAGGGAGAAGCAGACTCCCTGCTGAGCAGGGAGCCCGATGTGGGACTTGATCCCAGGACTCCAGGATCATGACCTGAGCCGAAGGCAGTCGCTTAACCAACTGAGCCACCCAGGTGCCCATAACCTAAAATTATTTTAAATCCACACTCTGATATGTGTGCACAATAATAAAATTCTATAAATCAGTTGAAGGGGCAGTGTGATCTCTATTAGGAGAATGCTAGTAGAATATTATGCCTATAGGACCTAGTATGTGTGCTGGGAGTTTTAGGAGAATCACATCAAATGCTCTGTATGCGTAAGGGTTCTTAGTACCAAGTCATCATGTAAACCTTTAGATAAAACATTCACTAACATGGAGAAAAAAATATAACGTGGAGAAAAAATATAAAATTAATTGGGCCATTTACACATAGTTGAGAGTTTAAAAGCCATGAAAATGACAAAAAAATACATAGCAGAATCTATATAACATAAAAGCTAAATAACAAATAATAATTTAATGGGTTGGAGTGCTTTAATTATTGTCTAGCATATGTGTTGTCATATATCAAAATGTTAAATGATTTTTATGAAAATATAAAAAAAGTAATACTCCACATCATGGGAGTGGCAGGTAATTTATTTCCAAAGAACAATTAAGTGACTCTAGCTATTTTCATCATGCATCATTATTAATTAGCTATTTACATTAACAGAGATATACTTTCTTGCATCTATAAAAAATTTAACCAAAATGTTAATTTTACAGACATAGTATTTGATTATGTTATTTAGAAAACAAAATTAAATTGAAATTAATGTTTAGGAAAACCATTGTTTTGTTGGCAAGAAGTAAAAATATGTGATTACCTGCATTATGGATTAACAAAACTATTTTTTCAGTTTTAATGGAGTAATAAATATCTGAATAAATATTCAGATATCTAAAGCCATGTTTCTATTTAAGTTGCTTAAAGGTAATTTATTAGTAATTATCAGCAAGCATTTTCATATATTTAGCATTTATCAAGTCATTCCATGTAAATTATATCCTAGACTCTCACAGAAGCCTGCATACAGTTACTACATTACTATGTTGTGTATAAACACGTACACATACACCCCTATACACATACAGAGCTGAGGCTTTGGGGGGGGTTAAATACACTTTCCCAAGGAAATATACATGATACTTTGTATAGTTTCAACATATATCTATTTATTTGGACTCTACTCATCCATTTATACTTAACATAGCTACCTTTGACCAATGGAATTCAAATTTCCCATTCACGTGTAATTTATATTGGCCAATGTGCCAATGTTTTTATTTTATTAGTAGCATATTTAAACATTTCTTTTTAATTCATGGAGGCAAAATTCTAAGGCAATGACTTCTTAATGCTATGAATTAAATGAGGATTAGGAGATGAAGAGAGAAAAGATGAAAAGACACAGTCTGCCCATTTCACCAACTGATTGATAGTAAAGACACAGATAAGGTCTTTAAATCAGACAGACCTGCCTTTGATTCTTTTTCTACTTCTTAAAAAACATAGTTTTTAGCAAATGATTTGATGAATACAGTCTTGTGTCATGAACAACATAATGCCAGTTCTTTTTTTTAAACATTTTATTTATTTATGTGAGATAGAGAGAATGAGAAGGAGAGAGAGAGAGAGCATGAGAGAGGGGAGGGTCAGAGGGAGAAGCAGACTCCCCGCAGAGCAGGGAGCCCGATGTGGGACTCGATCCCGGGACTCCAGGATCATGACCTGAGCCGAAGGCAGTCGCTTAACCAACTGAGCCACCCAGGCACCCCATAATGTCAGTTCCTATTATATGTCTTTCATTATTATAGTTATCTGCTCTGTAGGAAGAAAAATGTATAAAACATGAAAATTAATATTTCTCAAACAATGTAACATCTACCTTCTTATGGTTTCAGTAACCCAGTCATTAAACAAACACCATTTATCCAAGGCCTGCTTTGGATGTCCATAAGACTAGTTGCTCAGAATAGAAAGATGAACAAAATGCATCTAAGCATTTTAGAGCTCATTGTCAGGAGTGAAAAACATATATGCAGTGAGGGAAGTATAAGGCGACACTATTTTGGGAGCCCAGAACAGAGGTACAGACCACAGAATGGGGAAGTCAAGAAGACTTTAAAAATCAGATTCCTAAGTTGCGCTTTAAAAAATAAAGTGGAATTTTCTAGATGCTGAGGGAAAGAGTGTGAGGTTGGTGTGAATAAACTGAAAGAGGTGAGAAATAGTGTGAAATTTCAAGCACATCTGTGGTATTTTAGAGTAAATGGAGTGTAAAGAAGAGGAAAAGGAAGAATTTCTACATTGTACTGCTTTTAGGAGAGAACATTCCAAAAATGAACACATAGTCAAAAACACAATTATATACTTAAAGGGAAGATGGGGTAATCGATTTTTATAATGTGATACAAAGTACAATTTATCATTTTGAATAGAGGAACTGTTTTCCTGGAGCTAAAAAAATGAGGTAGTGGTCATTGAGCTGGCTGTTGGCAAACTATTAAAAGTGAATTGTCCAAAGTGTTACATTTATAAAATATCATATTTTCATGTCAGAGTATGAGGAAAAGACTGAGTGCCTAATGAACATGTATTTGTGGACCTAGCAGCAGATATTGAAGAAAGAGTAGTGTTAAGAATTAATTCCTTTCCTGTTTTGTTTTTAATTGCTCTCTGGAGCTGACACTAAACCATTCAAAATTGAAGTGCCAGTTCTGACTTCATGACTCTTGTTTAAATAAAATCAAAATAATCGTTTAATTCTTATTAGAAGGGTAGAAGTGTAGAGCTCAGAAAACTCTTTATCTCCAAATTTAATATCACTATGAAGAAGGGTGATAGCTAAAATTAATATGCCAACAGTTGTTCCCTGAGATTTTTGTGTAACATGTTCAAATAACGTAAATTTGCAAACATTTTCTCGGGTGAGTAATAATAATTTTATGGGACTCTTCTGTTTAAGCAGAAGGCTGTAAACACTATCTCAGTTAGTCAATAAAAATCAATTCCATTTACTTCAAATAAAAGTCACTGAAGGGGGGGGCCTGAGTGGCTCAGTTGGTTAAGCGACTGCCTTTGGCTCAGGTCGTGATCCTGGAGTCCTGGGATCAAGTCCCGCATCCGGCTCCCTGCTCGGCAGGGAGTCTGCCTCTCCCTCTGACCCTCCCCCCTCTCATGCTCTCTCTCTCTCAAATAAATAAATAAAATCTTTTAAAAAATGTCACTGAAGAAATTCATTTTTAGAAATGCAGGCAGTAAAAGGAAGAATATGATTAATTTTATTCCAATTAATGAACTGTTGCCAAGATTAAACAATGCCAGTTCCATAAGGGAAGTGCCATGTGGCTAAAGTATTAAATATAAAGAATGTGAAGATTTAAAAGGATATGTGGCATTGGTGGTCATATTGAAAGAGAAATTTATGTGCATAGTTATTGAGAAAAATCCCAACTTTCTTGATCTCTAGAAGTTCATAATTTACTGATAAAACTGAACCTTTTGAAAGGTTCATCTTTCTAAAGTACTTTGACTTTGAAACTTAATTATGCCATTTGCAAGCGCAGATATAGCTGGAGAATGGCATAGGGCAGCTAGTGTGAGTCCCTTCACATTCATGTCATGAGAGTGAAGAGATCAGCATTTAACATCAATTTAATATTCCTTTGGCTTAAGGAACCAAAACTATTCTCAGGCTTTGAATGATTTGCATATGCTTGATCGTATTAAACTCTTCTTTATGCATTGATTAAATTTACCAGACTGGAGTGGTCCGAAGAAACTTTGCCTGAAGCATATATGGAAGTTAGGAAGTATAGCATAGTAATTAAAATCTTTTATTAAAGCCAGGCATGCCTGAATTTGAAGAGTGACTCTATGGCCACCCAACTTCTTTATGTCTCAGTTACCTATTCTTCAAAATGAGTTGAAAATAGTACCCAATTGAACAGGGTCTTGGTGAAGATTATAAATAAAATTGTTCATGGAAAGCCGTTAGCACTCTCCCCAGCCTGTATGTGGCTCAGTAAATGTTACTTGCCATTGTTATTATTCCTTTAAAATATACTAGCTATATTATAATTGTGTGTTATATGGAATGTTTAAAAAAATAGTGTCTGAAAAGTATTTTTTTTTGTCCTGTTTCAACAAAGAAGAATAAAATGTAGAAGCATCTCAGAATCTTAACAGCCCGAACCCAGGGAAACAGCAAAACCTAGGCTAGTTTGTATTATCAATTGTAAGCTCTCGTGTGTTACATTCAGGAAGGTCCTGAGGCCAGGTCTTTGGTTTACATTATTTTAATAGGTATTTTTTTAGGAAAAAAAAAACTGATACAAATTAAGTAAGTGTCTCTTTGTGACAAAGACTGATAGAGCTTGTTAATAGACTTTTAAAGGTTAAGAAATTTTACCATTAAAGGCTGAACTCTATAGAAGGGTTGAAATCTCAACTGGTCAGTTGCTATGGGTGAGGATAAACTCCAAATAAAGAAAGCCCTCATCCCGCTAAAGAGAAAAACACTGAGAACCAGAACACCATCTCTCTGGTAAAGGAGAAAATATATATACAGGGCATTGAGATTGGCCATCTAAAAAGACAGCATCCCAAGTCCAAAGTAGTAGGCCATAATAGTGGTTGCCTTTGAAGCAGCAAAAGAAAAGAAAATTGACCCAGATTTTCTTTTTTCCTATTGAAGAGGAAAGTTGGCAAGCACTTGACTTTCAAAAGAAAGGAAAACAAAAACAAAAACAAAACAAAACAGAACAAACCCAAAACAATATGGGTATCTCTTCCCTCTGGTGGCAAGTCAAGATCCCACAAAGCCCACCAAGGAGTACACTATCAGAAGACTGATGCTGGTCTTTTGCAGAACATTTATCATTTTCAAAGTTCTTCTTTATGTTTCATCTCATTGACTTCTCAAAAGAGCCCTGTGGGGTTTTATCATTCCTACTTTAAAAATGAGGAAGCAGACTCTTAAGTCAGAATAGGATGCCATTCTAAGAGTAATACATTATGAACTGGGAAGCCTCAGATTAAGACCAGATTTTAATACTAATTAGCTTTTGTATTTCTTGAGGTTATATAAATGAAATAGTCTCAGTAGCATCTTAATGCCCATTACAATGTTAAAATTACCTCAGCTTTTCTGGTTTTATGTCTAGTAAGTGGCTAAAGTGAGACTTTAGCATTGGTAGGGTGTCAACCTGGCTCACTCTTTTTTTCCCCTGTTGCTGCCCCTCTTGACTGGCTTAGGATATACCCTACCTTAGTCAGGAATTAATGCAATATGCAAGATGAACTATTCTTAAGGATACAAACTCTCCAATAAAAGCCACTTAAATTGAGTAGGGAAGAGAACAGAATGAGTGGAAAACAGACAATGGATATTCAAGAACTTGTCAAACTTGGTTATACTTAAGTTTTTGAAAATCATGTAGAAATTGGGCATAATGGCATGTTAAATTTCAGCGAGCCTGGGACAAATCAACAGGCAGCAGAATGAGCTAAACTTTGTTAGATGATGTGTTTCAAGTTAGATGGCGTGTTTCAAGTTAGATATGGAGAAGAGCAGCTTTTACCAGAGAGATGTTTTTTTCACTGTGTGGAGATAGATCTCCTAATCTCTTTACTAAAACCAATCTTGATTGACCAGTTATAGAATAAGTAATAACCACTTATGTTCTTGAAGGTTGCAGCTAGCATTTAGTAAATTTTTAACTGTAAAACCTCATTATATATGATCTTCTGTATTTCACATTAATCAGATCTAAAGAGTGAAAATTTGTAATGCCAAAATAGAGCATTTGTTTTTTTTCCCCTATTAGACTGAATATAGTGTTTGTGTAGCCTTCACGTTGATCAGTGATAGAAGGTTTCATGAGTCATCTTACATGATTAGTTGCTTTGGATGCAGGAGGACTTACCAGAAATGTAGCTCTTCAGCACTCCTACATTTACTGTGTAGCCAAATATAGTAAGAAACATCCAAATAGTAATTTAAGAATAATTCCCTCCAGATACTGCTTTTCATCTCAGGTTTTGACCTAATAAAATAGCAGGTTGGATTTTAATTTTTTCTTTTTTTCCATCTGGTCTCCTCTCCTCACCATGTTGGTGACCTCAAGTAGGAAATACACATGTTAATGGTAGAAAGCCCTATTTAATGCATGGAAACATCTCAGTGAATTCCATTTCCATTTGTTCAGTTTTTCTCCTACTTATCGCTCAGCCATTCTACAGCTCTCCCGGGAGAAGGCAGTTCTTATTGTTTCTTACTTCTCAGGCCCTGCGCAAGTAATTGCTAAGTTTATGAAGTCAGTCACAAGAGGTATATTCATATTTGATTGATTGCTTTGGAGAGTTCAGCTCTTGGGTTCTATCATATTTTGTTGAACTATTATGCAGTCTTCCCTGTACTCCTAGTTCTTTAAGGCAAAGGGAAATATAACTGCAAAACTGCACAATGTAATTGCTCTTACTGTGAACACTATTTAACTTATGGTCTTTTCCTTTAATAATTGGGTAGATATTAAGATTTATGTAATTGGTGACTAATAACAATGTTCATAATAATTAAAAGGGATGGGAAGAGTGAAAAAGAAGAAAAACGAGGGAAGAAAAGTCTGCATTAAAGGCCTGCCATGTGCCAGGCACCATGCCAATTGCTTTGTACTCATTTTCACTAATCCTTACAACACTAAGTGTTATCCTCACTTAAAAATAAGATATTCAATGTTCAGAGAGGTTAAACAACTTGCCAAAGACAATTAAACTAGTAATAATAGCTTTTGTTGAGAACACCCTGTATGCTATAACTGAGCTAAGCCCTTTTTCATGTGTTATCTCATTTTAATTCTGAGAATAACCCTTTGAGATAGGCATTGTTTTTATCCACCTGTGCAGGTGAAGAACCTTCCACATAGAGAAGTTAAATAATTGCCCGAATTGACAGTTAGAATTGCTTAGCAGTGATTCAAAGCTCAGTAACTAGTACTCAGGCCAGATGGTCCATAAAGATCAACCAAACGTTTTCGGATACTTGCTTTAATTTGCTTGATAAAAGTTTAAAATATTATGATCTAAATATTATGAGTTAATTTTGTGTAACCAGCATGTGGATTCAGCTATGCCTAAATCACATGAAGGGAAAACTGAAACTCTTGGGCAGGAGAGACAATGCTACTGAAACCTGTTGTTACCCAGTTTTTCTTCTGTCCTCTCCTTTTGTCGTTTTTAATGCATTGCATGAGGCTCACCAACTCCCTCTTCAGTTATTCAGAAGAACCACTGCTGTTTTTCTCATTTGTGATTTCCTTTCCCGAACTGTAATTTGTCATATTCTCGCTTTCAGTTCATAGAGTTTATAGTATCTTGAATTCTTTTTCTCCTGTGCTCTTCGCTCAGCTCTTTTGCACATTATTTCCACTTCGCCTTCTTTCTCTCTAGCTCTCTTATTTGGTATTTCCTTTGCTCCATGTCTTTCTGCTGCCTCCTTGTGAACATCCCCTGTGTCCTGCAATCTAAACACACTCTCTGCTGCCAGTGGGTGTTGCCATTGTGGCTACTGACCCAAACGAGCACAGAGATGAATCTTTATACTGAACTCACTCCCTTAGGTTCTTCCATTTTTGCTTATGGCATGTGAAACTCTGACTTTCCCTCAACGCTCCTTCCAACATCAGCACGAAAACTGCCCTGCCTACAGAGCCTGTTTCTTTTGTTTGTTTGTTTGTTTGGTTGGTTGGTTGGTTTTCCTAACCAGCTCTGCAGAGGGAAGACCATTTATCTGTTCGGACAACTAAGGAAAAAGTTTAAAGAAAGCAAATCAATAAAAATTTGCCTTTGGAAACATCATATCTGTGGCTTTTCATTATAGCTCAACAGAAAGTTAAAGTTATTGGATATCCCTTTACACATGTCATGTACTTTCACACAGCTTTATCTATATTCATGCCGATCCTCCTATTTGGAATGCCCCTTTCCAGCCTTCTTCCCCATCAATGTTTTCCATTTAAGAAAATATTCGTACTTGAAGGCCAGTTTCAAATGACAGCTCATTTGTGAAATCTTTTTTAGCTTCTCTTTTGGCAGGAGAAGTAACATCTCCTCAAGTTCTTATGCATTTTGTAGGCCTCTGGATTATAGGATTTATTAAATTTTACTGAATGCAATATGGATAGCTACCACTCATACTAAATTTTGATCTCCATAACTGAAGGCAGTTCTTACTCACCGACATATTCTCAGCCCTGGTATTTGACAGACACAGTTGGTGATAACAGGTGTTTCAATTATTTGTTTCTAGCGTGTCAGGGTAGGTACTCTGAGAAACAGTCATCAACCCAGGATTGGATGCATAATGCCGACTGCAGTAACAATTGAGAAGGATTAAGGGGCTGAAGTAGAAGTAGACAGGGAGAGTCAACAGACTCTGGACAGGCCTGACACCTGTAGAAGGGAAGATGGAAGGAAGAAGGACTTAGGAAGAAGAGCCTCAGAATTCAACATAATTCTGAGACCACCTTGGCCTTGCTAATGTGAAGTCCCAAGCCACAGTCAGAAGAGACCATCGACAGTAAGAAATGCCTTAGCACTAGTACCCTTGTGCTTGGTCATTGACTGGAAGAAGCTCAGGAAAGCTTGACCTTGGCATAAATACCATGGTGAGTCTTAAGGTGGCACCACTGGAACTGTCAATCAACTCCACTCCCTGAAGCAGGACCAGTTAAAGGAAGGTTTGAGGGGTCCACTCTTTCCACTTCCATGCAGTGCTTTGATAAGAACATTTCACTTCTGTCTCCTTAAGCAAATGTATCAGAGGAAGGGTCACTTACCTTTAAAATTGTATTCCAGTAATACTAAATTAGGAGGCAGGAGATCTAGATTTTGGTCTTGCTTTTAGTACCTAGTTGCGTGACTTTGGCATGTCACTGTATATTCTTGTATGCCTGAATTTTCTTCTGTATAATATTATATGAAAATGTTTTGTTTACATTTTAAATGAAATATGGTGCTATAAGCGGGACTGTTCTCTCAGGCCATAAAGCAATCCCCCTATATGTCCTCTTTTTTTTTTAATTAACTGTGTATGGTTACTAAAACATACATATATAGAGAAAGAGAGAGAGCAACAGTGCGAGCACATGAGCATTTGACAAGCATTTTACTTCTAACTGTCCTGTGTTGGTTATTGCCACAAAAAAAAAAATGCTCAGTGTAAAAAATAACTATAGAATCTCAACAGCATTCAAAAATAAGTGTATATTTAGGCTACATATCTCCAGAATAGTTTTTAATTTGTGACTGAGGAGTCTATTGCTCTATCTGAACCATTGTTCTGGTTTCAGTTTGGCTCATTCACAAATCTATGGCTGTCTGGGGGAGGCCTCTGATTTGTGTCTTTCATGTCACATCTGGGATCATGGACTGACCTGGGCAAGATCTTTGCTTGGTTATGTCAAAAGTACAAGTGGGTAAATAAAAACGCTGAAGGCATTTTTTTAAAGTCTAGGCTCAGAACTACCACATTGTCAACCTCATTTGCGTGGTCAATGCAAGCCCAAAGCAGTCAAGACCCAGGGAAGGAAGCCGTGTCCACAGTGAGAGTGTCGGCAAAGTTACAAGGGAGAGTGTGTGGCTATAGGGAGGGGTGAATTATTGAGACCAATAATCCAGTATGACACATCTGCTGAGGCAAATAATTTTCTCATTCCCATTTCATAGATGAGGAAACTGAGGTACAATAAAATAGTTAAAAACTTTCTCTAGCTTTGAGGAAGCTTACATCTGTTTGAAGATATGACAAAAGTATAACTTTAACATAAATAGAGCAAGCAAGAACTGTATGATTTAAGGAAAAATAGAACTTTCAATAATAGCTAGTGTAGCATAGAAAAATAGTCAACATTGTGAAATGTAGAACTAGAAGTGGACCATGAAACATGGCTGGAATTTGAATAATCAGAGGAAGAAAGATGGCATTGAGGTAGAAGATACTGGGATACAAGCAAGGCATTATGTCCATGTGTTTGTGGGGCAATGAGTAGACTGGAGCCACTGAAATGTTCAAGAAAGGAGATATAGGATATTTAGCTTAGAAACCAAGATCACTGATTAAATTTACCTCTTGGGAAGAACTGATTGTTGTGGGCTGTGCCTAATGCTGAGAAACCAGCTTGATGGTTATTATTTTGAGTAAGTATAATATTACGAAGCCCGAATTTAGGTGGTATGAGAAATGAAAGAGCTGTTGTGGGACACATTGGGAGTGAAGAGTAAATAGGCTTGCTAACTTCTCCTATACTAGAGAAGGTGCCTGGGAATTGTTAAATTTAACCACAGGTTTTGAGCCTGACAATAATGAAACTATGCCCTGAAACAGGAATATTAGGAAGTGGGTCTGGGCTGGTTGGGGGAAAGATGCTGACTTTGGTTTTGCATATGTTGTTTTAGATAATAATGGAATAATATAGAAATACAATTTTCCAGCAGAGAATTAGGAATTAGGAGCAAGAGTTACAGCTCTGAGATATTATATCGGATCGTTGGTAGGTAGGAAAGAGTTCTGAGGGTCAGGAATTAAGCCTGGAGGAGCACCTGCATTGGGGAGAATGAGACAGATGAAAAAGATGACCCTAACAAGTGTGCTAATCAGGGCACCAGATTCAGGGTGGTGCAGGGGACTAGAACCAAGAGCTGATAATTTTTTTAAATGTGTAATTGCCTCAAATGCTACTCATGTATCTACAATTTACTGGGTTTGATTTTTTTTGAGGATATTGTTGACCTAAAAGGGTGCTGTTTCCAATAAATTCTAGATTTGAGAGAAAAAAAAATGCATGGCTGGAGAGGATATAAAAAGAAAATAAAAGAGACCATTGAAAAGTGCAATAAACGCAGCACAGTGGGTATCAGCGAGGAGAGTAGGGTCAGTAGTTGGTCCCGAGAGGAAGAAAAGGCGGCAGTCGTTGAGGATAGTCTTAGAAGGAGTGTTTGAGCTTTGCCTTGCTTTTACACCTCCAGTGACGTTACTTTCGCAGGAAGATAAACATTCATGTATGTCAACAGTATCCAATTTTGTTCATTATTAGCTTCTGCAAAAGAAAAGGACCTTGAAACAATGTATATCATCACAGTGATAACAATGCATTTTTAATTTTAATTATATTTTATATCATATGTTAGCTATCCTATCAAAAACTTCATATATCCTACTGATAGTAGTAGATCTCTTAATTTAAATATTGTAAGAATGGAATACGTCAAGATTATTTAAGCTATGTCTAAAATAACCAGAAGAAAAATTCATGTAGAGATCCTGCAATCCCTATTAGTTTGCCTTTCTGTAATTCTTTATATAATTAAATCAATAAATATTGTCAAGTTCTGGGATAGGTCCTGGAGATAAAACTGTGTATGAACTGTCACTTCTCTGTAATTATTATGTATGTAAAATATAGGTTTTATGTACATACAAACACAGATACAAATAGATACACAAATGTTATAGTACTTTGTTTAATTAATACTGCCCATAATTTAAGTCACAGGAATTATTGGCAGACTATTTCATTGGATACACACACTTACTAGAATATTTTTGAAGTAGATCGGTACTTACAGGAGATGTGCCCTTTATATACTCTTTGTGTACACTTTTTTTTATTTCATTCTTCGTATATTTTAAATGTGAGGCAGTTGGCAGTTATTTCAAATAAGAAATGCTCTTCACTTAGATCATGCATCATTAGTGCATAGACTTTCTATTTTTTAATTTTTGAGCTAATGCACTTGAGATAATAATAATATACAATATACAATGCTGGAACCTTTCATAAAATTCTATATCTCCTTCATTTTGACAATATACTTTAGTCTATTTCATCAGGTAGCTGAGTAAATCCTCTGCAGTCTCAATACAGCATGTACCTGGCAGGATAATAAAAAATGTAATGAACACATCTGATAAGCAGATGATTTTTAGAACTAGGTATGCTCTTACTATAGGAGAAAAAGAAGTATTATAGTTGATGCTAGCCACAATCTAAGTAAGAAGAGCTTAAGAGGCTTCAAGCCTCTGTGAGTCATTTGTGTCCTGATTTAGCCTCTTGTTCTTGCAAGCTGTCCAGTAGAATCGGTAGAGGGCAAGGGTGGTGCTGTGACAAGGTACTACTGAGAGGAGAACTAATTGGGATGCTGCAAGCCAGCGGCTGCTTGAGGCTCAGGGAAGTGGACCAGCTAATGGAATACTCTGTCTTTAGGGACTGACCATAAAAGTCACAAAATACAACTGGCTATTGATCACAAATTCACATTTGTGATTTTAAAGTAAAATTAACTGTAGAAGATAAAAGAATAGAGGAAACAGTAGTCATTATTTCAGTTAAACTTGACAAATTGTTCTCTTGAGTCTAAACCCCTTCTTCTAAAAGGTGAACAAAAACAAAATAGGAAAAAGAAAATATTTGTGCAATATCCTGACTGCCAGTTTCACTGCATTAAATATGTATATATTTTTTACCATATCATTAAGACATCCTTTTAAAGACTTCTGAGAACTAGGTTAATACTGTCCTTAATTTTTTTAAGGTCTTGAGGTTCTAGAAAGCAAGACTTCTCCAGAGCCCAGAGTTAGGACATGAAAATGCAGCAAGCCATGCTTCATGTCATGGTCTTTGCCTGCCCCTCCCCACAGGGCATCTTGCTGGCTCTCATCCTACCGTATGCATTATGGGTGTTCCACAGTGACTAAAACTAACCCACGAATGGAGGGACCTTTTCAGAAGACTTAGACAAAAACAAAAAAAAGGAATGTGTTCTTTAATTACATTTAAATAATGTATATATATATTTAGGGGGTTTGTGGGTTATTTTGTTTGTTTGTTTTATCCAAGAAGGTAGGAATATTAATGCTTCAGGAAGGGGAAAAATAACCAATATGAATAATCTTTTGAAGAAATTATTATTTTCACATACTGTTGGTATAAAGACTATATTTACATGTATTAGTTTCTATAAAAATAATTCAGAACATGGAATTATATATGTACAGTGATATTGGATTTAGTATTAGTTATAATAATACAATATTGGAAATAAATAAAATAAGCGTCAATAATAGGAAAATGACAAAACTGTGATATACACTGAGCCACTAAAA
Organism: Callorhinus ursinus; assembly: GCF_003265705.2. NCBI lineage: Eukaryota > Metazoa > Chordata > Mammalia > Carnivora > Otariidae > Callorhinus > Callorhinus ursinus. Next base: position 42,361,499 of record NW_027397071.1, read on the forward strand.
TGAGCTTCAGCTGTACCCCTCTGGACCTACTACACGGTTCTTATGTATGAAAACATTATCCACACATTGCAGATAAAGTCACAGAAAGTTTAAACAATTTGCCAAAGCTGAGTGAACTCTTGCCTTCTATATCTGCTTTTTTTTTCAATATCCCACACTGTCTCTCTTGCATCATGGTAATGCAATAAAAAGGATGTTTAAAGCTGTGAAAAAAATTTATTTTCTATTTTTTTAAGTTTTACATAAAGTAACTTCTTGGACTTTTGATCCAACAACATTAGGTTGCAAAATTACAATATTATTTGGGAAGAGTGATGTGGTTTAAAATAAATGCACTTAAATTAGTAGGATCAAATGATGTTTGTTCTAATCCAAATCCAGACTCTTGACTGGCTTGAGGAAATGCAGTGAATTTCTCAGGTCTCAGTTTACTCACCCGCAATATAGGACTTTAAAAATGCCCAGGATAGGAAAACTATGGAGAAAGTAAAAACAGTGGTTGCCAGGGGTAAAGAGGGATGGAGGGATGAATAGTCACAGCACAGATGATTTTTAGAACAGAGAAACTGCTTTGTAAAATACTGTAATGATGGGTACATGTCATTATACATTTATCAAAACTAATAGAACGTAAAACACCAAGAATGATTCATAATGCAAACTATAGATTTGGGGTGACAATGACGGGTTAATACAGGCTAACGATTGTAACAAATATACCGCGTTAGTGCAGGATTTTCATAGTGGGAAAGGCTGTGTGTATGGTGGGGGGATATGTAGGAAATCTCTATACCTGCATCTCAGTTTTGCCATGAGCTTAAAACTGCTGTAGAAAATAAATTCAATGTAAAGAAGTTAGGACAATAAATTATGCACCTTTATACCAGTAAATGTAAACCTTAAATAAAACTGAAAATTTTCTCAAAAAAACACAAAAAGCAAAAAATCAGTGTACCTGTGTAAGAAGATGGTTGTGAAATTGCATGAGAATAAGAAAGTGCTTTGATAATTATAGAACACTCCAAAACTTATAATTTTATTAGCATTGCCAATATTCATATTTTTTTCTTTTATTATTTAATAAAACAAGAATAACCGTCACAAAAGATATAATGAGATACGTAGCCAAGATTTGAAATGGAGATGAAACCATTACCTAGAATTTAGGTAGCTTAAAAAATGAGGAAGAAGGAAAAAAAAAGATGAATTACTGTAGAAAAAAAAATTTAATTAATTTTTTTGATGTAGTGTTCCATGATTCATTGTTAGCATATAACACCCAGTGCTCCATTCAATCCATGCCCTCTTTAATACCCATCACCAGGCTAAATCATCCCCCCACCCCCCTCCCCTCTAGAACCCTCAGTTTGTTTCTCAGAGTCCATAGTCTCTCATGGTTCATCTCCCCCTCCGATTTCCCCCCCTTCATTTTTCTCTTCCTACTATCATCTCCTTTTTTTTTAAACATATAATGTATTATTTGTTTCAGAGGTACAGGTCTATGATTCAACAGTCTTAACACAATTCACAGCATTCACTATAGCACATACCCTCCCCAATGTCTATCACCCAACCACCCCATCCCTCTACCCCCACCACTCCAGCAACCCTCAGTTTGTTTCCTGAGATTAAGAATTCCTCCTTTCAATGTGAGATCATATGATACATGTCTTTCTCTGATTGACTTATTTTGCTCAGCATAATACCCTCCAGTTCCATCCACGTCATTGCAAATGGCAAGATTTCATTCCTTTTGGTGGCTGCATAATATTCCATTGTGTATATATACCACATCTTCTTTATTCATTCATCTGTTGATGGACATCTTGGCTCTTTCCATAGTTTGGCTATTGTGGACATTGCTGCTATAAACATTGGGGTGCACGTACCCCTTCGGATCCCTACATTTGTATCTTTTGGGTAAATACCCAGTATTGCTAGGTCATAGAGTAGCTCTATTTTCAACTTTTTAAGGAAACTCCATACTGTTTTCCTGAGTGGCTGCATCAGCTTGCATTCCTACCAACAGTGTAGGAAGGTTCCCTTTCTCCGCATCCTCACCAACATCTGTCATTTCCTGATTTGTTAATTTTAGCCATTCTGACTCGTGTGAGGTGGTATTCCATTGAAGTTTTGATTTGGATTTCCTTGATGCTGAGTGATATTGAACACTTTTTGATGTGTCTGTGGCCATTTGGATGTCTTCTTGTAGAAGTGTCTGTTCATGTCTTCTGCCCATTTCTTGATTGGATTATTTGTTCTTTGCGTGTTGAGTTTGATAAGTTCTTTATAGATTTTGGATACTAGCCCTTTATCTCATATGTCATTTGCAAATATCTTCTCCCATTCTGTTGGTTGTCTTTTGGTTTTGTGGACTGTTTCCTTTGCTGTGCAAAAGCTTTTTGTCTTGATGAAGTCCCAATAGTTCATTTTTGCCCTTGCTTCCCTTGCTTTTGCTAGAAATTTTTTTTAAAGATTTTATTTATTTATTTGACAGAAAGAGACACAGCGAGAGAGGGAACACAAGCAGGGGGAGTGGGAGAGGGAGAATCAGGCTTCCTGCCGAGCAGGGAGCCCGATGTGGGGCTCAATCCCAGGACTCTGGGATCATGACCCTGGGAGCTAAAGGCAGAAGCTCAATGACTGAGCCACCCAGGTGCCGTGGAATTTTTTTTTAAATTAAATTTTTAGAATTGTATTTTAAGGAATGTGTTTATTATAGTTCTGTGGAAGCTGCCAACACTACATGAAATTACAGTGAAATGAATTAGTCCCTAGTTAATTTACATGGCAAAAAGGAGTTAAAATGTCAGATAGAATTCATATTACAAAACAGTTCCTTTTGTGTTGGGGAGATTATCCTGGATTATCCAGGCAGACCCTCTGTAATAAGAGTCCTTAAAAGTGGAAGAGGGAAGTGGGAGAGAAGCAGAAAGGTGGCAACAGGGAGGAAGTTAATTCCAGATTGTTGGCCTTGAAGATGGAGGAGGAGGTGAAGAGTTAAGGAATGTGAGCAGCCTCCAGAAACTGGAAAATACAAAGAAGCAGGTGCCCCCTTGCTTCCAGAAGGAATGAAGCCCTACTGACACCTTGGGTTAGCCCAGGGAGATCCACTTCAGACTTAGGACCGCCTTCACTGTAATAAGTTTGTAGTGTCTTAAGCCATTTGGTTTGTGGTTAATTGTTACAACTGCAACACCAAACTAATACAGTATGCTTAGCATAACAAGGACAGATTGTAACATTATTTTTAAATTTAATTTTTTATAATATTTTTATTTTTATGGTGACAAACTAATTTTGAAGCTTTGAGTGCACAGTAGAGACCTGTTTGTGCAGATTGTATCTGTTGCTCAGGCTTTTATGTATGGAGAAGGAACCATATCTTCATTATGATTAATAATAGCATTTATATTTGGATATGAACCATTATAGTTATATATAGTTGGATAAGAAGTTGTTTAAGGTATCTTTCAAAGTTTTGTGTTCGTATGCTAGTGCTATCTTGTTTCCTTGGAAAAATAGTATATTTTTGTATATTTTGGCGAATGGAAGTAGAGGCAATGATGGTATTTGGTTATAATGACAAAACTATTTAAATGTTTGATAGAAAAAGAACTAGCATAGATATTTCATATATCTTCATAATATGGATGTAGAAGGAATACTATTTATAATTGTTTTATTGAAGAAGAATCATATTGGTTTAATGATAAAAGCAAAGGTCTAAATCATTAACATTCTATAATCCTGGTGACCTTATTCTGCCACCCACTGCTCATGACCATTTCACAATATCAAAATAGCTTTGTTTCAATCCACTAGTTTTTCCCTTCAGTTTTCTGTTAAGACACCTTTAATGGCCTGACAAATATGGTGTCCAGTTATCTTTCTAGGAATCATTTGACATTACAAAAGTTTTAACTATAGGGGACACTGGATTCACAAGGACATCAAAGTTTTAGTGACCTGATAAAAAATGTTCAGTAGCTGAAAGTATAGCTTGGCATCTTAATATGCATTTCTCATAATTTTTAAAATATTTTCATATAAAACTTCCACAAAAAACATTAATTTTCCTGTAACAGTTCTTGGAAACATACTGATTTTTCTCTCTATTAGTTAGGGGTACTGAAGTTGATTGTAAATAAAAGTTTGGCTACAGTCAAGTATTGATGTTTTCAAAAATAACTTATTTTTATCCTTTCTATAGGTAGGGTATCACTAGTACTTGTCAAGATTAAATTACAACAATATTCTATCTATGGCAAACAAAGCAAAACAAAACAAAAGGACTACTTGGAGAGAAATCAAAGTAACAGCCGATAAAGAATTGGCAGCAACGATTAACTTCAGAAACTTCTAGAATCATAGCCTAAGTTTCTCATAGGCAAACATTTACCTACCAATACTATGTCTACTTGTCAACAGTTTGTGAACTTGACCTTACTCAGTGTTTCTTTGAAAGAATGCCCAATAGAGCCAGAAAGGGCAAAAGGATACTTTGTGTTTTCTTATATACCACTATAGATTTTTGATGCTCAGTATATACACTCCAATTTAGGGAAATGCAGCGTTCTAATGTATTTATACTAAGATTCTTGTAACTGAAATAATAGTTGTAGCAACTGTTTGATTCTGTTTCTTGAATGTGCACTTTTTCTTTTCATTTTTGATTCTTTCACATCAAATTAGCTTGGAGAAAAATCCCCTCATGCTTCTGGCAGGGGGAGGGGAACAGTAGCCATTTTGAAATACACCAAGATCTATTTTACCAGATTCTAACTTGTTGGGTTTTACCAGAGCCTAACCAACCTGGGGAAGTAGCACTACCCAACTGCAGTCCTCTGCAGTGTTCCTTTCTCTAAGGGTGGGTATTGAGGACAGGTGGGTTAAGAAGCACTTGTTAAGGACATAGCCTAGGGGCACAGGCTCTCTAAAAGATCGACTTAATCACTGGAATATAAAATGCTTCCTTTCTCACCATACCTTACCACCACATCAGTAGAGCTCCTGTATAATAACAGATGAATAGAACTGAAAGAATTTCTTATCTCAGATCTCATTCAATAAGAAGTCTCTTTGGAAACCCAAGACAACTGGAGATACATAAACAAGGACACCAGAGGAAATGTTAGCTTCCCATACCTACAGCTATGACAAACAGAAGTATGGAAATTTCCAAGCTTGGGTACTTTAAGTGCAAAATTGTAAAAAAATGATTTTTTTCCCATTGCTCATTGAAAATAAACAGAGGGCTTACAAGGACTCACATTTAAAAAGATTAAGTATGTTCCTGGCTTAGCAACCCCCTAAAAGTTTCTGAGTTCCAAGAATGACGAAATTTCCATTATCTGCTCATTCCGCATTTTATTTGGAATACTTACCATGAGCTAGACATTGACATTACTGTAGAGATCACTTATAGCCTAATTCCCCTTCTCATGGAGCTTACATTCTACCTGGGGAGACAAACAATAAATAAATGAGTAAAACTTATAATGTGTTAGATAGAAATAAATTCTATAAAATAAATCAGGTAAAAATGAGTGAGTTTGCAATTTCAAAGAAGAGGGACAAGAAAGGTCTTAAAAAGGTGATATTTAAAGATAGGTCTGGAATACAGATTTATGTCAATTCAAAAGTAACAAAGACGTAAATGAAACCTTCAATCCTTAATTCGAAAAATAATATTTGCATGCCTAGAAAGTGTGAGACCCTGAGTACTTTGAAGGAGCACAGAACTGCCTAAGACAGGAGAAAGATTTCTAAACCCTGGAGAGCTTATAACCTCTCTGGGCATGTACTTATAATTTTGCAACAGAGGTTTTTTTTAAAGAGGTACAAAAAAAGGAATTTTGTAACAGTCTAAATAAGATATTTTATGTTATATAAAGAATGAAGACATACAGATTTGAATTTTCTGATTAACTATTCACTCCTAAAACCAGTATTAATGGTCCCACCTTTATTATTTTTCATGTGGTGGTCTCAAGAGATACCTTTTACTCTTCTTCTACTGAACATTTGGGTTAAGTCTTCCAGTTGTCTTTCTACTCACCTCTAATTTGTCAGTGAACTTTTACCTGACATTTGTTAAAGTTCACTAAATTTGGAAAAGATTCTCAAGGATTAGGACATGTCAGACATAATTCAGTGTTAAAAACAATGGGTCAGAAAGAAAGCCTCATTAGTATAGATCCATTTAATGGAGAGTTTGGCTTAAACTATGGATCACATAAAAACCTCGGCAAGAAAAAATAATACTATTTGCATAAAGATAACCATTGGAGAGTTTATACTTCATTAACCTGTTGAATCGTGTAAAAGGTCAGAAGCAAAAATAATATTAAAAACCATAAAGAAGAATTCAGTAGAGACAATATCCTTATTTAATTCCTAAATTAGAAGATTACATGCTAAATCTGAGCCTGAGGCAAAATATCTTAGAATAGATAATTAACTTAAAAATCAGAATTAAAATGCTGTACACTGGTATACCCATTATTAAATTAATATATAAAATAATAAGTTGTTTATTAAGGACATTTGAAGCCCTTTTAAAGTCCATTAAGGCAATATTTAATAGAATGTTCTGAAAGTTCCGTCTTGTGATTTTTCAGGGACAAACTTGTCTAATGGTGACTAAAAAATATGAATGTGATTTTTAAAGGTCTGATTTATATTCAACATTTTCCTAATACAGACATTATAAAATTTTGTTCAACAACATTAATATATTTTCTTCATTATAAATATTGAATATGTATGAATATGTGACTCCTTGCAACTTCTTACTAATTATCCTGATTTCTTGTTATGGGGGATACATTTAATATATTTTTCTTATGGTTGTCTTTTAAAAAAAATCCAAAAATCTTCATCATGTCCTCTTTTCTCCCCTTTGCATATCCAGGTATCCTCAGTTTTACCCTAATTATTTCGACTACTATGCATTTGATAGTTTCCAAGCCTTTACCAAATTTATAGTTACTTTTCCCACCTCATGGTTTCTGTAGACTGAAGTCACCTCCATGTCTACTACCTAGTACAGCAGGTGCTTGCCCCCTTGGCCTGAAAAGATAATCTCAGTATTTCTACCTAAATTAGTGTTAACTTTTTTTTTTTTTTGGACAAACACACTGCAGGTCCAAAAGAGAGAGAGAAAATATCTTTATTTCCCTCCCTTCAAATTTGTTGCTGTATGTTTACTTGTGTATGTGTTCAGAGAAAAGGAAAAGACGAGGGCAAGAAAGGAGAGACTAAATTTTCTTTCCCTCCAGCATCCAGGACCCAGTGTGAACACCTTCTAAATAATGGCCTTCTTTTCCTATTTCTGGTAAAGAAGTTACAGCAAAATTTGTAAAGAGCCTAATTTGTAAATTGGAACAATTAATATATTAGAAATAAATTTACATACGCTGATCAGTATAAACACGTTAGTTTGAAGGAAAGCAATTGATGCAAAAGTGAGAATGACAATGTGATCCTTAAAATTTCGTAGAAGGACGTTAAGTGAAATACTTTCAAGGATTGTTTAAATTTCATTTTTAGAGACTCAATTAAAATAAGCTGTGTCTCTGGCAAACAAAAGTCCTTGTTGAAAAGATGCAAGAAACCTCAAACTGGAGGGTAATTTTACAGTGACAAGGTCAAGCACTAGCAAAAAAACAAATATCATTTAACTAGAAAGAAAACAAATATCGTTTAACTTTAACTGTTTTGCTTTAGATGTTTTTATTTAATCATTTTAATTTGTACAAATTCTCATAAATTGTATACCGCTATATATGGTGGATTTAACAATTATTTATTCTATTTGGTTTACTGCAAAAATTGTCTACTTAGAAAATACAGTAATACTTTGCGAAATTATTCAATTCTCAATTGCTTATTTACTCACAGTTCAGTAATTTTTAAATTATATTTCCTGAATATTTTGTTTTTTCTTTAACTTCTCTCTACTATAAATAGCTGAGTAATTTTTTAAAAATTTCTCTTTATTCTGTGAAATTTTTATCACCCTTTTTACCTTAAAGGGTGAAACCTAAGGAAAGCAAGTCAAAGAAAAGACTAAAGGATTTGTTTGTGATACAGGTAATATGGGGGGAAACATTGTGGTTTGGCCAGACAAAAATTCCTTTCTTACTTTTGAAATAGTCTGGCTTTGAGGAACTGCTTCCCACCTCAAGCTAGCAATATTGTCTGCTTGGTAGCGGCCATGATTTTATAAAATCTCATCTCTGTACACCCAGGGATTGGTTAAGGCATTAGATTTTGACACAGGGTGGGTCAATCATAGCACTTGACTATTTCTGACCATAAAGATTAATTCATGAGACAAGTCCTTTGAACCAGATTATTCAACTGTTATCTGGGATTTTATCGTTTTCACCCGATGGATGGCAGTAAAAGTCCTTTTCCTTTTTAGTGATAAAATTCAAGATGTTATTCCAAGGCTTCCCTGTCTCCAAATTTGAAGAGAAATCTCTATTTTGAGATTTCTTGTTAAGAGAACAAGGAACATAGTAAATAGGAGAGAAAACAGAGAAAAAAGTGACTGGTCTCTAATTTAGTCCCTGTACCATTGCCCTTTCTAATGATATAAACTCTTTTTGTCCAAGGTAGTTCAAGTTGAATTTCTGACACTGGAAATCAAAACAGTTCTTAATAAGACAGTTAACCAAACAAAAGGGGAAATCGGAAGGGGAAACGAACCATGAGAGACTGTGGACTCTGAGAAGCAAACTGAGGGTTCTAGACGGGAGGGGGGTGGGGGGATGGGTTAGCCTGGTGGCGGGTATTAAAGAGGGCATGTTCTGCGTGGAGCACTGGTGTTATACGCAAACAATGAATCGTGGAACACTACATCAAAAACTAATGATGTAATGTATGGTGATTAACATAACATAATAAAATAAAATTAAAAAAAATCATGCATCCACTCATACCTAATCAAAAGCAGGTAGGATAGTTAGAGGGGGAGGTAGACATTTAGAAATTATCAACAGTCTATCTTTCCTTCTTGTTATCCATCTCACAAACCAGCAACACCTAAAATTTGAGAATAGTGGAGAGGATACTTCTCAAATCAAGAAAGATGTTTTATCCGAAAACCATAGTGCCGTTGCCAGTTTTACAACTGTTTAGATACTGAGGATGGACATCATGCCTTGCTGCAAAATCTACTTTAGGCTTTCAAGAAGTCAGACTTGGTCAAGAAGAGGCAGAGAATGAAAGGAATAGGAGGAGACTTGAGAAGAGTGTAGTAATGAAATAAAGCCAAGTAAGAAACGTTCCATGTCATGATGCTGGTACAGATAGATAGCACTGAAATGCTTTGCCCTCCCCAGAATTCCCTACGTGTGCTATTGCTATTACAATAGAATCACTGATTCAAAACTGCTCAAGGCAATCTGTGCATAACCTTGCTTCCTCACTCGTCTTTTTGAACTCCTATTTTATTAATATTAACATATTTATTTAAAATGTTGTTTTGACCCACTCTTTCCTTACCAAAACAATATATCTTATGTATATCAAAATATGTTTCACCACAAGAGTATTTCCTGAACATAAGTGACTTTTCTAATTACAACTTCTAATGCAATGATCCATAAGTCAGTTGAAGACAACCATTGTTGATGTTTTGCTACTTCTCCTTCCAGCATTTTTAATTGTTAATGGTAGTTTTCCATTGGATATTATTCTAATAAATCATAATTGTTTAATATAATACCAATAATAAAAAAAATCCTAATATCATGAACTATGTCAAGGCTCATACCATCTACACCAGCTATCCTATGGACAAGGGAACGGTCATATTAGTTAAGTTAAAAAATGTCCGAGAGTCATATTTTAAAGGATGTTTGTAAGAACAGAGAGAAAACATCTTATTTACTTTTGATTGGGAAGTTATTTACAGTGATACTTAGCATAAACGTATGACATTTATTTTTATTTTTATTTTTTAAAGATTTTATTTATTTCTTTGACAGAGAGAGACACAGTGAGAGAGGGAACACAAGCAGGGGAAGTGGAGAGGGAGAAGCAGGCTTCCCACCGAGCAGGGAGCCTGATGCGGGGCTCGATCCCATGACCCTGGGATCATGACCTGAGCCGAAGGCAGACGCTGAACGACTGAGCCACCCAGGTGCCCCAACATATGACATTTAAATAAACTTTTCTCTTTCCTATCAGAATATTCAGTGTTATACACATTAGTCTAACCACTACATGAGTTTAAAAATCCCAATTTGATGTACTTTATTTGGTTTTCTCTACCTTGATTTCTTTCTATACTAGTAAAAAAATATATATATAAGAAAACAAGGGAGAAATAGTAAAACAATTTCAGCAAGCCATAAATGTAAATATTTGAGACCCTTACGGTGTATAAGATTGTAAGCATTAGATAGTTTACAGAAAAATTGTAAATTCTAAAGGCAAAGACAATATTTAAATAGCACACATTTCATCAGATTTTCAGTTGGATCTTAAGGTATTTGTATGAGTAAAATGATAGATATTTGGAAGCCGACAAAAAAGATTAATTTGAAGTGGTGACACAAGTACCAAGTAGAGTTTTGGGGAAATATCAGAGCTGGTGTCAGATGCTTATGACAAAGCACTTGAGATCAGTTGATCTCAAGAATGAAGCCAGCAGGTGGAGACAAGTAGGGATGATAAACAGGTAATAATACCTGGCCTTGGACCACTCAAGGATATTCCTTGCCTCTATCACCAAAAAAGTTTTCAAGTCCACTGGTTACATTCTGAATGTAAGCTTCATTCTTTTAGAAATGCATTAGGTCCTCTAAATGGTCATTTAGGATCTCAGAGCAGCAGTTAACGGAAGATAAGCTTTAGTTTGAAAGAAATAATAGGCTCCAAGCAAAGCTCAGGGGACACTCACTTCAGGGGCCTGCACACTTGCTAAACCTGATGAAAGCCTACCTTCATATCCACCCTTGTGGTGTCTGATTTTAAATCACTTTCTTTTTACTTAAAATTAAAAAAAAATGCTTGTTTGGAGATTTATGTAAGTAGAATTATTTTATACTCCTTGTCTCCTGGGAGTATTTACTCCTGTGGTATCTCTGAATGTCAAGCACAAACCTGTACCACAGGAAAATGTTCCTCTACAGTGCTGTTTTAATCTTGTTTTTGTAATTGTTTATTTTTCATTTCCTGGTAGAAACTAGGACCCAGGATGCAGTAATCAAATAACACATTATAGTTTTATTTTCTTATGTTAAGAATTAAAAAATAAGAAAAAAAAGGAAAACATATATATATGCACATATTTGGCCCAAGGAGTGTAGTGTGTCATTTGCCTTGACATTGTTTAAGAGAAGGACAAAATTCATGTTTAGATGTTTCTACTTGGCTTTTATAAGGTAGCACCTTCAGATAATTTAATAAATCAGATAAAGAGGACTACCTCCACTCCAAGCCTAGCTTAGAAACTAAATTGTTCTAAAAAAGCATTCTCAGTTTGGTTTATGTGTTCTTCAGAATTCTAGCTTGAGTATTTTCAGTAACTAATCCTTTCTGATCATATTTGTATGCTTATGGTATAGGGCATGGTAGAAATAAAGCAAGCAAAAGAAAAATAAGCATAAAATAGTATATAGTTATTAACCAACAGCTTTACTACTAATGCTTAACTTCATGTCAGTTTAACAGTGTAGGCCGTGGAGGCTAGATTAGTGTCTGGGCCTCATTGCTTACCAAAAATGACCTTAGGCAAGTCATATGTATAGAGTGTTTCCTTATATATAAAGCAGGAACAAAATAGCATCTGTTACAAGGATTAAGCGACAATTTAATGTTTACTGAATATGTGTAATCATCCTCAAATGCTTATTGTAAAAGAAACATAATCTGGAAAAAAATAGCGAGCTTAAATTCAAGACGGCGCCATTACAGAATACTGATGAATAACTGCATTACACATTTCTGGTGTATCTCACAATATTTTTCTGATCCTTCTTCCAAGAAAAACTGGCTTTTTTAGAATTGTATTATGTGGCTTTATTTCATGAATGCAAAATAAGTGAGAGATAATATAAACCTGTATTTTCTACACACCAGCAATCTATAACGTTCCAGGAAAATTGTCTAAACTGTGGCATTCCTATTTTATCAGAAAAGTACATCTCTCTCAAGAAAGGTGAAGTTTCCATTGATCTTTTAATTCAATATGATATACATAGGTGTACATTATTGCAATTGCTTTTTAATGTTCCCTTCAAAAGAGCAGAGACCTTTCTCTTTTTAACTGCTGTATTCCTAGGGCTCAGGCATTGCTTATTAAGTTATAGATGTAGGTTTATAAGTATTTAGTATTGAAGGAAGCATCCCTTAAATGCTTCTAGTTTTTGCAGTGTATATGAGGTCATGCAATGAGATGATGATGAGTATTAGCACCCAAATTATTAGTGTTCAAGCCTCCATTGGTCTAATTGCTTCAGCTTGTCTCCTGGTGATTTCTGGCATGTTTCCTGTGTTTCTAAGAAAAAAAGTTCTCGTCTTCTTCTACTCTGGCTTCTCATTTTTTTTGGCCATACTGCTGTTTGCTGCCCTTGTCACATAAGATGTCATTGCTGGACACAGCAGTTTTCATCGATGACTGTCACTCTAGGCTTGGGATATTGGAGCAGTGCCTTTCCTTGGCTTCTCTACATTTTCTTGTATACTCAGTTAATATCTAGTTTAATTTAACTCAGTTCCCTAAAGGTGGTTATAGTTACTACCATTTTCATAATTCCTGACAGCACAAGTAAGCCTAAGTTGTAACTTTTTTTTTTTAAAGATTTTTATTTATTTATTTGAGAGAGAGAGAATGAGAGAGAGAGAAAGCACATGAGATGGGAGGAGGGTCAGAGGGAGAAGCAGACTCCCTGCCGAGCAGGGAGCCCGATGCGGGACTCGATCCCGGGACCCCAGGATCATGACCTGAGCCGAAGGCAGTGGCTTAACCCACTGAGCCACCCAGGCGCCCCTAAGTTGTAACTTTTAATAGTAGTTGAATGAATATTTATGGATCCTGCAGGGTAAGTACAAAACAGAGAGACATAATGCCTGTCCTGCATCTAGGGCTTGGGTTTCAAAACAGCTATAGTATTGATAGTTTGGACTAGATAGTAGTCTTTTACTAGGTGGTTGCCCCATGCATTGCAGGACATTTAGCAGCATCCCTAGCCTAGGGGTCAGTAACACAATTTCAGGTAACAGAAATCAAAGATGTCTTCAGACATTGCCAAATGCCTAGTGGGGGCAAAACCCCCAGTTGAGAGCCACTAATTTGGGAAAAAACACCAGTTTATTTCTAACCCTTGAAATACTCTGAGCCATCACATATCTAAGATTCCAGGCCCAAACTTCCACAAAGGATGTTGGAGAGGTTCGTCCTCAGTCTGAGGGCCATCACTTCGTATCTTCTTCACTGCCCCAGGAATGGCCTCTTTCCAAAGCATGGATCCTTGTGCTACCCATGTCCATCTCTTTTCAAAATCTGCCCCAGATTATGGTTAAGAAACTCTCAGAGCTAGGGGCACCTGGGTGGCTCAGTTGGTTAAGTGACTGCCTTCGGCTCAGGTCATGATCCTGGAGTCCCGGGATTGAGTCCCGCATCGGGCTCCCT